>NC_066619.1:265408948-265711448 GCF_025201925.1 Gopherus flavomarginatus | reverse complement strand
GAGCAGAGTCATGGAAATTTACAACAGAAATAGATAAAAAGATCAGCTCATTCCAAAATAAATGCCTGTGGAAGTTCTTCAGAATCCACTGGAAAGAGTTTCTTGCAATATCAGAATAACAGATATATTTAGGACACACTGTAAGGATGCCATCAACATGACTTCCACAGCAAGTGATATGACACCACCTGGAAAAAGGAACAGAGGGCAACTTTGAAAAACATTACACAGTTCAGAAAAAGAAGTGAAATCCATCAACTTGACACTCAGAAGCCTGAATAGATGAGCACAAGACCAAAATAAATGGTGGTAGAAAGAGTGGATGCCTTATACACCTGGGGGTGTGTGGGAGCATAAAGAAAAAGAAAGAAGAAATATTCTCTTATTATTACTTGTAAATATAATTATCTATTCTTACACTTACATATATGGAAACTTGGATCAGACCCAGGTCCGAGATTTTATTACAGGGCAATTACATATCAGGAAAATTGGCAGAGAAATTTCAAAAAGGTATGTCATTTTTAATATGAATTTCATCTTCTGCTAAAGCTTTATTATTTTTTACCAGCTCAGTAGCTAGTCAGAAAACTTTTGAGAAGATATTTTATGCAAATTCTTCCTCCTCTCATTGTTTTGACCAACTCTAACAATAATGCTTAGTACTTGTAAAAGCAGTCTTCCAAACATTTCACAACCTTTACCTCATTCTCACAATACCCTTGAATACACTACCACTATCCCCATTTTGTAGACTAAGAGACTAAGGCATAGAAATTAAAGCCTCTAGCCTGCAAGTTGTGCCACATGGGTAGACCTCAGTGCCAATTTGTTGTGATTCTGTGTAGTTATATCTACATGGAACATTTTGAAGAATCTGAGCCTCAGATCATGTAGGGTGTGTGAAATGGGAATAGGATTCCACAGTTCCTGGCTCCCAGTTCTGTGCTGAGACCCTACTTCTTCACGTTCACGTTAACTATTCTTTTCTTCCAACATAATCCCTTCCATAATTCTCTTCATTGGAATAGACATTATCAATCTATCTATTAAAGGCTATGGTTAGGTTGCACTTTGTTGAGGCAACAGCAGACAAACTACTGCCCCTCTTGCACTCCTATGACAATGACCTGCATCATATAGTCTAGTGGCTCTCAACCTTTCCAGACTACAGTATCCCTTTCAATTCTGATTTGTCTTGTATACCCCAAGTTTCATCTCACTTAAAAACTATTTGCTTACAAAATCAGACATAAAAACACAAAAGTGTCACAGCACACTATTACTGACATATTGCTTATTTTCTCATTTTTACTGTATAAATTATAAAATAAATCAACTGGAATATAAATATTCTACTTACATTTCAGTGTATATTATATAGAGCAGTATAAACAAGTCATTGTCCATATGAAATCTTGTTTTGCATTAATATATTTGTTATTTTTCTAAAGCAGAGTTAATTCTCCTTGTTTGGGATAATTTGGTACTTGTTTTGACCAACTAGAACGATACATTATATTTATACATATTTATTTAAACAATTATATAGCTTACCATACATTTATCCTGATTTTTAATTTTATATTTTTGTTAGAAAATGCTGAATGACATTTCTTATTTACGAGATGATTCATTTTTTGTCAAGTTGCGTATGGATGGAAATAGGAATTCAATTAAAATTTTACAATTTATTACTTAAAACTAAATTCAATTGTGCTGAATACATAAGAAAAATAGCAAAACGTTTTGCATTTATAACTAACAGATGTATTAAACCAGTGGTTCTCAAAGTTTTATACTGGTGACCCCTTTCACACAGCAAGCCTATGAGTGGGAACCTCCACCCTTATAAAGTAAAAGCACTTTTTTTATATTTAACATTATTATAAACGCTGGAGACAAAGCGGCATTTGGGGAGGAGGCTGACAGCTCGCAACCCCCCACATAATAACCTCATGACCCTGAGAAGTCATGACCACCAGTTTGAGAACCCCTGTATTAAACAGTGGAAGTATTATCTGTTGTTAGTGAATTGAACTGACTTTAGAACTAGTAAATCTCACCCTCTCACACCTACCTTTTATTCATACACTGAAAGAGGAAAACAAGCTTTCCTGCTTTTTCAGCTCCTAATTGGTTTCTGAACTTTCACTGAGCTAGTCATGGAAGTGAGCTAGTTGAAAAAACTAAAATGAAGAAAATAGTCCCTCAGCACCTGTAAAAGAGGCTCTTGCTTTTCATGGATTACACAGGAAGCTGAACCCTGAACTCAGGTTGCAACAGTTTCACATTTAATTTTAAGTAGGGTTTATTTTTAAGAAGAAATGTATTTGGTTTAATAAAATCTGCTTTAAAGTGAAAAATTGCCCGCCTCGTCCTGCCTACCTCATACACGCCTCACGCGCCTGACTTTGCGAACTTCCAGCCTCTGTTATCCTGAGAGCGCCCCCTGCCGGCCTCGCACCTTGAGCTCCAACGACTGCCCCAGCCTCGCGCACCCCCGGTGCGGAGGAGGGCCCGCGAAAGTCTGCGCATGCGTATTATTGCTCCGCCGGTGGAGGATGGGCACGCTCCCGCCCCCACGCTGAGGATTTGTGTGCGGCCCACCGCCCCCTTGTGAGGCGTCGAAGCAAGAAGGAAACTACAGCTTCCGGCATGCAACGCGCAGCGGCCCTAGGCGGTAGCGGACTGGCCACGGTGCATGCTGGGAGTTGTAGTTCCCGGTTCTGTATTGTCTCTCCTCTCGCTGGTCTGGGAACCCGACCGCCACCCCTGCCTGGTGAGTGACTGACAGCTCCCTGCAGCCAGTGGCCGAGGTGCTGGGTGGTGGAGACAGGCTCCCGTCGCCCCGGTGACGAGTTGGTGACTCGGTGAGGAGCTAAGAGTCCTGAGGGACGGAGGTGAGTGGGTCTGGGAGCTGTGCTCCCCCCAGACCAAACCGACTGTGCGCTACCGGCCCGGGACCCTACCCGGGACGGGGGGGTGGAAGGAGTAGAGTGGGGGAGGGGAGAGACCTGAGGGGAATCGGGGGATGGGGGATAGCGTGCAGAAGTTAGACACCCCCCGCGCTGGGCGGTGTTGGGGGCGTGTGCCGGGGAGCGGTCCCGTTACAAGCTGAGCTTTGCAGCGGGGGTGGGGATTGGTTTGTTGGACTCCGATTTTACTGCTTGCTTTTCAAACGGTCCCAGCTGACCCGGGTGCTGCTTTTCCCTCCCAGTTCCAGCGGCTCCACCCTCCAGGGAGGCTGAGGCTGCTTCGATAAGGAGGTTAACGTGTAACACTGTTTCGAGAGTAGCGTGCAACTGTTGCTTGGCTGGGGGAGGGGGTACAGTAAACTGCTCCCGGCCCTCGAGGAGCACGTCCCCAGCTATCCAGCAGCTACCTGACCCCACTCGCTGTTGCATCTGCCTGCCCTGTTAATGAATTTACTACAGTACCCTTGTGAGGTGGGGAAACGCTAATATCTCCACTTTGCAGAGGCACAGAGAGGTCACTGCTGTGATTGATGCTCCTTTCTTTAGGAATGAGATTTATAAACCAAAGTCTGCACATTACTGATACTTGGCAATTGTGTAGCAGTATTTGTGTTCAAAGTATTTTAAATCTACTAATCCTCCCTAGACCTCTGGGAAGTGAGTATGCATGATTCCATTTTTACAGATAGGGAAAATGAGAAAGAGAGGTTAGGTGACTTACCCAAGGGAACACAAGGAGTTGGTAGCAGTGGCAGGGTACCAGTCCGTCTGAAGATATAACTGACTCTTTTCTTTCTCTTGCTAGTTTGCCTGCACTCTTTTCCAGTGTGAGTGCTGGAAGTGAGTTGCTCTGTGATCTTTTACCTCGAGCAGCAGTTTTCAAACTGTGGGTTGGACCCCAAAGTGGGTTGTGACCCCATTTAATGGGGTCGCCAGGGCTGGCATTAGACTTAGTGGGGCCAGGGGCCAAAGCCACACTTCCTTGGGTTGCGGGGCTTAGAACTCAGTTTCAGCCTTGAGTGGCAGGGCTCAGAACAGATTACAGGCCCCCACCTGGGGCTGAAACCCTTGAGCTTTGACTTTGCCCCCTCCAACCCTGCCTGGGGTGGCAGGACTCAGGCTTTGGTCCTCCCTCCTGGGATAATGTAGTAATCTTTGTTGTCAGTAGGGGGTCTCAGTGCAATGAAGTTTGAGAACCCCTGACCTAGGGTCTTAGGTAATTAACCTCTTTTAAAACTCATCCTTCTCATCACTGCTTCATTCATAGTTTTGATTTTCCAGATAATTTTAAACTTTCATCTATAACACCAAAGTTTGAATGCTTTGACTCTTCTTTCAGTGTCCTTCTTAAGTGTCAGCACTCAAATCCAAACAGGAGAATTGACTGTAGGTAGCACTTCAGCAATTTAGTGAGCATATATGGAGTTGATTTCTTCATTACATCTTCCATTTGGTGGTGTTAGACTCCCTACACTTATTTCACTTATCAACCATCATGTAATAGGTGTTGCCTGTCTCGTGCATCTCTGTCATAGGTGGGTGCTCAGCACCCACTGACAGCCCCTCCGATTAGCTCTCCCTCCGCGTCTCCTGTCTGCCAAGGATCAGCTGTTCAGTGGTGTGCTGGAGAGGAGGGGGAGGAGAGGGAGCAGGAAGAGGCAGCAGAGGCAGGGTGTGCTTGGGGGAGGGATGGGAAGAGGGGGGTGGAGTGGAGGTCGAAAGAGGTGGGGCAGGATAGGGTCTTGGGGGAAGGGGTGGTGTGGGGGTGGGGGTGGGGCCTGGGGCAGAGCAGGGGTTGAGCACCCATGGGTAAATTAGAAAGTTGGCGCCTCTGGGCTCTGTGTTTATTTATCATTACATTTTTTGTCTTCCTAATGTTGATCCTCACTCCATATCTCTTGCTGACATAGTTTGCAGCAATAAACATGTTCTGAAGTTCTTCCTTAGTCTCAGCCAGTTATACTCAGATACTCTTGTTCAGGAGCCAAATTAACAATCAAAAGTACCCCAGCAGTATGAATTCATTGTTTCATTTACTCTCTCTAAATGAGGTGGTCAAAATACGGCCTGCTGGCTGGATTCGGCCCGTCTAACATTTCTCTGCAGCCTGCCATGACTAACATTTCTGCCCTGCCTCCTCTGCCCCCTGGCCATCTCCGAGTCTGGGCTGCTAAAAGTCCCGCGGCATAGCGGGGTGCTCAGGCAGGCTGCCTTTCAGCCGTGGTCCTATGCCACTCTCGGAGCAGCCGGTTGCTGCTAGCACATCTGTGTGCACCTCTGCTGGGGGGGTGGGTGGGTGGTGGCTCCGTGCGCTGCCTCCACCCCCAGCACTGTCCTCACAGCCAGAAACCAGCCAATGGGAGCTGCGGGATGGTGCTTGCAGGCACATGCACCCCATGGAGACCCGCTGCACCTCTCCCCCCTCAAGGGGCATGCAGAGACATGCCAGCAGCAGCCGGCCACTTCTGGGGGTGGCATGGGGCTATGGGAGGCGGCAGCCTGCTTGAGCCCTGGTGCGCTGCTGGCTGGGAGCCACCTGTGGTAAGCATCTCCTGGCCCAAGCCTGCACCTCGCACCCCCTCCTGCACTCTAATCCCCTGCTCCAGCCCGAAGCTCCCTCCTGCACCAAACTCCCTCCCACACCTCTCACCCTCTCCTGCACCCGAACACTCTGCATCAGCCTGGAGCTCCCTCCTGCACCCAAACTCTCTCCCAGACCCTGCACCCCTTCCATTAATATAGTAGAAATGTGCGGCCTATAACGACTTACCAAAATTCGTGGAGTGGCTCCCCTGTGAAAATTATTGCCCACCCCTGACTATATAATATTTTCACAGCAAAAAGATCAACCAAGTATTATTATTTTATTAACTATAATTGGTTAATGACATAGTAAAAGCATCCTGACTGGCTAATAACTTAGATTCATTAATAATTAAATCACACAGTGGTTTAATATACGCTGCAAAGATCTGCAGGAGACACATTAAAGAGCCACTTGCAGCTCCTGAGCCTCAATCTGAGTATCACTGGTCTAAGCAATGCAAATTAGGTCATTGATGTATCTTATATTATTGATGTATATGTCATTGACCTGTATGTCCTGGTTGGGTGTCTTCTAAACTTTCCCTCAATATAACATCTACATATGTTAAATAACTGCGGAGATAGGTGTATACCAAGGTTGCATTCTTTCTCAATGCTGCCATATTCTGATAGTGCATAGTTCATTCAGGTTGCTGCTTTCTATCTCCAATATAGCTTTTTATTAATTTTATATCTTGAAAGTCAGTATTCTTCAAGAATATGTATCATCAACCTTTTGTATTGGATTTTATCAAATGGCTTCGCAGAATCTACAGAGCACATATACGTTTCCTTTTGCGCTTTGATTGCATACTCAGATAAGGTCCTCAGGGAAAGATTGCCTTCCTCATGCCTGCTCTTGAGGAGAAACCAAACTAACATCTACTAATTCTTGAGGTATACCTCCACCACTTAACTATATTTTGGCAAAGCAATTCCTTCTGATACAGATATAAGCAGTATGTTTTGCTAATCATGAGATATTAGTGAACATTCTTACTTAAAAATACTATCTCAGTCCAGTTCCCAATGAAGCACTGTTCACAAAACAAAAAATGCCTCTGTTAGTGGCACCATTGTTATTCTCAGAAAAGAGGCCAAAGATTTAATAAGTGTGGAAACTAAAGGAATTCTCTCTCCTGCAAATTGTCCCTACAGAATAGAATTGGTATATTGGCAGTGCAGTGTGGAAAAGCTGCTGTCTTTGCTGTACCAGTACCTTTCACAAGAACCAAGCTAAAGCATGCAAATTTAGAGCAAGAATACATATATATGTATACACACACTCACACCTGCCAAGCACTCTGTTGGTGCCCAATCAAATAATTTTTGCTGAGGGTCTACTGGTGTTTTTCCTATCACTGTTTCTCTCAGTTGTGTCATTTCTCTGTAAATATCGCACACTTCAGCACTGACCAAAAAAGTTTTGATTTTTGAGAGCTCTGTGGAGGCATACTTTGGGAAAGGAGTGCTGCCTGTTTCTCAACAGAGGCAGTTCTGCATTGATGTACTTTAGAGTCCTGTCCAGTTCTTGGATAGAAAAAGAATTGTCTGTAACCTGGAGTAGGGGAGGAAAACACCAACCTTGAACACTTTAACTCAACAGTTTCCCCTCTCCTCTTCTCTTCCCCCTACAGACAGACAATCAATTGTAAGGTTGCATGGGTAACAGACTTTCAAGATGAGCTTAATACTCAGCACTATAGACCTAATTTTCACATACTCCCTCCTGGCCCACTGGAGCTATTTCTTAAATTAATTTCTGAATATATCTCCTGTTTCTGTTTGCTCTTTTTTTATTGTCATTAGTTAACAAGAGCAGATGCATGAAATAAGTCAAGTACACCTCTGCCTCGATATAACGCTGTCCTTGGGAGCCAAAAAATCTTACCGCGTTATAGGTGAAACCATGTTATATTGAAGTTGCTTTGATCCACCAGCGTGCACAGCCCCCTCTCCCCCCCTCCCCGAAGCACTGCTTTACCGCATTATATCCAAATTAGTGTTATATCGGGTGGCGTTATGTCGAGGTAGTGGTGTATATGCGTGATTTCCCCCTCTCCTCTCCCCCCCCCCATTAGAGTGTTTGAGAAATGGTAGGAGAGCTACACTGGAAATGAAGACAGCTGGAAAACTACAGTGAAAATGCAAAAATAGCTGTGTGAGGAAATGTTGTTTGTAGGAGACAGGTACAGCCCAAGGACAATTGCAACCCAGATTCTGTCTCTTTTCGTGCTCTGCTGTTCCTTGAATCTCATAGCAGGTTGATAACAAATGTAAACAAGAATGTATGCTGTCAGAGAACTTGCAAATTTTACTTCTGATTCAAAGATTCTACCACTTTCTGTATACCATTCTGTAGTTCAGCAACAAGGACAATGTGGTTTATGAGACAAATTCTTGCTTGGTTACACTGGTATAAACTAAATTCAGTGGATTTACACTGCTGCAGCGATTCTCAAACTGTGGGTCGGGACCCCAAAGTGGGTCACAATTCCATTTTAATGGGGTTTCCAGGACTGGCTTAGACTTGCTAGGGCCAAGGGCCGAAGCCCGAGCCCCACCACCCGAGGCTGAAGCCTGAGGATTTCAGCCCCGCGTGTTGGGACTCAGGTTACAGGCTGTCCGACTGGGGTTGAAGCCCTTGTGTTTCAGCTTTGCCGCTCCCTGTCCCCCCCCCCACATGGGGCAATGGGTCTTGGGTGGGCTCAGACTTCGGTCCCCCCCCAATGTTGTGTAGTAATTTTTATTGTCAGAAGAGGTTCGCAATGCAATGAAGTTTGAGAACCCCTGCACTACTGTAACAGCTGCATTTATCCCATATGTACACAAGGAAATGTTTCTTTCTGTAAGGTGATACAAAGTTTTCAAGGTAATAAAACGCCATATGCAGTCTCATTTACTGAGCTGAAAAAAATATTCCAATGTCAATACAATTTGTGAAACCTTTTATCAAATTAGGGTAGTAACTTTTTATTGTTATTAACCCTTAACAGGGATACGGAAATGTCATAAAATTATACTTTTTTGCATGGGATCATATTGGCATTTATGTTTTCCAAAGGGTATTTAATTAATGGGCCTGTTTTGCTCTTAACATGCATGCATAACACCCACTAGCATTTTTGAAAATGTGAGGCAATCTCCTCTGCAGGTATCTCGGTGTTCAGTGAGTGGTTATTTTGATAGCAACCAAGTCATCCTACTTAATGATGTCATCAGAACCCTACAACAAAATTTAATTTAAAAAATAATTTAAAATATAATTTAATTAAAAAATTCAGTAACATTCTGCAATCATTTTGTACGTACTCTAAATGGATTAAACACTGTTTTAGTTCCAAATAAATAAAACATAGTGCACTAACTTAGAAGTTATTACAGTACAGTAATATAATGGAGATAATTGGATGTACATTAATATTTTAGGAAACTCAAGAGTGGGGCCTAATGGAAGTAGTATATTCCTCTTCTTAAGGCATAGAACTGGGTGTAAGATAGCCTGGATTCTGTTTTCTGCCACTGATTCCTAACAAAGGTGGTGTGAGATTAATTAATGTTTGTAGAGCACTTCTTAACTCTTGGATGGAAGGCATTATGTAAGTGCAAAGTATTAGGCTTTGTCTACACTGCCAATTGAACGACTAAACTTTTGTCATTCGCAAGTGCTTAAAAAAGCCCCTCCGAAAGACAAAAGTTTTGCCTGGGCAAGTAGCAGTGTAAACGACTTGTTGTCAGCAGGAGTGCTTACAGTAGGGGATGGAAGTATTTTGTCGGCACTGCCCGACTTTTAGAAACACGTCTGTGGCCATGGCTACACTGGCACTTTACAGTGCTGCAACTTTCACGCTCGGGTGTGAAAAAACACCCCCCTGAGCGCTGCAAGATATAGCGCTGTAAAGCCTCAGTGTAATCAGTGCTGCAGCGCTGGGAGCGCGGCTCCCAGCGCTGCAAGGTACACCCATAAGGGATGTGGTTTATGTGCAGCGCTGGGAGAGCTCTCTCCCAGTGCTGGCGCTCCGACTACACTCACACTTCAAAGCGCTGCTGCGGCAGCGCTCTGAAATTTCAAGTGTAGCCATACCCTATGTCACTAAAGCTGTGTAGTGTAGATAAAGCCTTAGGGTATGGCTACACTTACAGTTGTACAGCGCTGGGAGTTACAGCTGTCTTCATACAGCTGTGTAGGGAAAGCGCTGCAGTGTGGCCACATTTGCAGCGCTGTTGGGAGTGGTGCATTGTGGGCAGCTATCCCAGCGTTCAAGTGGCTGCAACGTGCTTTTCAAAACAGGGGGGTGGGGTGGAGTGTGACAGGGAGCGTGGGGGAGACAGAGAGAGTGGATTTTTGGAGCTGACACTGTTCTCAGCTCCCTGCCTTGCAAGTTCTAAGGACTGGAAGATAAACAGCACCTACCTTGAATCATTTAAAAAGTTTTGACCCCTTCCTCCACCCCTCTCTTATTCACTAAATGCAAATTATGCACTCCTAAATAGCCTTTAGACCACATAAGCAGCTGCTCAACACGGACTTCCCCCCACCCCCGCCGTGTGAGCGTGCCGTTTCTCTCTTCAAGCAAACAGCTGTGAACATTCCAAAGCAATTTCCCTGCCTGCCTCCGCTCGCTCAGCAAACAGGAGCTGTGTTTGTTTTTTAAATAAGCAGTTCGGGGGAGCTCGGAGTTCAGCCATTCTTCCGGTTTGTTGTGAGCAGGCATTCTGGGATACCTCCTAATACTTGGAGGTCAATAACAGCGCTTTTGGTGGCCACAGTTGATGAGCAGCGCTGGTGATGCAATCGTTACACCCCAAGCAGACCAGGTGTACAGCCAGCGCTGCAGCCAGGGAGTTGCAGCGCTGGATGTGCCGTGCAGGTGTGGACAGTTACTAAGTTGCAGCGCTGTAAACCCACCACCAGCGCTGCAACTCTCCAGTACAGCCAAGCCCTTAGTGTTTGTTTGTTAAAGCTAAATTATTTTCTTGATTCCTAGAGAGACTATCATGGCAGCTAGATAATTACTATATTAACACATTACTTACAGAAACCACTCTGCACTGACAAATTACAACTGGTATCTACAGAGATGATAAAAAACAATGTTGACCGTTTGGCCTGGTCTACACGGGGTGGGGGGGGGGAATCGATCTAAGTTATGCAACTTCAGCTATGTGAATAACGTAGCTGAAGTCGACGTACTTAATCTACTCACCACAGTGTCTTCACTATAGTGAGTCAACTGCTGCTGCTCCCCCGTCGACTCTGCCTGTGCCTCTCACTGAGCTAGAGTACAGGAGTTGACGAAAGAGCGCTCGGCATCAATTTATTGCATCTAGACTAGATGCGATAAATCGATCCCTGCTGGATCAATCACTGCCCACTGATCCAGTTGGTAATGAAGACATACCCTTAGTCAAAAGAAAACAATTTAAAAAAAATAAAGTTAAACTGATATTTTACATTGTGGTTTGAAGCCGGTCATATTTCGGATCTGGAAGTCCTCTAAAGGGAGCACATCCTAGAGTTGAGTCTTCAACTGAGAGTCTTTTTCCAATTCAGGATAATTCATTTTCAAGTACCAGTCACAAGAGGGTGAAAAGCAATCTCTGACTATTTAAATACTTCTTTCATTATTAGAGTAGTGAAATAACTAATATACTTTAAAAGCTAGGCCTGAGATGCCAATGAATGTTTTTTGTTTTGTAAAGCATTTAAAGTTTCAGATGTTGCAAGCACAAATGTCACTCTTGGCAAAAGAATGTGAACATATATTTATATATTGCTATCCATGTTCAAAGTGCTTTACCAATTTTAGTCTAAGTACATGCCAGGAGGTCAAATTATGACTAGAGTGTGAATTGTAACTTTGAAATTCTTTATACTTTGTTTTTTAATGATCAACCATAAAAACAATATTTACAAAGGTCATCTATGGCCATTCCAATGTGGATGCGCCTGATCTCGGAAGCTAGTAAGCGTTGGGTACTTACCAGTACTTAAGGTAAAAAATATCCATTAATTTTGTGTGCTCGATTTGAGACATCTAGGACCTGATTTTTATAGAGTACTTAGTTATATAGCACTTTATATGTTCAAAGCACAGCTCCCTTTGACTTCAGTTGCAGTTGTATGTGTTCTGCATGCCTGCAAATCACACACCAGGGCAGGGCTGATAAATTGATTTTAAAAAGTCAGAATATTCTAATTAATAAAGTATTTTTTTTTAAAAAGCATATTTGAAATTATGACAACTTCTGTTAAGACCTAAACTTGCTAAAATCTATGAAAATCATTTAAACAAAAAATAAAATCAATCAATATGTGTTTGCTCCACTTCAGTGGTTTGATTTTCTTTAAAATTTTAGCAGCAGTCTCTAGCTGAGTACCTGGAACCATAGTTTGTTGAAGTGCTAAACCAGCATTTGACAGCAGTAGCCTTTTCTGCAGGTAGAGAGAGAATATATTTTTTTTTAATTTCACTTTATTCAGTTGAGAAACCTATTGGGAGTTGAAAAATTAGGAAAAGCCTTTTTTCTCTTCCAGACTCTGAATAAAAGTTAGGTGTGAGGGGATAAGATCTGTCGCTTCTAAAAACTTGAAGGACGTGGTGACCAGAAACAATCAATTCAGTTCACTAACTACAGATAACGTCCTTTGTTTAATACATCTGTTAGTTTAAAATGCACAACAGGTTTTGATATTTTTCCTTTAGGTATGCAGCACATTTAAGATCATATTATTTAACTAATGAAAACAGTTTTAAAATGGTCTCTGTGCATTTTTAGTTGAGTTCCAGTTTCCACCCAAAAGAATTTTGACATAAATCATGAGTAAAAAAATAATCCTCCAGTAAATAGAAAATGGCGAATGACATTTCTTAACTTACCTTTTTGCATTTTTTTATGATCTGAAATCTAAATTAAGCTATAATAGGTTAAATAAATATGTAGTAATATAGTGTATCCTCCTGCAAAAACAGTACCAAACTTATAAAGGCTATATTTAATTGCAAACCAAAATGTTTGGTTATACCAAACAGTGAGAATGAATGTTTCTTTAGGGAAATAAATAAAAAGTACAAATGCAAAGCAAGATTAAAATTGATGATTTAAACCAAAGTTAAAATCAATGATTTAAATCAATGTGCTCTGCCCCAGGGTCCAGGTCAGATACCCAGAAAAGGAGAACACAATTTGTGACCACCTGTGAACATGTTCGTTTAAGTGACTTGCGTAGCATCAGATAGGAATCTTGTGGCAAAGGCCAGGATAAAATCCAATTTTCCAGGGCAGCATTCAACTGCTTTAACTTTGAGACTGTCCTTCTTACCTCAATCCCCTTACTCATTAACTGTACACCTTTCAGCTTCAACAGATGAAGCAGGGGTGCTGTGCACAACGGCGTCATTTACTGCACAACCCCAGTTTATCCTTGGAAAAGGTCCATCTTGTGTTTTTGAACATGGCAGGGATCCTGTGGGGAAAAAATACTGAGTGAAGATATAATTAAAGACTGTATCATAATGCATATGTAAAAGGGGGCCAAAGTAAGGTTGCGTGGTCAACCTTAATTCTGGCATTTCCTGACTTCTGAGTGCTTAACTTTTCAACCTTACTTTTTTTGTATACTTTCCTAGGTTTTTAAAAAAAAGCAGATGGAAAAAACAGAAATCTTATCATTTGGCATTATATTGACATGCAAATTGTTCATTAGCAGTGTTGAAATCTTGAGTTCCATTTCACAGACCTCTTTCATTTGAGTTAAAAGAGTAGCAGGTTATCAAGTTCTATGTGGGACCAGCACTACAGGGGAATGGGATACTCTGTCATTGTGTCAGGAGTAAGGACCCGCAGCCAACCTGTTTACCTGCCAGTTTAACCCTTAGGTAATCTGATGAGCACACCTGGCATACTGAGCCTCCTGATAGGCCAAACTGCCTGACTGGCTGAGTGGATCAGCAGACCTGCTCTTAAAACCAGCAGCAACAGAGTACTTGATGCTCCAGTCATTCACTTGTTGCTGCATTAGCTTCTGTTCCAGTCCTGCATTGTACCATACCAGTTCTGGTCCTTCTGTCCACCAGCCCTGCTCCTGCTTTGGGCCCAAGCACTGCCTCACTCTAGGTAACTCGGTTCCGTTTGGCTCTGATTCCTGATCTTTGACTTTGGCTGTGACTCTTGGCTCAGATTCCTGATTTCTGGCTCCTGCTCAAGCTACTAGGCACAGCTGTCCACATTTCAGTCCCTAATAGTAGATTTCACAGATGCTTGCTGACAGCAGAGGAATGGTGAGACTCAGGAATCTTTCATTCTAATCCAAGTTTTGGAGGGGAGTGTCTCCTAGTTTGCACAAACTCTTTTGCCCATTCTACCCTGAGCTTGGCCCCTTTTGAAAAACTAGCTCATTATCCTCCTTCAAATTCCTCCTTAATGCTCCTCTGCATGACGACTCCAAAAAGGTTGACAATGGTTAGGATACTGGTGTGCTGAGATCACTGCTTGTCATGCTGGCCAATATTGTTTCCTTGTACTCCCTCATCAATCTGGCTGTATCCTTCTGTTCTCTTTTCTCATATGAAGATAGTAAGCTCAAGGATTGTTCTGTTTGTACAGCACCTAGCATAATAGGGTCCCAGTCCAGGATTGGGGCTCCTAAGCACTATGATAATAGTGATATGATAATGATAATTGGGGGGAGGGATAGCTCAGTGGTTTGAGCATTGGCCTGCTAAACCCAGGTTGCGAGTTCAATCCTTGAAGGGGGCCACTTAGGGATCTGGGGCAAAAATTGGTCCTGCTAGTGAAGGCAGGGGGCTGGACTCAATAACTTTTCAAGGTCCCTTCCAGTTCTAGGAGATTGGTTTATCTCCAATTAATTATTTATTTTATTTATAATACAAATAATAATGATAATAAAATAACTGAACTCTCTGTGGGATAGTATCAAAATTTAGTTAAATTTTTGACCTATGAGATAATAAAATCAGTTATTTCTAGCTCGTCTCATGAGGTTACCTTTTCTTCTTTAATAATTGTTAGGTAGGGCTTCTGCTACCAGATGCATTAATACTTTTGTAGCAGGACTCCACACTGGCAGTTGTGGACGGTTTACATTTTTTTGCAAGTTGTAGTCTAAACCAAAACATGGATGTCACAATAACTCTGAAAATTATTTTTTTACAGTGTTGAATTTGATTGGCTATTTATATTTTACAAATAGATTTATGTGATTATTCTTATAGAGTAATTTTGATTTTTTTTTTATTTTCCTTCTGTACTCTTGAATTTACAGTTTGGGTAATTATAGTTGAAGAATGCAAAAGAAGTGCATTATGTAAATATATACATTGCCTTTTAGGTTCAAAAGCAATAATTAAAAATTCATTGAATTACATTGAAAATACCAGCTGATTATTTGCATTGTTTTGAAGATATATAAACATTTGAACTGATGCATTTCAAAAGCCAGATAAGTAAACAGTAATAATTGAGATACTGTTACTCACAGTAGATCTACAGACATGTTAATTGGAAAAAATATTCAATTAGTACACTGTATATGGTTGCAGTGGGAAAATGTTCTGTGTGATGCTGCTTCTGCAGTATGAAAGGAAGCCTTGCTCAAAAATATAACACAAGGTGAAATAACCAAATATGAATACAACAAAAATGTTTATCATCCCCATCACCTACTGTTTTTGTCTTTTTGGCCACCCCAGTCTATAGTTATCACTGAGGTCTTTCTGTGTCATGCTTCCTTACTAGACTGAGAGGACATGAGGAGGCCTGCATTTTATAGGCTGTCAACGACTTGCCTGCAGTCCAGGTATACCGAAGGGGCGGAACTTTTTGCCTCCATTCATGCATGTCTAATGCATGTTTACATTATGTGGTGGTCTGCCCTTTTCTTCCTGCTTCTTGTACATCTTCAAAGGAATACCCCACACTTTCTTTTAATTTGGTATGTAGCCTCTTCTTACTTACATCAAGTAGAATGTGTGCCAGCGTACCTACCTGCAGATATATATTTTTTAAAAACTGTTGTCAATTAATATTAGTCCAAATAAGTATTATTTAATAGATTTTACGTCTAAAGACTGCTCTGACTTAAATTGATGTGTATTATTCTGCAGAATGTAGCAGGTCAGTAAGGATGCAATGAGCTGACAGTCTGCTGCACAAGTATTCAGTGAAATGATGAAATGGTGAAATGATGCTATCTACATGTCCTGTATTAAAATAGAATTAGCCGTTTTAAATAACATCAAAACTGTGACAGTGACTCTTACAGTGATGATAGATAGTCTGGCTGTGCTATCACATTTATTGTGAAGAGAGACAGCATGTCCAGTATAAGAACACCAGGCTAAGAGCCAGGAGACCTAGATTTGCCACTGAGCTGTTGTTATACACCTCTACCTCTATATAGCCCGACCCGATATAACATGAATTCAGATAAAATGCGGTAAAGCAGTGCTCCGGGGGGGGCAAGTTTGGTATAACACGGTTTCACCTATAACACGGTAAGATTTTTTGGCTCCTGAGGACAGCGTTCTATTGATGTAGAGGTGTATTGGGCAAGTCAATTTGTCTGCCTCTGCTTCTCCATCCGTAAAATGAGGATAATTATACTTGCCCTCATTACTAATCACTTTCAGATCTATAAATGAGAAGTATTATAAGAATTGACTATTAATAATTTTTCAGTGATACCTTTGTGAGGTGGAAAGTGGATAAACTTAAATTGCTGGATGCCAAGTAATTTTATTTTAAAAATTCTAAAAATATTTAATTTAGAAAAACATGAAATGGTAGGCCAGCTCTTACTAATTTTTTCTCTTACCTCCAAACCAAGGGTGACTGCTTCTACTTTAGGCTATGTCTACATTATGAGATGGGGTATGGTTCCCATGCTCACACACATCTTCTCGTGCTAGCTCTCATTGAGTGTGGTTTCAGGCAGGTTTGTACTTGGCATAGTTAGCCATGCCTCTGCTGTCTTTACCAGTGCTACCATGGCTATGCTGCTATTTATATTAGTATGAGTTTGATGAGAGCTAATGTGAGTATTTGTACACAAGCAGGGGGAATTACATGGTCAGATTTATCTGGCTCACGAGCATGAGTACCAGCCTCAGAGCAGACTGTTACAACCAGTTTGGGTTTGTGCCCTGGTTTGTGAGTTCTATACCGTAGAACCTCAGAATTACGAGCACCAGAGTTATGAACTGACCGGTCAACCACACACCTCTTTGGAACTGTAAGTATGCAATCAGAAAGCAGAGACTCCCTCCACCCCCCCCCCCAAAAAAAAGAGCAAATACTGTACAGTACAGTACTGTGTTAAACATAAACCACTAAAAAAATAAAGGGTAAGTTTTTTAAAGAAAAAAAATTTGGCAAGGTAAGGAAACTGTTTCTCTGCTTGTTTCATGTAAATTAAGATGGTTAAAATCAGCATTTTTTTCTGCATAGTAAAGTTTCAAAGCTGTATTAAGTCAATGTTCAGCTGTAAAGTTTTGAAAGAGCAACCATAATGTTTTGTTCAGAGTCCTGAACAACCTCCATTCCTGAGGCGTTTGTAACTCTGAGGTTCTACGGTACTTAGGTTTCTCGAATCTAGTGTGAACTCCGAAAGCTATTATAGTGCCTGAATATAGATTCACAGACCAGGGTACCCCAGGGACTGTCTATCTTGCCACCCAGGCAAGTCTAACTTTGTGATAGGTGATCTCTTAAACCAAAATTCAGAATAATATTCAGGTTGTTCCCAGTCCCAAAGAACCAGGCAATTACTCCAGGTCAGTTGTTCCTCAGATTGCAAACCAAAGACAATGTTTGTATCCAATCCTATAATAAACTAACTAAAGCTTTATTAACTAAGAAGAGAAGTAAGAGTGTTATTTACAAGGTTAAAGCAGGTAAACAGACACACACAAATGAGTTAGTCTTAGATTCCAGAGAGAAATAAAAGAACTGGCACATTACAGCAGCTTTTATGTCCTTTAGGGCTAACCCAAGCTAAGCAGCTTGGGGACCACTTGCTTATGCTTAGAAATATTGCCCTCTCCAAATTCTAAGCAGCACAGTGATACAGTTACTTCTGATCAGGGATGTGATGGGTTGGATCACAGAAACCCCCTTGGGGCTGCCAACTGATGTGCCAAGGCTGCTTCTGCCCCTGGTTTCTCTGCCAGCTTGAGACTCCAGGCAGGGTTGCAGACCCAAGGTCTGAACCACATGCCCCAAAGCTGCAGACTTAACTGAAAGTAGCTTAAGAAGCGTTCCTGTCTTTAACACTCAGATGCCCAACTCTCAATGGGGTCCAAACCCCAAATAAATCCATTTTACCCTGTATAAGTTTTAATAAATTAATTAATTTTTAATAAATTGTTCACCCTCTATAACACTGATAGAGAGAGATGCACAGCTGTTTGCCACCTTCCCCCCAGGTATTAATACATACTCTGGGTTAATTAATAAGTAAAAAGTGATTTTATTAAATACAGAAAGTAGGATTTAAGTAGTTCCAAGTAATAGCAGACTGAGCAAAGTGAATTACCAAGTAAAACAAAATAAAACACGCCAGTCTAAGCCTAATACAGTAAAAAAACTGAATACAGATAAAATTTCATGCTCAGATGTTTCAATACGTTTCTTTCACAGACTGGATGCCTTCCTGGTCTGGGCACAATCCTTTCCCCGGTACAGCCCTTGTTTCAGCTCAGGTGGCTGCCTCCTTTGTTCTGTTCCACCCACTTGTATATCTTTTGCATAAGGTGGGAATCCTTTGTCCCTCTGGGTTCCCACCCCTCCTTCTCAATGGAAAAACACCAGGTTGAAGATGGATTCCAGTTCAGGTGACATGATCACATGTCACTGTAAGACCCCAAGCCTTCATTCCTCCCAGCCTGACTCACAGGAAGGCCTGCCTGCAAACAGAGCCATCCACAGTCAGTTGTCCCGGTTGATGGGAGCCATCAAGACTCCAAACCACCATTAATGGCCCACACTTTGCATAATTACAGTAGGCCCTCAGAGTTATATTTCATATTTCTAGTTTCAGGTACAAGAGTGATACATTTATACAAATAGGATGACCACACTCGATAGATTATAAGCTCTGTAATTATACCTTACAAGAGACCTTTTGCATGAAGCATATTTTAGTTACATTATATTCACACTCATCAGCATACTTTCATAAAATCATATAGAGTGCAACGTCACAGGGATTTTTATTTCCTTCCCCCAGCATTCAAACTGACGGGACAGGTGTTTGAGCCCCATATCATCTTAATGCATGTAGGGCAATCAGTCTTAGTCCTTTTGTGACAGATTTTCGTTACCAATCTGCCTGGGCCACAGTTGATCAGACTGGGCCACAGGATCTTTTTTGGGGAGGAGATGACGAGGCACACCAAGTGTCTCTAAATTTTAAACGTTTATTGATAAAATAATAAAATAACATCAAAGAGTGCTGGAAACGCTCCCACATCCCTGAGGGAAGAAAGAAAGCATTAATGCCCCAAGCCCTAGTCCACTTTCATACTCACACATGTATGACCCAGACTGGCCATGTCTGGGTGTAATGTCAGAAGAAGGGTGGGGGGAAGGTGGACTAGAGTGCTGTCCTGGGCCCAGGCCATCCAAAAATCTGCTGTGCTCTCT
Source organism: Gopherus flavomarginatus (assembly GCF_025201925.1). NCBI lineage: Eukaryota > Metazoa > Chordata > Testudines > Testudinidae > Gopherus > Gopherus flavomarginatus. The sequence goes on along the minus strand of NC_066619.1, from coordinate 265,692,219 downwards.
GAGTTGCTTTAGCTCTCAGGAGGATTTTTAAGTCCTTGTGGGCAGAGGGTGGGGTTCGTTCACGGTCTTCTGTTCCTGGTGTTCTTTGTACCAGTCCAAACAGGCTTGCTGTGGCCTCCGTGGTTTCCCAAAACATACTGGCTCCGGAGACTGTTTTCCCTTCTGTTGGCCTTTGCTGTTGCCATTTCATTTGCTCTCACTGTTCTTGCTGTTATCTCTTCAGCTCTGTGTCTCGTTCGCTCTCATTGTTCTCGCTGTTATCTCTGCAGCTCTGCTCAGCTTATTTTTTGTCGGTGGTTGGACTTCCCCCTTATGTCTTGGCAGTAGCAGCTGGCCTTGGGCTGGAGTCAGCATCTTATCTTCGGACTGAGCTTGCTAGCTGCAGCATTGAGTTAACTCGTTCTCTGCTTTCTTCTTTCTCCCCCCCCCCCCCGCCCCGTGGCCTCTTGTAAACCTGCAAAAGAATCTTCCATTCTCCATTCGCACACCTTTAACCCTCCCCAAAATGCGTTGTGATGCTTGCTACAGTGTTAGCAATATACAGGGCTGATCCGCCTTCCCAGGGGACTCCCTAGGGGAAGGGGGGCCATTGGGTTGTGACACTTCGATGTTTCACAATGGCTCATTTTGGTTTGTTTGGACCTTCTTGTGTGCAGGATGAGCACTTTATGTTAATTAATGCTTTTTTCCTGGTTAGTGAGTTACAGTTAGGCTGCAAACACTCAGTATAACTTTATACCATGGGATACAAATATTATGAGTGAGATCAAGACAAGCTGGAAAGCTTGTCTTTCTCACCAACAGAAGTTGGTCCAATAAAAGATATTACCTCACCCACTGTGTCTCACCAATGCATTCAGCATCCTACAAGCATTTCATCAAATCTAAATACATTCTTATAAACTTAACATCTATTTTAATAATGCTAACACATAGGTGAGCCAGATTGGTTTCCAGCTATGCATTTGTCGGTGTTCAGTGAGACTTGGAGGCCTTGGCGTAGGCTGGCACATTGTCTGCCAGCGTCACACACATCTGTAGCTTGTAGTGTAGATGAAAACTTAGTCACAGGAATTCATTTGTATACCTTAGGGGACACCATGATTGAGATCAAACAGAATAACCTCAATTATTAACCATGTCTATTTTATTAGAAAGGAAAAGAAAACATAAAACAACACAAGTAACAGTGCAGTAGACAGATTACTTGTGTTAGTCTCTTCTGTATGTGTGTCTGTGGAGAGCTTTTAACAGAGATTATAACTAGGACCCTACCATATTCACAGTCCATTCTGGTCAATTTCATGACCAGAAGGATTTTTTAAATTGCAAATTTCACAGTTTCAGCTATTTAAATCTGAAATGTCATGGTGTTGTAATTGTAGGGGGCTGACCCTAAAAGGAGTTTTGGAGGGGTCATAAGGTTATCGTAGGGGGAGTTATGGTACTGCTACCCTTTCCACTGCTGCTGGCAGCGGCGCTGCCTTCAGAGCAGGGCAGCTGGAGAGCGGCGGCTGCTGGTTGGGAGCCCAGCTCTGAAAGCAGAGCTGCCACCAGCAGCAGAAGTGCAGAAGTAAGGACGGCATGGTATAGTATTATCACCCTCACTTCTGGGTTGCTGCCTGCAGAGTGAGCCTTCAGTCAGCAACCACCACTCTCTGGCTGCCCAGCTCTGAAGGTAGCAGTGCAGAAGTAAGGGTGGCATGGTATGGTATAATATTGCCACTCTTACTTCTGCACTGATGGGGCGCTGCTTCAGAGTGGGTGCTCAGCCAACATCTGCTGCTCTCCAGCTGCCCAACTCCGAAGGCTTGCAGAAGAAAGGGTGGCATTACTGTGACCCCCTGCAGCTCCCTTTTTGGTCAGGGCCCCCAATTTGAGATACTTTGGTCTCCCCTGTGAAATCTGTATGATATAGGGAAAAGACCAGATTTCAAGGTCCATGGTATGTTTTTCATGGCCATCCATTTGGTAGAGCCCTAATTATAACCTTGAAAGTGGACCACCTTTAGGGGGTGGGGCATACTTTGGTAAATTAAGACCAATGAATATTGTTTCCCTAAATTATTGTGAATTCAGTCTTGATATTTTACTAGATACTTAAAAACTGTTTGGGCAAAATAGTGTGTGGGCAAAATAATGTGCTTACGGGCAGGTAGGACCCTGTCTAGTTATTATTAATAACAAAAACAACCAGTCAGTTTATAGATGGGCAACATAAGCAATCTTAACTAAATCCTGTGAAACTGAAAAAAATATTTAAATCTGTTGCTTAAAAGAAGCCATTTAAGGAGCTGTCTTGAAATGTGCCAATTGTGAATATCAAGAACTTTATATCTTACTATTTTTGTTTACTAATATTTAGTCCCATCTCCTCCCCAGGAATCCATGGACTAATAATCATTTGGTAATTTAACAGGAGAAACTGTTGGTATTTTAAATTACAACAGCATTTTTATATCCCAGTAAAATCATAGGATTTTAATCTAATCCCTTGGCCATGTCTTAGTTATTTTTTTCTCATCAATCCATGTTGAAATGTTGGGAGGTTTCCTTGGTTTTGATTTCTTGTTAGTCTTCTCCATTTTTTTTAGCTCTTATGGCAGCTTGCTTGTAGAGATGGACAGGATATATTGATAAGTGCTTGCTGTTTAAGCAGGATAGTAGAGATTGTGTGTGTCTGAGAAGTGCTCACTTCAGAGATTTTTATACCCTTCTATAATTTCATGGAAATAGAAAGGAAAACACACCTCTTTCAGGCTTCTTTAGATTCAAAACTTGTTGCTGTCACTCATTGGCTCCATTCCTTGAGGGTTGGTTTAGGTAACTCCTTCAGCTCTTGAATAAGCAGTTTGTTTAATGAATGCACAGTGTTTCTAACTGATTTTGTTAATGTGGCAGGAAAGCATCAGGCAACTTTTAAAGTTAAAATTAACTCTCTTTATTCAGTCAATGTTCTGATATATTTCTTCAATTTTAACAGTTTAACAGGAAATGAAATTCTGTTTCTGAAAAGTCCAAACACTCCTGTCTTTATATAAAGTTTTTGGTATTTAAAACAGTCTTTCACTATTAAATAATTCTTAGAGAGTCATTAGTTTAAATAGTTATTTAAAAAAAGTTATTTATTCTACATGACAGTTTTTGGAAAGATTATTTTTCTTGTCTTCCTGAGTTGGGTGAGAGTTGCTTGAGCACTGTGAGTAATTAATTTTCCTACTGATATAAATATTCTGTATTTAAATATTCTTACATTAGTACTTAGTTTAGTAAGGTTATTACATTCTGTGCTGGTACATAAAGCATTTTACTATTAAATAGCAATTGTATTAGTATTTTGTTTAGCTAACATATTTGCAAGTATACATTTCAGAAAGGTGTTTGTCATTTCAATGTATAAGAAATAAACATATAAAATTCTAAACACTTCCAGCTACATGTTTTTCCTAGAGACTTCTCTGAATCAAGTTTTTAGAATAATTATAAAATTATTTTCATCAAAGATATTTCTAGAATTCTTTATGTAGTTTTACCCAGATTTATTAATGCATCCTAAGTTCCTTTTCACAGTCAGGTCTCTTCCTAAAACATGAATATTGTACATGGTTTGTCTTCTTGAAATAGGGCTTATGTTTGTATCAAGCTGGTATTTTACAGAAAGGGAGGTGTCCTGGTCTAGATAAGACACATTTAGGGGTTTGTCCCTTGACTAAGTTCCATAGAGTTACAATCTGTTTGTTATAGCAATTAAACTTCTATTAACTATTTTGTACAAAGCACAAATTTAAATAACCAATCCATCTTTTAAGTACAGCACAAAAGAAAACAGTATAAAGATAAAGCAAGGTAAAGTTTAAAATGCAGCTACTCGTGGGTAAAAAAAAAACCACATGGTTTTACGGCTAGGGAGGGCTATCTTTTCTGACATGTTCTTGTCTGTGGGTGATAGCAGAAATTCTGGAATTTCTTTGGCTAACGTTAGCATTTTGCAACATAACTAGCTAAACATAATATGCGTTGTCCTATTTTCAAGTATTATGGCTGTAACATACTTGTGGCTCAGTGGTTCCCAAACTGTGGGTCATGCTCTCAAATGGGGTCATACTATCAGCAGATGGGGTCATGGTGATCTCTAATGTGCAAAGGATGCCATTTTGCTCCGCTCAACATAACCTCTCGAATACAGTGCATGCAAGGTCACGCTGAGAGAGAACACCATTTTGCTTTTCAAAAAAGTGTTGTCCTTGCTTTCTGGGGTCCCATCAGGAAACGTAATTAAAATGGGGTTGTTCTGTCAAATTGGGGGGCCCCTATTGTAGCTATATCTTAATATTCAGTAAACAAGTTGTAACAACTTAATATTTTAAAAGTTATAATTGTATTAATATAATTTTTACACCAGCATTAAGGTGTGTCCTCCACAATTGTTCAGCTTTGCTTTGGCATTAATAAAGTAGCAAGATATCATGATCCTATGCCAATATTTAAGTATTTGATATTTTTATAGTCATTTTGATAAATGTATTCTCAAACATTAAGAACAACAAAAAAGGAAAATATCAAGTATTAAATCAATTTTTATTTATTTATTCTTTAGGACTTTTGCAGATGAAGGAACTGGGATGCCAGGAAAGCACCTAAGTGAAACTTGAATAAGAATTGCACTAATTAAGGGCCCCACCTGTTCCAGAGATTAACCACAATGTATAGACCAGGGGAAACAGTGAAATGTCGACTCAATATGCATGCTCCTCCTCGAATAAGAAGTGTGGAAGTTGCAAGAGGAAGAGCTGGCTATGGGTTCACCCTTTCTGGACAAGCTCCCTGCGTTCTTAGCTGCGTTATGAAAGGAAGTCCTGCAGATTATGTGGGACTTAAAGCAGGAGATGAAATATTTGCAATTAATGAAATTAATGTAAAACAAGCTTCTCATGAAGATGTGGTAAAACTAATAGGAAAATGTTCTGGAGTCCTGCACATGGTCATTGCTGAAGGCAACAGTCATATTGACTCATGTTCTAGTGATGAAGAAGTTGGTTTTTATGATGGGAAAGGATGGCTGAAGCCAAAGCCTGACTCTAAAGCCTTGGGTATAAATAGAGCGGAGAAGGTTGTTGAAGAAATGCAGTCTGGTGGAATTTTCAACATGATATTTGAAAATCCTAGTTTTTGTTCTGGTAATGCAGAGAATTCAGTACCAAAACAAAGATCCCTTTCTGAGTCTTCTGCTATTACGTTTGAAACTGGACATGAAAGTATAAATAACAATCCTAATCTACTTTCAAAGGAAGAAATATCCAAAGTGTTGCATGATGATTCAGTTTTTCAAATTGGACTGGAAAATCCAGAAGACTTCGGGTTAGATGCAAGTATTTTAAATGTTGCTATGGTGGTAGGTTACCTAGGCTCGATTGAACTTCCTTCAACAAGCTCAAATCTGGAAAATGACAGTTTGCAGGCTATTCGGGGATGTATGAGACGCCTTCGGGCAGAACAGAAAATCCATTCATTGGTGATGATGAAGATTATGCATGACTGTATTCAGCTCTGCAGTGACAAGTCTGGTGTAGTGGCAGAATATCCTGCAGAGAAACTGGCATTTAGTGCTGTGTGCCCTGATGATAGAAGATTTTTTGGGCTAGTTACCATGCAGACAAATGATGATGCAAGCTTGGCTCAGGAAGATGAAGGGGTTCTGAGGACATCTTGTCATGTGTTCATGGTGGACCCAGAATTATTTCATCATAAAATTCACCAAGGTATAGCAAGACGTTTTGGACTGGAGTGTACGGCAGATCCAGACACAAATGGCTGTTTAGAATTTCCAACGTCATCTTTACCTGTTCTTCAATTTATCTCTGTCCTCTATAGGGATATGGGTGAGCTGATTGAGGGAATGCGAGCAAGAGCTTTTCTTGATGGTGATGCAGATGCTCATCAGAATAACAGTACAAGCAGCAACAGTGATAGTGGTATTGGAAATTTTAACCAAGAAGAAAAAAGCAATAGAGTTTTGGTGGTTGATTTAGGAGGCAATCCAAGTAAACATATTCCTAATAGTATATGGGAAAATCCAGTTGGAAGGGGACAGAATCAACATGCTTCCCATTGGAATGGCTTCTGTCAAGAACAAGAAGGAAACGCTCATTTAGAAATAATTCAGAATGACAAATCACAAAATTTAAGTAAGCACTTAAGTCCTTCAGCTCGTATTGAAGTTCCGCTAGTTTCTTCTCGAAGTTCAGTGCCGCCATCCAAGAAAAGTATTGTAGGCATAGGCAATCAGAGATGGTTGCCTGTTCATGTCTTACAAGAATGGCAACATGGAAATGCCAGTGACCAGGAGTCTTATACGGATTCTACAGATGGCTGGTCAAGTATTAACTGTGGTACTCTTCCCCCTCCAATGAATAAGATTCCAGCTGACAGATATAGAGTTGATGGCAGCTTTGGTCAGCGCCAGTTAACATCCTATATAAATGAATGGTCTAAAAATGTATTTTGCACGCACAAGAAGTTTGGCCCTCAACACAATATTAGAAAGTCTAAAGAAGCTAAAAAGGTAAGAAAGTTCATATATAGGGCACTGCAAAACACTCTGAAGTTACACTGTTCCATATGTGTAATAAACCTTTTAATTTGTGTAACATTTGTAATTATAAAATTGTACATAGAGGTGTTAATATGTGGACCTTCTGAGCAATTCTTCCCTCCCTCCTCCTGTGTGGTCTCTGCAATTGCGACAAATGGGGAAGGCTTAATAATAACCTTTTGCATAAAAATCTGTTAATTAATATGCTAATTAATTCCCAGACACAAAAGACGTTAAGATGAAGTTGAAGTTGAGAGAATATTTCAGTAACTTAAGGATAAAAAACTGTACAAAGAACATTGTTGGGGAAAACCAACCTTTTTAAAAAAGAAATTCAGAGTAGAGGTAAAATTTAAATACAAACACTTGAAAAAGTAGAAAATCAAAGGTAAACTTACTTTACTATTTCAAACTTCCAGACTTTTAATAGCTTTATTTTGCTAATGACAATGTTCTTGTAAGGATTTCACAAATGTGTCTATCATAATTTAATCTGTACAGAGTTTTTGTTTGGAAGTTACTTTAGTTTTTAAAATAGTCATAACATCAGACAGGAAGAGAAGGCATGGGATGTGGAACCAACACTTGCCACTGTTTCTGCAGACTTCCTGAGATCTGCAGGAAGGGAGCCCTAATCCTGTGCACCTCTTGAGAGCTTTTGCAGGGGAGCCTCTGTCATGTGAATCTAAGGAGTTTCACAGGAGTAGAGTTCTGTCAGGGTATCTTAGGAGGATTTTTGGGAGCTCCCTCATGCTCTGCAAGGCTTTAGGCACCCCAGGAACTTTAGGCTACAAATGCTTATTTAACTTAATAAACTCCTAGGAGTGACTGTGAGACTCCTAATAAGCCTAGTGAGGATTGCGTGCAGGTGGGAAGCCTCTAAACTAATTTAAGGCTTGTAGAAGGTAGGAGTGTGAGGCTCTGATGAGTCCATTTGTAATGTGCTTAAGGGCTGCAGTGGAAGTGAAATGGCCCCTGCTCTGCTGTTGCCCCCCAGGCCTCCTTCCCCACTCTGTGCTGCCCGCATGCCACTTCGGTGCTGCCCTGCCATTTCTCCTCTCTCTACTGTTCCACCAAACTTGAGGCTCTTATATGCCCCAGGCCATTTATGGAATTGCTAAGGAACTGTAGGAAAACAACAGTCCAAGAGCTCTGAAAAAGTATGGGGATGCTGGGACTGACAGTTTCCATTTTCATTTTTGAAGCTAGGGTCTGGCAAAAAAAGCAGGCTTGTATAATTGCGATGATCACCGCTATTCTAACTTCAATTTTGGTGGGAAAATACTCCTCCTTCTTTGATGCTTGCATGTGTCCATTTCAGTGTAAGTATTTGTGCACCCACACAGTTGCCAGAAATTTTCCTATGGGAGTATCCGTTGGGTTGGCTCTAGCGCCTTCTGGCATCGCATCCTGGTATAAGGCCCTGCTGACCCTGCCATCCTTCAGTTCCTTCTTACCGCCCATGACAGTTGCTGGAGCCTCTCACTGCTTAGGCAATCTCATCCCTTAATGGTTTTTCTCAAATTTTAGTGTAAATAGTTAGTAGTTTGTTAGTTTGGACAGCCTCACATTCAGATAGCAGCGTTGTCCTTCGTGCTGGTGCCGAGGCATGCCTTGGTTGATGGGGTTTCAACCTTGTGCTGCATGCAACAAGTCTATGCCTTTGAGCAATCTGCACTCAAGCTGTCTCATGTGCTTAGGGGAAGCTCATAGGAAAGACCATTGTCTAATTTGTAAGATGTTTAAGCCTTGGACCCAGAAAGACCACGCTGTTTACTTGAAGGACCTACTGAATGAGGCAGCCTTAAGACTGGCCTTGCAGCCGCAGTTGGACTTGGCACTGAGCACCTCAGCCTTGGTGCAGAGCGCTCCTCCATCTCTGAGAGGTGCAGTCCACGATGGAAGATCTTCCTTTTTGAGTGCACAAAGCTCTTTACTGAAAATACTGCTGCCTTCCTTCATACCCTAAAGGATTCCAGGGCTACCCTCTAGTGACTGGGAATCTATAGACTGGGGTAAAAGACGTTTTAGTCCCCAGTCTCAGCGCAGACCTTATGCGTCTCAATATCAACCATTATGAACTGCAGATTGAGAAAGGGAAGTTCCCAAAGTGCAAGCCTCATCCCAATCTGCTGCTGTAAATGCTACTTTTGACAGGCGGGTTGGGGCGCTGTGAGACCAGTCCCCACAACTGATGCAATCAACCATGGTTGTATACTCATTTAGCCACCGATTAGCAGCGTTCTGATGTGCTTGGGAACGCATAGTGTCGGACCAATGGGTTATAGAGATCGTCTGATCCAGGTACCCCATCCATTTGACCACTATATCCCCTCTGATATACCTTTCCTCATCCTTCAGGGACCCTTCTTACGAAAGTTCATCTTCTCCAGTTAGGAGCCATAGAACCACTAGCTCAGAATGTACAAGGTAAAGGGTTCTACTGTCGTTACCTCCTAATACCTAAAATAAAGGGAGGTTGGAGACCCATATTGGACCTCATAGCTCTCAACAATTTGTCAAGGCTCAGAAGTTCAAGATGGTCACCTCATTGGTGATCATTCCAACTCTGGAACAGGGAGACTGGTTTTTGGCTCTCAACCTCCAGGATGCCTACTTTCACATCTTGACCTTACTCGCTTGCAGGAAGTTTCTCAGGTTCACTCCGGGAAACTACTATTACCAATAAAGAGTCCTCCCCTTCAAACTATCATTGGTCCCAAGAGTATTTTCCAAAGTTCTCTCAGTGGTAGCTCCTCACTTGCGTTCACAAGGAATAAGGATTTACCTATATCTGGACAACTGTATCCTCAGAGCCTGATTTCTCCAAGAAGCCCACACAGCCACCAATACTATAATATACTTGTTACAGAACTGGGTTTACAGATCAACACCCAGAAGTCAACCCTCGCTCCAGTGCAGTGCCTGGCATTCCTAGGGGCTGACCTAGATGCCATAAGGCCAAAGCCCTCCTACTTCAACACAGGTTTCTATCCTTTCTTTTGCTCATCGATACCATTCAATACAGTCCACAGATACCAGCCAGACTTTGCCTTGAACTCTTGGGGCATGTGTCAATAGGCCTGGCAGTGATACCACACGCTAGACTCCACATGCAATGCCTCCAGCTATGGTTCAGTTGGGTTTAGAGACCAGAGACAGGCTGGACAAACCCCTGTTACTACCCACTGGGATGAAAAACTCCTTAAACTGGTGGAAGGTCCCAGCCAATGTGTGCAAAGGGATCTCATTCTTGCATACATCACCATCATTGCTCCTTACCACCAATGCATCACTCATTGGGTGGAGTGTGCATTTAAATGGTCTCCTGACCCAAGGCAAATGGTTGCCTACAGAGATGTCTCTCCACATTGGTCTCCTTGAACTGAAAGCAGTCAGGAACGCTTGCATCCATTTCCTCCTGCTGATCGCAGAATCACATACAAAGATCCTAATGGACAACATAGTTTGCATATACTGCATCAACTGACAAGGGGGGGGCCAAGTCTCTCTCCCTATGTGCAGAGGCAATGAGATTATGGAACTGGTGCATCTCCCACAACGTAGCTCTGTCCACAGCTTACCTCCCAGGAAAATAGACCTTGATAGTGGACCATCTCAGTCTCAAATTCTCACATAATCATGAGTGAGAAATATACCCATCAGTACGCCATGACTTATTCACATCATAGGGAACACTGTCCACAGACCTGTTTGCCACTTACCAGAACAAGAAATGTCTACACTACTGCTCCAGAGTGGGGACGAGGCAGCACTCTCTGGGCAATGCCCTTCTACTCCCCTGGGACAAAGACTTTCTTTACACCTTTCCTGCATTTCCTCTACTACTGAAGGTCCTGTTAAAGATAAAAAGGGATGGCGCTAACAACATCCTGATTGCTCCAAGTTGGCTGAGACAGACCTGTTACTCTTACCTAGCACAGCTTGTGATGTGCTTGCCGATCTCTCTCCTGACCTTTCTGCACCTCCTCTCACAGGACAGAGGGCATATCCTTCATCCGAATTTAGGGATTCTCTGCCTCAAAGTTTGGTTCCTGCTTGGTTCCAACACTGAGAGAACTCCTGCTCAAGGGAGATACCAGAGTTTCTATTGTACAATAGAAAGTCCTCCACACAACAAACTTACCTGCAGAAATGGTCCAGGTTTCAGATTTGGTGCACATCCCAACAGATCTCCCCAACATCCGTGACTTTTCCACACATCCTAGATTATGCTCTGATAAAGTCAGGATTATCCCTAAACTCTCTTAAGGTCCATCTAGCAGCTATTACAGCCTTTCACCAACTTTTACAAGGATACTTAGTGCTATCACACCCAAACACGAAAAGGTTCTTTAAGGGTATAATAAACCTTTTCCCTCACTCTTGACTTTCTTCCCCCATGTGGGGCCCAAACCTCATGCTGAAAGGGCTGACTAGGCCCTCCTTCAAACCCATAGCCACCTGTTCACTTACAAACCTCTCACTGAAAACAACATTCCTGAAAGCAATTACCTTGGGTAGAAGACTAGGAGAGAAAGCAGCTCTGATGGCACATCCCCTGTACACAGTATTTTTTCCAGACAAGGTTACACTGACTGTATCCAAAATTGATCCCTAAGGTAACCTCCCTGTTTCACATGAATCAAATCAATTCACCTTGCAATCTTTTACTTCAAGCCTCACCAAGACAATAGGGAGGCCCTACTACATATCCTAGATGTTAGGAGAGCCCTGACCTTCTACCTTGATAGGACAAATGCCTTTGGGAAGTCCCCTACACATTTTCCTCTCTCTATGGGGAAAGATCCAAGGGCTCAGCAATATCAGCCCAAAGACTCTCTAAGTGGGTCTCGAATTGTATCAGACAAATTTCTAACATGACCCCTCCAGAGTCGATCCGTACACACTCCACAAGATCAATCTCCTCATCTCTCGCCACCTTCAAGAATGTCCCTATCTCAGATATCTGTAGAGCGGTGACGTGGGCATCAAAGCACACTTTCTCAGAACACTATTCAGTCACTGGGGACTTGATGCCATCTTTGGCTCCACAGTACTGTCATCTGTAATTGATCTGATTCTGAAGTCCCAGCCCTTCAGAAGGGGTACTCCTTGAAGGGCAGTGTCACATACAGTGGAGTATCCATAGGGACACAAATTGAAGAAGTTACCTAGTGCAGTAACGATGGCTCTTTGAGATGTGTGTCCCTATGGGTGCTCTGCAACCCTTCCTTCTACTTCAGTGTTCTTGCCCATGACTCTGTGGTAGAGAAGAAACTGAGGAAGGTTAGTCCATGTGCACTGACTAGCCTCATGGCACAGCCCAAGGAGAGACTGTAGGTGTGGGGGCCCAACAGACACTGCTACCAAAGTTCTCCGATCACTAGTGCAGAGATGAAGACACACCTACAGTGGAGCACCCATAGGGACACACATCTCGAAGAACCATAGTTACAGCACACGATGAGTAACTTCTTTCAGGCATCTCAATAGACCATGGAATGATTACAGAATGGCATACTTACAGGCATGGCAATGTAAGGTTATTATTTTTAAGAAACAGGAATGGCCGTAGCAAAAAAGGTCTGTGGTTTTTCTGTAAACTATACAGTTGAAAGATATTCTTTACTGTTTACATATTCTGCTTGCCTTTTTGAGCTCCATGTGGTGGTGTTGAGGGTAACCATGCTGCTGGCATACACTCCGCCATTAACAAATACACATTGCTAACTGGGGCTTCTCATAACTTTTGCATTGGTTCCTGGAGCAGAAATTCCTCTTATTATTGTGTTAATAAATGTTAAAATGGAGCCCAAAACTTATTGGGCTTAAGATCTGTGTCTGCTACAGGCTCTGCAGTGGGCTGTCCTTTGGAGGTGCATCAGCTTTTCTGAGTATGGACCTAGAATGTGCTGCTCCTGCTCCGGAACCAGTTTCAGCAACAGAGTGACTTCAGTGTCCCCATTCAGTGCCTGCTGCTTTCTCTCATCAGTCTCCATGCTGGATTCTGGAACCAGCAGGGCACCATTCAGCTGGCTAGGCCATCATGCATCAGGGTTGGCTCCATGGTGGGTGCAGTGCCCATCACCCAAACTCCTCATAATATGGGCATGATGTTGGCAAGTTGCCTGGAATGTGGTTCTGATCTCTAGTAGCTCAAGAATAAGTACCATAAAACCAAAGTGTTTCTCAAACTGGGGTCACTATTTGTGTAGGGAAAGCCCCTGGCGGGCTGGTCCAGTTTGTTTACCTGCCCTGTATGCAGGTCTGGCTGATCGCGGTTCCCATTGGCTGCGGTTCGCTGCTGCAGACCAGTGGGGGCTGCTGGAAGCAGTGGCCAGTAAGTCCCTCTGCCTGCACCGCTTCCAGCAGCTCCCATTGGCCGCGGTTTGCTGCTCCAGGTGAGTGGGAGCCGTGATTGGCTGGACCTGCGGACGGGGCAGGTAAACAGCCCAGCCCGCCACGGGCTTTCCCCACACAAGTGGCAACCCTGGTTTGAGAAACACTGAGCTACTTAATCTGCTCCTTGCACTGGTCACCAGTTTGGTAAGTTTGCATAGCTGCCAGCTTTTTCACTATTAGTGAGTATGTGTAGTCATTCCTAGTCCAGTGTTCCTGGCTTTTCACCACAGATTTACCAATACCAGGCTGTGCTCCTGTGACCTTGAAGCAGTATGATTGGCAAAAGAGATGTTCTGTTCAGTCTGCTTTGCAAACACAGAATGCTGTCTGGTGTATTTGCAATTCAGTGCTCAGAAAGGTTAACACTGACTCACTGAGCTGCTGTAGTACACCAAGGGTGGTGGCTTCCATTTTCAACAGAAGAGATTCAAGAACTCAATAATAATGGGGGATTTCAGTTATCCCCATATTGACTGGGAACATTTCACTTCAGGACAAGATGCAGAGATAAAATTTCTTGATACTTTAAATGACTGCTTCATGGAGCAGCTGGTACAGGAACCCACAAGGGGAGAGGCAACTCTAGATTTAGTCTTGAGTGGAGTGCAGGAGCTGGTCAAAGAGGTAACTACAGGGACTAAAGTGAAAGCGCTGCATGGGCGCTTTTTAAAGACACCACAATAGAGGCCCAACTTCAATGTATACCCCAAATTAAGAAACACAGTAAAAAAACTAAAAAAGAGCCACCATGGCATGTAAAAGAAGCAGTGAGAGATGAAAAAGACTTCCGTTAAAAAGTGGAAGTCAAATCCTAGTGAGGCAAATAGAAAATAGCATAAATACTGCCAAATTAAGTGCAAGAATGTAATAAGAAAAGCCAAAGAGGAGTTTGAAGAACATCTAGCCAAAAACTCCAAAGGTAATAACATGTTGTTTTTAAGTACATCAGATGCAGGAAGCCTGCTAAACAACGAGTGGGGCCCCTTGATGATCAAGATACAAAAGGAGTGCTTAAAGACGATAAAGTCATTGCGGAGAAACTAAATTCATTCTTTGCTTCAGTCTTCACGGCTGAGGATGTTAGGGAGATTCCCAAACTTGAGCAAGGTTTGTAGGTGACAAATCTGAGAAACTGTCACAGATTGAAGTGTCACTAGAGGAGGTTTTGGAATTAATTGATAACATTAACAAGTCACCGGGACCAGATGGCATTCACCCAAGAGTTCTGAAAGAACTCAAATATGAAGTTGTGAAACAATTAACTAAGGTTTGTAACCCGTCCTTTAAATCGGCTTCTGTACCCAATGACTGGAAGTCAGCAAATGTAGCTCTAATATTTAAAAAAGGCTCTAGAGGTGATCCCGGCAGTTACAGACTAGTAAGTCTAACATCGGTACTGGGCAAATTAGTCGAAACAATAGTTAAGAATAAAATTGTCAGACACATAGAAAAGCATAAACTGTTGAGCAATAGTCAACATGGTTTCTGTAAAGGGAAATCGTGTCTTACTAATCTATTAGAGTTCTTTGAAGGGGTCAGCAAACATGTGGACAAGGGGGATCCAGTGGACATAGTGTACTTAGATTTCCAGAAAGCCATTGACAAAGTCCCTCACCAAAGGCTTTTATGTAAATTAAGCTGTCATGGGATAAAAGGGAAGGTCCTTTCATGGATTGAGAACTGGTTAAAAGACAGGGAACAAAGGATAGGAATTAATTGTAAATTCTCAGAATGGAGAGGGGTAACTAGTGGTGTTCCCCAAGGGTCAGTCCTCGGACCAATCCTATTCTACTTATTCATAAATGATCCGGAGAAAGGGGTAAACCGTTGAGGTGACAAAGTTTGCAAATGATACTAAACTGCTCAAGATAGTTAAGACCAAAGCAGACTGTGACGAACTTCAAAAAGATCTCACAAAACTAAGTGATTGGGCAAGAAAATGGCAAATGAAATTTAATATGTTTAATGTAAAGTAATGCACATTGGAAAAAATAACAATATGATGGGGGTGAAATTAGCTACAACGAGTCAGGAAAAAGATCTTGGCATCATCGTGGATAGTTCTCTGAAGATGTCCATGCAGCGTGCAGAGGCGGTCAAAAAAGTAAACAGAATGTTAGGAATCATTAAAAAGCGGATAGAGAATAAGTCTGAGAATATATTATTGCCTTTATATAAATCGATGGTACACCCACATCTCGAATACTGTGTACAGATGTGGTCTCATCTCAAAAAAGATATACTGACACTAGAAAAGGTTCAGAAAAGGACAACTAAAATGATTAGGGGTTTGGAATGGGTCCCATATGAGGAGAGATTAAAGAGGCTGGGACTCTTCAGCTTGGAAAAGAGGAGGCTAAGGGGGGATATGATAGAAGTATATACAATCATGGGTGGTGTGGAGAAAGTGGATAAGGAGAAGTTATTCACTTATTCCCATAATACAAGAACTAGGGGTCACCAAATGAAATTAATAGGCAGCAGGTTTAAAACAAATACAAGGAAGTTCTTCACGCAGCGCACAGTCAACTTGTGGAACTCCTTACCTGAGCAGGTTGTGAAGGCTAGGACTAGAACAGCATTTAAAAGAGAATTGGATAAATTCATGGTGGTTAAGTCCATTAATGGCTATTAGCCAGGATGGGTAAGGAATGGTGTCCCTAGCCTCTGTTTGTCAAAGGATGGAAATGGATGGCAGGGGAGAGATCAATTGATCATTGCCTTTTAGGTCCACTCCCTCTGGGGCACCTGGCATTGGCCACTGTCAGTAGACAGGATACTGGGCTTGATGGACCTTTGGTCTGACCCAGTACGGCCGTTATTATGTTCTTAAGATCCTTGGAATAGATAGGACAAAGGATGTTGGCCTGTGGGATTGTGGGATACTTTTTGGAGGAGTCCCAGGACCTGAGTCAAGCAGGGCTATGTCTACACTACAAAACAATAAGGCTCAAATCCTGGGTCAAGGCCTGACCTGGTCTCAGATCCTGCAACCTCACAAGGTCCTAGGACCCTTGGTCAAAGCCCTGAGTTAGCATGATTTGTGTGTGGATAGAAGTGGCGGATAGGCTTTAGCTTGGGCTTATACTGGAGTGTAGATGTACGCGGTGTCTTTGTTATCTGTTATCAGTGAGATACCACAGTTTGCACTACCCCACCTAATTTTTAAAACCCTGTCTTTTTATATGGTCTGAGACAAATACTTGTTTTTGGAGGGAAAAATACTTTTTCATGACTATTATTTTACTATGTGTCTTGTTTTGATTTTTTCATTTTACTTAATTTCTTATGGATTTTTTGTGGTATCTTTAGGTTACATGAGTGATAAGCTAAGGGGAGCTCTAATCTGGTCATTATTATTATATCATTATTGTATCATTTCTTCCAGAATTCATCTGTACTAGCAATTTTTTTATTGACTACCCAGTTCTTTATAGAAAAATCTGCTATAACAATATCACCCAGTTTTGTTTATATATTTTTGTATACACTTTTAGTAGTTTGATAGTTTTTTCTGCTAGACACCTGGATTCTTAAAGATATGAAAATGCTGAGGAAAACTAGATACAGCTCAACACTCAATCATATGAAACTCCTAAATATAGGTCACTTACAGGTTAAAAACTAATTAGAATTCAAACACACTCTTTGGTAATGCTATAAAGATTTTGGAAGAATAGTTCATATGTAAATTAATATGCAAGAAAAAAATAAACTAAAAGGGTTAATATTTACTAACAGGTATAAGACTTCCTAAGTTGTCAGATTGATTTTCTAGTTTCTTTATCGTTCTGGGGTTAGGCTTCAGGAATTTTGGCTTTTCTTTTCAGCCTCTGCTCCAACATCTATCTACTCTTCTGGTTTATTGATTCAGAGATTATGTATTATAGAAAACATATCTTATACCACTATTTAACTAATAAATTATGATAGAATTGGCACTCTGTACCAAAAAAAAAAAGGTTAATCTAGCATATATGCATGATTCAAAGTATTTTTTAGCCAGATGGCAGCATGCTTCTTTGAAAAAGTCAGCTTCATCCTTACTAATTTTTCTGCAATAGTTCATAGTACAGTAAAAGCTGTTTTATCCGACATGTTGGGAGAATGGGGGGTAAAAATGCTGGTTAACTAAGGGGGAGAGAGTTTGGGTGCAGGAGGGGCTCAGGTTAGTGGCTTGGGGTGCTGGATCCGGGGGCCGCTCACCTCAGGCTCCCTGCAAGTGGTGACCTCTCTTGGCTGCTCCTAAGCGGAGGTGTGGCAGGCAGCTCTGCGCGCTACCTCCACAGCTCCCATTGGCTGAGGGGAGCTGTGTTGCTAGCACTCGGGGCCTCGTGCCAGCTAGATTATAAACCAGAATTTCAGTGAAGATCAGAAATGCTGGTTTATAGATTCTTCCCATTGGTGAAGTGCCAGATAAAATAGCTTTTACTGTATATAACACGGTGTGGCAAATTGCTGGCACTGTTATGATGGGTCCCATGCCTTCTCATATGGAGGGTTCAGGGCACCATTTCTCGCCCCTGAACTGTGGTATCAGCTGTCCCACTAGTGTCCCAGAAAAGGAGAGTGGAGAGGGAGGGACCCGGGCCCGCCTTCTACTCTGGCTCCCAGCCCAGGGGCCCTATGGATAGCAATGAACCACTGGAGCTAGCGATTCCTTCCTCTGGGCTACTTCCCTCTCTGGCCCTTCAACTTGTGGGGCTTCCTGCCCTCTCTCTGCTTGGGCCAAGTTTCTCCCAACTCCTTGTGTCTCTAGAGTCCCTCTGCTCTGCACAAGCCAGGTTTCTCTTTACCTTGGTCTTCTGGCCTGCTACAGCAGTTCTCCAAACTGCTCTCTGCTCCAACACCGAACTACTCTGCTTCAACTCCTCCAACTGTCTGATTGAAGCAGGCGTTTTTTATCAGGTGACTGGCTTCAAGTGCTCTAATTGTCTTAATTGGTTTTAGATGCTCTAATTAATCTGTAGCAGCCTCTCTTCCCTGTACAGGGAATAAGGCTCTCATCATCCTGGTGCTTACATATCTCCCATCTATCACTCTCCTGCTGCCATTTGGCCATGCTATATCACAAAGGGTAATCAGTACTGTTATATCCTCCCTAATAGTTCCTCTAACCACTGACTAACTACATGCATGTTAAAACTTTTCAGTTACTAGTAGAAAACATCAAAGACACAGCCTCTGAAATCTTCCTTTACATCAATGGTGCCCAAGCTTTTCCCATCACACACTTCTTTACCAGTAATGGAATCTGTCCACCAACCCCTCTCCCCTATTACTGCACAATTGGCTCAGCAGAGGAGCTTGGGCTGAAGGCAGAGTTGGGGGCTGAACTGGGGATGGGGGTGGAGCTGAGGCTTGAGGCAGAGCTGGCCTGGGGGTGCAGAGGAAATGAGGGCAGAGCTCACCTGGGGACAGAGTGGAGCTGCGGCTGGAGCCAAAGCTGGCCTGGGGATGTAGTGGAGGTGGGGCCAGAGCCGTGGCTGGGGGACGAGTGGAGCTGCAGCTGGGGGTGGAGTGGGACTCGGTGGTGTTCCCTCACCAACCCCGGTGGGGGCTAGCTTGGGCCCTGATGTGTGCCCCTGTACAGTTTGGGGACCACTGCTTTATGCAAATAAATGCTGTGACTTCCTACAGTCTAGCTGATTTGCAGATTCTAATTGTAATAACTATTTTCTGTTCAAGCCATAGGTCCTTTTTCCTCAGTAGATTCTCACTAAAAGTCTTTGGCTGTAGTTAACTGGAGAGACCTGTTCCTGTAAGATTTATTTATTTATTTATTTATTTTTTGTGTGCATGTGATAAATAGACTTCCAACTTATTTCCTCTTCCAGAGACCAGGCCCATTTGTACAGACTAAATCTCTGGAAAGAGAAGGCAGGGGAAGAGAGACTTCAGCAATTACTTACTGGGAAATTTTAAATATTTTGCAGAGAGATTCAAGAAGTAGTCTTTCTTTAGCAGTGTCTAGTTCTCTTAGTCTCGTATAGGTATCTCTAACTCAGCTCTTCAATGCAAGAAAGACTTTAGGAAATACTTATTTATTTATTTTTTTTTAAGTGCTGTTTCAAAAACACTTTATGCCTTGTCCAAATTGGCCAGGCAAATGATTAACTTGAACTAGTTTCCACCTTTTTATAAGCAGTTCTCTAGCATTACTTTATTCTTGGTATAGATGGGGCTGTATTTCTCACTTTCTTTTTTGGGGTCATATTTCTCATTTTCTTTCTTATGCTATGACTGGATTCTAACCAAGTGCTAGATATTTATTTTTGTACAAGTGTCAGAAAACTTTACATCAAATTTTGACTGGATGCTAATTTCCTGTTCTGTTTTGTACTCCTACGTGTGGTTTTTTCATCCTCCTTTTCATTCTGTGTGTCTGTATTTACAGACCCTATATAACCCAAGAGGCTTTTAGTTTTAAACTCAGACATCAACATTTGCTGAATAACCAAATCTAGTGATTCTGGAGATTGAGAGAAAATGAAACTAATTGGCAGAATGCAATTGGAGTTATCTTAAAGCAGGCCTCCCCACCCCCTAAATCAGGAAGCAGCAGCCTTTGGCATGCGGCTCACCAGGGTAAGCCCCCTGGCGGGCCAGGGTGGTTTGTTTACCTGCCATGTCTGCAGGTTTGGCCGATCTTGGCTCCCACTGGCCGTGGTTCGCCGCTCCAGGCCAATGGGCGCCGCAGCCAATGGGAGCTGCGATCAGCCGAACCTGCAGACGCAGCAGGTAAACAAACTGGCCCAGTCTGCCAGGGTGCTTACCCTGGTGAGCCGCATTCCAAAGGTTGCCGATCCCTGCCCTAAATTTAGATGTAACTAGTTTCTAAAATCTTTTGCATTATATATTATCTGTACATAATAACCACTCGAGTAGCACCCAGGGATTGCCACCATTTAAACCTAGGTTGGGCAATTATTTCTATGTTCTCTTTGGGCTGCACTGGGAAACAAAGTGAAAATGTCATGTTCTCCATTGTCCCAGATGTGTTTACCCAGTTTTGATATTTTGTTTTCTTTCTCATCACCCTTCTGTTATGAAAGATGGATACCTGCTGGGAAAGCTTTTGTTTGTGGTGATACTCCAAAGGAGCACTGAGGAGTATGCATTAAAGTGTACTTTAATACTTTCTCAGTTGGCTTCAGTATGCCATTTGCCCTCCAAAGTACTGACGTTACCATTGCTGCTAGCCTTTGGAGCTCCTCCTGCCTTGCATTCCTCATTTGTGTTTTTTCTCACTAAATGAAAGATTTAATAAATGTAAAGGTGGTACTTCCATAGTTAAAATGTGTTGAAACTTTCTGACACTTACGTGCAAGTAACTTACATCCTTGCATACAGGGAACATCGAGTGTCACTGGTAGTAACTCTCAAGGTGCCATGCTATTGTTTTGACTATCTATAATTAATATTGATGCATTCTGCTGATTTCACCATGGAGTCTACCCTTTGCTGCAGAGTATTCCTTCAGATCTAAGCATTCAGTTTGCAGGGGGAAAAGTTATTTTAGATTTTAAGATTGCAAAGAGCCTTAAAATATAAACCATGTGTGAACCAATGCAAAAGTACCTGCCTGGATCTGCAGATCACTTTCAAATTATCTCAGAGATATGAAATGCCCTGTTTAGCTCAATAGGTGTTAACATTGAAATCTAAGGATGGCAACTTTGAATGTCAACATACTAAACTGATGATAATTTGATAGCTGAAATATCTGGCTAATGTGCTTGTTCCAGTTTGAAATTGTTCCTGGGTGTCAAAAACCTCAAGAGTCTACTTTGTTGCTTCTCCCTGGCAGGTTCTACAGTGTAGTTATTCATTGTCAGTACACTGAAAATTGAAAATATGGGGCAAAACAAAGATATTTCAGTATTAAAAAACACAGTGAATACGACATCATTTGTTTTCATAGTGAGTTAAGAACCTCCTTATTTAAAGCTTTGGTGAAATGCCCCAGAAACAAGGGCTTTCTCCAGAATTTGGGTCCAGCTTCCTGCAAAATACACTGGGCCGTGGCAATCCGTTTTAAAATAAAGAAGACTTCCAAATGGAGTCTCTAGTAAATATACACCAATGAGAATTGCAATGCCACCAATGAGAGTCATATTGTTAAAGAATAGCATTGAATACCTGTGGGTAAATAAACAGATAGTCATTTTCTTCCAAGAAGATATCAAAGATATATCATCTTATAGAACAGCGATATAACTTCATAGTGTTCTGTTTTCCCCCCTACTTTGTAAAGTCAGCTGTGAATATCTAATTAGAAGAATCTGGAATTATTTTTGCTTAATGTAAATTTCAAATGCAGAAAAACAAAACACTTAGGGAAAAAAAAGAAAAATTTTAGAGTTGGGAACAGTGACTTTCCTAAAGGCAGAAAAGAAAAAAATGTGAAGAAAAGTAATAGGAAAAAACATTTAAAAACCATGCAGTCGCTAATAAATATTCTTGAGACACAAGATAGGTAAGGTAATATCTTTTATTGGAGCAACTTCTCTTGAGAGAGACCAAGTTTCGAGACAGAGCTCTTCTTCAGGTCTGGGAAATGTCACACAGAAAAATTATGAAAGGCAAAAAGACCCTATCATCTCTGGGTGAACATGTTTCACAAAGCAATTACAGTACTCTGTATCTGACTTCTCAGTCATCATCCTCAAAGGAAAACTGCATAGCGCCTTCAAAAGACAAGCCTAAGAGCTTAAGTTCATAACTTTGCTAGACCGTAAAGATCATAGATGGAATAGAGACACTGGAGTTGTGGCTTTTTACAATGGTCTATAACCCTTTAAACCCACCCCTCTCTGCTTCTTTTCTTGTGTGCTTTCCCCCTCCCTGCCCCCCCCCCCGTGACTGGAGAGGTATTATCTGGCTACTTTACCTGAAATGATCCCTCTAAATATGTTTACTTATGCTAAACAATCTTTTCACTTTTTAGTTGTGACACTATGAGTACATTTCCCAGACCTGAAGAAGAACTCTGTGTACGCTTGAAAGCTTATCTCTCTCTACAAGAGAAGTTGGGCCAATAAAATGGTCTCCCCAGATTTCTGAAAATTCCTGGGACCAACAAAGCCATGACAACATAGCAAACAGTACATATTTTTGTAAACTTGCATCCTTCCTCACCACAGCAGATGAAATAAGAGATAGTTAAGTATGATATAATTAAAAGGAACATTTTAAGACAACATAAATTGAGAGTGGTTAATGTGCCTCTTCAGTGTTGCCTGGAAGGCGGGTGCAGTACCTGTGGACTGGCAAACTGGAGTGGTGGTTCTGATCTTTAAGGAAGGATACCAGAGGGTGTGTTCCAACTATAGGGGGATCACGCTCCTCAGCCTCCTTGGCAAAGCCTATGCGAGGGTGCTTGAGGGGAGGTTATGCCCATTAGTTGTACCTCGGATTCAGGAGGAACAATGTGGATTCTGTCCTGGCCTTGGAACAACTGACCTGCTCTTTACTCTCTTCAGATACTCAAGGGATCATGGGAGTTTGCTAATCCAGTCTACCTTTGTTTTGTAGACCTGGAGAAGTCATATGACTGCATTCCCTTAGATGTCTTATTGGAAGTGCTGCCGGGAGTATAAGGTGCCGGTGCCGCTTTTGCATGCTATCTGGTCCCTCTGCCCTCAGAATGAGAGTTGTGTTTGTATTCTTGGCATTCAGTTGAGTTCGTTCAAGGTGAGTGATGGACTCCGCCTTGTCCCTGCTCCTGTTCGTAATTTTCATGGACAGGATATCAAGGCGCAGCAGAGCTGTGGAGTGCATCCGGTATGGGGATTCAGAGGTAGCATCCATGCTTTTTGCAGAGGAGGATGTCCTTCTTGCTTCTTCAGACTGTGATCTCTGATGCACGTATGAATGTTTTGCTGCTGAGTGTGAAGCAGCTGAGATGAGAATCAGCACCTCCAAATAAAAGGTCATGGTCCTTTCCTAGAAGAAAGTGAACTGCTGTCTCTAGGTGCAGGGGGAGCTGCTACATTTAGTGGAAGAGTTCAAATACCTAGGGGTCTTGTTCACGAGTGATGGCAAGTTGGGAGCGTGAGATCAACTGGCGGATTGGTGCAGTGGTGGCAGTGATGCAGGTGCTGTACTGATCCATGGTGGTGAAGTGGGAGCTGAGTTCTTGGACAAAGCTCTCAGTTTACAGGTTGCTGAAAGAACGAGATCGCGGGTACAAGCACAGAAATGAAGTTTCTCCGCAGGGTGACTGGGTTTACTCTGAGACAGGGTGAGGAGCTCAGCAATTTGGGAGGGCCTTGGAGTAGAGCCACTCCTCCTCCAGATCAAGAGGAGCTGGTTGAGGTGGTTTGGGGACCTGTTAAGGATGCCCCCTGGGAGGCTTCCATTGGAACTTTGCCAGAAATGTCGCATTGGGTGGAGGACTTGAGGCCGACCCAGGACATGATGGAGAGATTATATCTCTTGGCTGGCCTGGGAATGGTGGGGAATCCCCCAGGAGGAGCTGGAACATGTTGCAGAGGAAAAATAGGTCTGGTCTTCCCTATTCTCCATGCTGCTGCCATTGACCCTCACTGGGAAAATGGCGTAAAGGAAGAATAACATGATGATAAATTGGGGGAAGTTTCAGATACATGGAGCAACAAAAATAGTGACTCTCCAGCTTCGGATGGTGTGGGGAAGGAGAAGGAAACAACAGAGAAGAAGCCCTCACTAGTGAGGAACTGAGCTTGGTAGAATGTCTCCATAGAGACGTTTGAAATACAGAAGACCATTTTGATTTAACTTTGGATGTGGATTACGATGCCATTTATGGTTGAGGATAGGGGTGCTATAACTCTATTCTCCAAAGCTAAAGAGTAGTCAGTGACTTCATTTTAGACCTCATGCGAGAAAGTGGGAATTTATTGATGTTAGGCCATAAAAAGGGAATGTCGGTAATCAAAGTGGGGACACAAGAAAATTTTACTCTCAACTTGATGTCAGTTCTGTGTAATAAGATAACTCTAATGCTGCATCCAATCAGTTCCAAAATTTCAGGGAATGTTCCAGCTGTGTTTAAAAGGATACAGAAAGAGTGCATCAAAGATTGGGTAAGATGGATTCTAGTATTGTTGTAGCATCATATGAAGGAAATGTGAGTAAGCATTTTATAGTCATTATAACGTAGGGTAGTCTCTCTTATGTTCAAATATGGGCACCCATGTTGCTAATAATTACACATACAATTTACTTTAAGCAGATGAGCAGTCCCACTGATTACTCATGTTCATAAAGTCATTTGTGTCTAAATGTTTGCAGAACTAGGGCCTTTGGCTGGAAAATTCACTTCAGGAACTTAAGTAAGTCACTTGGGTAGAGAATTTCAGAAACAGAAAGGGGAGACAGTTGCCTAACACCCATTCAAAATGGGAACCTAACTCACTTTTATTACTTTTACTGAAGATCTTCCTCCTTGCTGTTCAATGTGCCTGTCAA
The DNA here is from genome assembly GCF_025201925.1 of Gopherus flavomarginatus. NCBI lineage: Eukaryota > Metazoa > Chordata > Testudines > Testudinidae > Gopherus > Gopherus flavomarginatus. The sequence goes on along the minus strand of NC_066619.1, from coordinate 265,667,768 downwards.
CACAATTGTAAAACTGGTTAAAAGATGGACATCTCTAGAAGTCAGATGTTGTCTCTGAGGAGGAGTTCTATGTAAATAAAGTACTAAAATAAAATACAAGTATAAGTAACCCTATATTTTCTACTGTGTTTTAGGGTGCCAAATTTGGACATCCAGTTGGATTAGCCCTAGCTCCCCAACGTGTGTCTGTTCGGAGATCATTTGGAAGATCTAAGCGATTTAGCATTACTCGTTCACTGGATGATCTTGAGGTAATTAAGCTTTACATAAAACACTACATTATATTAAACTTTTAAATGATTCCTGGAGAGTAATATTTTAGTAATTTTGTCAATGATACAGGATCTGTGGAAGCAACAAATACAGCGCTGAGAGCTGCCTAACTACTACAGAACAGAGTTCAATCAGCAAGGGGAGCTAGAGGGAGAAGAGGTTAAAGAAGGCTTCATTCCTTCCTCTCTTCTACTGCTGTCTCCCCAAAGGCTGCTTTATGGTGGGGGGTGAGGGGGAAGAGAGGAGAGAAAGATGGGACACCAACTAATCTACCTGACTCTTCCAATTTGGAAGTAAGAAAGGTACTTCAGAGGTGGGAGCAAAAAGACTGAGACAGAACCCTTGGCATGGGGGGAGGAAGGAATGGGAAGGAACACAAAGCCCCTGGCATGAAGGGAAGACTGGGGGATCCTGGTTTGGGGGCAAGGAGATTGGGGGAGCACATGGTTCCCCAGCATGGGTGGGGGAAGAAGGAGGAATTGGGGCACATGAAGCCCCAGGCATAGGTGGGCAGTTGTGGGCAGGCAAATGGAGCATGGGGGTGAGAAAAAGGGGGAATCAGAAAATGGAGGGATGCAATGGTGTGTTGACTCAATGAGTGCTCAGTCTACAGAAGCAATGAACTGTGCAACCCTATAGTCCAATTATTCATTACTTTATTTCTCTCTTCCCAAATATGTGTTTTATTTCTCAAATATTTTGAAGCAAGAAAAAAGCAAATATTCCTTATTGAGAACAATATCTATATTCCTGTCTGAAGTTTTAAAATAGTGTGATTTTTTTTTTAGAACCATATACTCAGAAGTTTATAATGGTAGGCTGTCCTTTAAACATCAAAGCAAAATAATCTGAGTAGAGACCTAGTGTGAGAAATATTAGCCCGGGCAGTAATTTGAAAAACATCATAAGTGAATGAATGGAAGTGTCTAGTTCTAAATATAATAGCATTACTGCAGCACTATAATTCAGTATTATAATCACCAAACAACCATCTGTTCTACTTTAGTAGAAAAGAATACAGTCAGTACTGATGAGCAGGATAAATTGTATTCCATGTAGTTTCTTGTACATGGATATTTTGAATGTAGCTCAGTCAGTTTAATCAACTGAGTTTTTGTTAGCCCATTTTGTAAGAGTATGAGTTTGTTCCAATGTGTTTGGGTAACATTTCCTCTCTCAGGCCATTATGCACTGGTACTATGTACCAATTGTCTGTCTGGCTTCCTTCCCCAAATGTGGTCCTATGATTCCTTTTTGATTCTCTGTTGTTAAAGGAGCTATTTAAATGTAGAATATTGTATGTATATACTGTTATAACTAATTTGAAAATATTCTGCCTCTTGCTTTAAAAAAAAAGTCATTCAGAGATTTAAACATGAATAAACAATATTCTTATGAGGTCAGAACTGTGTAATATCACAGGTGCCTGCTTACTTGCAGAAACCAGTTTATGCATTGACATAAGTGGTAAATTTTTATATTCTCACTTTGACTTGTAGAATTTATTCCTTAGATGATATTTTTACTGGCGGATATTTTGAACAAGTTTACTATAACTTGCAGAGAGGGAAAAAGAGAAAGGGAGGGAACCAAGTAAATGCACAATAATTCCAAGACTATGTAGTGTTACAGAAAATGATGTCTAGAGTACCAAACACATGGTTGTAGTCCAAACCTTTTTGATAATTCTGGATCCTGGGAGTTGCAGTCATTCACAAAGGGCAGAATATAGTTCATTATCTCCTTAAAAATCAGAGACAAATTCTGTCCAAGCATTATGTATAGTAATTGCTAGCAATATCTTAGCAGACAGGTCTTCACAAAAAGACATCTAGAAATTTGATTTTCGTGGGATAATAAGAGAGGGGGCTGGTTGGGTCTGCCTGTACAAGAGGGGGTCCTCAAAATAGCCAAGGCCTTGTGGCAGACCTCTTCCTCCATCCGTCTCACTTTGAAATGGGCTGAGAAAAAAGTACTTTGTGCTGACCAAAGCTTTTGAATACCATTATAGCCACCCACCCCCGGGCTCGTTGGTTGTGTCTGTGGCCAAGAAGAAAGACAAGGGGTCCCCACTTCCTTGACTCCCAAAAACAAAGAGTCCAAAAAACTCGATTTATTTGGGAGAAAAAATTGTTCAACCACCAGCCTGCAATTTCAGGTGGCAAACCGTCAAGCGGTACAATTTTAATCTCTTAGATGGCCTTAAAAAATTCCAGGAATCCCTCCCTCAAGGTCTGGCCCAAGAGTTTGGCATCCTGGTGGAGGAGGATACTGTGGCAGCCAGATATTCCCTGCAGATGGCATGGGACGAGGCGGACGAAGCGGCAAGAGTGGTCGCATCTGCAGTGGTCATGCAGCTCCTAGGTCCAAACAGCAGGCCTCTTCCAGGAGATGCAGGCCTCGATCCAGGACCTTCCCTTTGATGGAGTTGGTCTGTTCTGAGATCAAACAAATGCCAGGCTGCACGGGTTGAAGGACACTAGGGCTGCCCTTTTGCTCGTTGGGCATACACACGCCACAGTCAGCCAGGAATTTTTTCCAGCCACTGCCAAGACCCTGTCAACCCTGTCAGGGATCTACAATGAGAAGAGATGTTAGTTTTAATTGTCATCGCCCTTCTTCCTCCTGCTCGCCAGCCCAGCCTGAGGCCGGCAAACACCCAGAGGGCCAGAAGCAATCGTTTTAGGGTGCGCCCGAGAGCAACACCCCAGTCAGTCAACCAGATCCTACCTGCCTTTTTCTCAATTGCCTCTCCCAAGTTTAGTGAAAGTAACCTTAAAATTAGTGTTCTTTACACTTTAAATATCTTAAACTCAAATGGTCACCCTTTGCAAGGTGATGTGCACCCTCAGCTGGCACTCCTCATCTTGCAGGAATTGGCTCACAGTTTGTAAGATTGAGCCATTTTCCACAGGAAACAAATGGCCAAAGCTGAGATCCTGAAGAAAAGGACATTTCTCTTTGATTGATATCACAAGTAAAAATTGTCTTTCTAAATAGAAGATATAACAAACTATATGTTCACCATCAAGAAGAGAAAATTTAAAATACAGAACAGGTTCAAAACGTCAGTTGCTTTGGAACAAAAGCTGAACACGTGGCGAGGAGACTAGTTTAAGCAGCACAATAATATACATTTGAGAAGCCAACTAATGCGCTCATCAGAAACACAAATTAAGGAAATTAATAAAAAAGTAGGGCTGTTGATTAATCGTAGTTAACTCACATGATTAACTCAAAAAAATTAATCATGATTAAAAAAATAATCTCAGTTTTAATTGTACTGTTAAGCAAATAGAAAACCAATTGAAATTTATTAAATACTTTTGGATGTTTTTCTACATTTTAAAATATATTGATTTCAGTTACAACAGAATATAAAATGTATAGTGCTCACTTTATCATTTTTACACTGCAAATAGTTGTAATAAAAATATAAACAAAAGAAATAATATTTTTCAATTCACCTCATACAAGTACTGCAGTGAAATCTCTTTATTGTGAAAGTGCAACTTACAAATGTAGATTTTTTTTTTTTTGGTTCCATAACTGCACTCAAAACCAAAACAATGTAAAACTTGAGAGCCTACAAGTCCACTTAGTCCTACCTCTTGTTCAGCCAAATCACTAAGACAAACAAGTTTGTTTACATTGACTGGAGATAATGTTGTCGACTTCTTATTTACAGTGTCACAGGAAAGTGAGAACACTCATTTGCATGGCACTTTTGTAGCTGCATGGCACTTTTGTAGCTGGTATTGCAAGGTATTCACATACCAGATATGCAAAAGATTTGTATGCCCCTTCACGCTTTGGTTACCATTCCAGAGAGCATGCTTCCATACTGATGATGAGCGTTATTAAAAAAAAAATGTTAATTACATTTTTGACTGACTTCCTTGGGGGAGAATGGTTTGTCCCCTGCTCTGTTTGACTCACATTCTGCCATTTATTTCATGTTATATCAGTCTCTGATGATGACCCAGCACATGTTGTTTGTTTTTAAGAACATTTTCACTGGAAATTTGGCAAAACGCAAAGGTACCATTGTGAGATTTCTAAAGATAGCTATAGCACTTAACCCAAGGTTTAAGAATCTGAAGTGCCTTCCAAAATCTGAGGGATGAGGTGTGGAGCATGCTTTCAGAAGTCTTAAAAGGGCAACCCTCCGATGTGGAAAGTGCAGAACCCAAACCACCCAAAAAACAAAAAACCACTAGCCTTCTGCTGGTGGCATCTGACTCAGATGATGAAAGTGAACATGCATCAGTCCGCACTGCTTTGGATTGTTATCAAGCAGAATCCATCATCAGTGTAGATGCTTGTCCTCTGGAATGGTGATTGAAATCTTTAGCGCATTTAGCATGTAAATATCTTACGATGCCGGCTACAACAGTGCCATGCAAATGCCTATTCTTACTTCCAGGTGACATTGTAAACAAGAAGTGGGCAGCATTATCTCCTGCATATGTAAACAAACTTGTTTGTGTTAGTGATTGGCTGAACAAGAAGTAGGACAGAGTGGACCTGTAGGCTCTCAAGTTTTACATTGCTTTATTTTTGAATGCAGTTTATTGTAGATAATTCTACATTTGTAAGTTAAACTTTCATGGCAAGAAATTGCATTTGAAGTACTTGTATGAGGTAAACTGAAAAATACTATTTATTTTTTTACAGTGCAAATATTTGTAATAATAAAAATGAAGTGAGCACTGTACACTTTGTATTCTGTGTTGTAACTGAAGTTAATATATTTGAAAATGTAGAAAACATCCAAAATATTTAAATAAATGGTATTCTATTATCAGGGTGACCAGATGAAGGGAAGAAAATATTGGGACACATGGGGGGAGGGGGAACACGGGGGGCTGAAGCACGAAGTGCTGCTGGCAGAGCAAAAAAAAAAAAAAGGAAACTATGAAATATTGGGACATCTGGTCACCCTATCTATTATTGTTTGTTTAACAGTGTGATTAATCACGATTAATTTTCAATTGCTTGACAGCCCTATAAAAAGTTTCCTCCAAATTTGCTTCCTTCAAACTAGTTGCCATATCTAGCTTGTTAAGACAAAAGACAAAACACTAACACAGAACGATCAGTATAATCTAAAGAAAAATTTAGGCACATGAAAAAGTACTAGTAAGAATTTCTTCAGCATATAATAGATTCCTTTTGGAATAGTACATTAGTCATCTAGGTATACCACACCCCTTTTACTGTAATCTGCTTTCCTGTACCACATTCCCCTTTCTACTTGTATTAGACTTGTACATGCAGAGTGAAATCCTGTCCCTATAAAAGTCAGCAGCAAAATTCCCATTGACTTGGAAGCTAGGTTTTCATCCTAAGACTTTATAGAGTTAATCTGATAAATGTTTTGGCACTTTTTATGAAAAATACTGTATACAATTTTATGGCTGTGTAACTTAAAATAAGTTTCTGCTTTTAATTATGGATTGGGTTACTAAATTGGACTTTAGCACTGGTAAAGAATATACAGTTTTATAGGCATGAATATAAGCTCAGAGCCCTCCTCATGAATGATGAAGCTCTCAGTACATTATGTAAATTAACCTAAGATATTGTCAATAAAAAAATTATACCAGGCCTTAACACATTAAAATGACTGATGTAAATAGTTTTTTTTTCTTCTTGAAAAGTGACAGTGAAAAAAGTTGCACAAGGCTCTCTATTTATTGTTTTTTTTTCAATGACTTCTGGAACAAACTCTACCCAATTTACAAATAAAAATATTTTTCTTCTAATAGATTTGAAAACTCAGCATGGAATTTGTGAGTTGAGCTGTGTTCTTCTTTGGCAATGCATATTTGACAGTAAAGATTTTGAAATATACTTAATTTTGTTGAAGCCAGAATAGAATCCATCTCACTCTGACATCACTTGGTTGGCCTAGCGGTTTTATAAGGCGTGAAAAATAGTCAGTGGGAGTACTCATGTGGGTTGTCAGGATCGGGATTTGGTTTATTAAGCAGCTAGATAAAATTAGTGGCTCATCAAATGGCAACTTGCAGCTGGCAGTCTAGAGATGGATTACTAGTTTAGAATAGTGTAGAGGGAGTGAGACATGACCAGTAGTTTACTGAAGAGAAGCATGTGCAGTGACTGAAGGGAGCTTGGCATAGGATGAAGAGGAGACTCTAGCTAGTGAACTAAGGCAGCTGTCATCTCTGACAACAAAAATTACATCTGTGACAGACTACAGCCTGAATCTCAGATCCTGTAAGGCAGACACAGTATAGATGCAGGGCAAAATTTTAAACTGACTGAGTGTGGCTAATGTGAACTCAGTGGGTGGTGCTTCTGTGACACCAACATACCCCGATCATCGGTGGGCGGGATCAAACCTAGGACCTCTGGAGTTTAGTGCATGAGCCTCTACTGCATGAGCTAAAAGTCATGCTTATAAAAAGCCATCCTTGTAAAACCGCTGTTAGCTCATGCAGTAGCGGCTCATGCACTAAGCTCTAGAGCTCCCAAATTCAATCCCACTCACTGATGACTGGGGTCTGTCGGTGTTACTCTTCAATTGGTGCTACACAATCAACTTAAGAAAAATTAGTTAAGGACTAATCTTGTAGGTCAAGATCTATGTCTACATTATTTGCTTTGTTTTTTCTCTCCTTCCCTCCTGCTTCCATTACAAATTGTCACAAAAAATTGCTTTCCTCTTAAGTTTAGGACTGATCTCTATAAGACTGTTTTGGAGGCCTCTCACTGCATTGTCTCCAATCCACATTCTTGAACCAAGCCTAAATGTGTTCCTTCTAGTATCCCTTCTTGGGAAGTCATTGTATAATGAAACATGTAAAGGCTTCCAAGAGTGAAGATAAAAATGTACATAAAAGGATATGTTTCATAGAAATGTAGGGCTGGAAGGGAACTCAAGAGGTCATCTAGTCCAGCCCCCAACAATGAGGAAGAATCAAGTGTACCTAGACTATCCTTGACAGATATTTTTGTCTAACTTGTTTTTAAAAGCCTCCAATTATGGGAATTCCACAGCCTCCCTTGGCAGCTTATTCCAGTGCTTACCTATCCGTGCAGTTAGACAGTAGAAAAAACTTTTTAACTTAAGTCTCCATTACTGCAGATGAAGCCGATTACTTCTTGTCCTACCTTCATTGGATACAGAGAACAATGATCACCGTCCTCTTGATGATGTATTTGAAGACTGTTATGATTTGGTGGTCTATAGTGGACTACTAACATCATGTCACCTCCTTCCCAGAACAGCATCCCAAGGTCAAGGAGGCCAAAGCCCTCCCATCAATACCATCTGCACAGCCATGTTTTCCTCTCCAGGATGCATGCGTTTAGGAGCAAACTGTCCCTTTGAGGAAGTAATTCCTTGCAAAATTTCATGTTAGAACGTTAAGCAGCTTATAGCCTACAAATTGTTTCAAAAATCCAGTGTGCTAAATAATGAGTGTATTTTTCCAATTTCTAAATAAAAATGACTGAACTGATCATAAAAAATTTGTAAAACCAAAATTTAAAAAAGACTGTCGCCTGATAATTTCATTTAATAACAACTGATAAATCTTGAGGAACTAGGTTTATGTCAGAAATGTCATGCGTCTGATGAAGTGGGGTATTCACCCACAAAAGCTTATGCTCCAATACATCTGTTAGTCTATAACGTGCCACAGGACTCTTGTTGCTTCTGACAGAACTGTAACTCCTGGTTTTGCCTGTAAGCCCATTCTGGAAAGCATCTCTATTCATAAAAACACCCAAGCATGGGTTTAAAGTCTATTTAAGTCCATAGGATTTTAGTACATGCTTAAGTGCTTTACTGTACAGGAATGACTTAAGCACATGCTTAAGTGATTTCCTGAGTTAGAGCTGTTGTCGCTAACCAGTATTCTCTAATATTCACTGAATAAGTTTGTTTTGATACATCAAATATTTTGTAATTTTCAATAATAGATTAAAGAGACACAGAGAGTTGCTGGGCAGCAAATTTTACCTACCTTAAAAATACCATTCTGCATTTGATGCAAACATTTATTATTTATATAATCTCAAAAAGTGTGCAAGCTGCTTCATACACTTAAGACTGTTACATTCAAAAAGGCCCAGTCTTGAAAATGCATATTTCCACAAGTAGTCTCAGTGGCTGCTCACAGTAGTAAGTTTGATGTCCTGTAGTGAGCATTTGCAAGATTGGGCCCAAAATAAACAATATTAAAGATATAAAAGTAGTTGTCATAAACAGATAAGTAAGAGTTAATAGAACAAAAATACTTCATATCTCTTTTGCCTGTAAAAGGTTAACAAGATCAGTGAGCCTGGCTGTCACCTGACCAGAGGACCAATCAGGGGACAGGATACTTTCATATCTTGAGGGAGGGAAGATTTTGTGTGCGCTGTTAGTTTTTGGTGGTTGTTCTCTCTGGGTTCTGAGAGTGACCAGACGTGCAACCAGGTTTCTCTCCAATCTCCCTGATACAGGTTCTTATAGATTCAAAATAGTAAGTACTAGGTGATAAGGCGAGTTAGGCTTATGTTTTTGTTTTCTTTATTTGCAAATGTGTATTTGGCTGGAAGGAGTTCAAACTGGTATTTTGCTGAAAGGATTTTAATTTGTACTTATATACTTAGGCTGGGAGGGTATTCCAAGTGTCTGTATCTGAAAGATCCTGTAACATATTCCATCTTAAATTTACAAAGATAATTTTTACTGTTTTTTTCTTTCTTTAATTAAAAGCTTTTCTTGTTTAAGAACCTGATTGTTTTTTTATTCCGGTGAGACCCCAGGGGACTGGGTCGGGATTCACCAGGGAATTGGTGGGGAGAAAAGAGGGAAGGGGCAGAGAGAGAGAGATTAATTTTCTCTCTGTGTTAGGATTACTTTCTCTCTCAGGGAGAGTCTGGGAGGGAGAGAGTGAAGGAGGGGGGAAGGTGAATTTTCCTCTCTGTTTTAAGGTTCAAGGAGTTTGAATCACAGTGATCTTCCAGGGTAACCCAGGGAGGGGAAGCCTGGGAGAGGCACCAGTGAGGGAAAGGGTTTACTTTCCTTGTGTTAAGATCCAGAGGATCTGGGTCTTGGGGGTCCCCGGGCAAGGTTTTGGGGGGACCAGAGTGTACCAGGCACTGGAATTCCTGGTTGGTGGCAGCGCCACAAGTACTAAGCTGGTAATTGAGCTTAGAGGAATTCATGCTGGTGCCCCATCTTTTGGACGCTAAGGTTCAGAGTGGGGAATTATACCAGGACAGTAGTGGAAGATGTAAGCAAGATTTTTTTTTGTGCTTTACTTTTGCTCTTCGATTTTTATATTACTCCTTGCCTGTTTGCCTAGTTAATAACTTTTATTTCATGATTTCTCATTTTTTCCTATTTAAATCTTAACTCTTATCTTATTTTAATTTACTTATTGCTCCTTTTTTTGTTTTGAACTATTGCTCGTATTATGTTTTTTCCTTTAATCATCACCTCTTTTCTCATTATTTCCTTCTAACCTCACTCAATTTTTAATTGACCTTTCTCTGTTACTCTCCAGTCCCTTTGCCTTTACTTATTGCTATTATATTGAGACTATCAGCCTTTTCCACAGAGTCCTCTCTATATTTCCCCTTCTCTGAATTCAAACCAATTTATGCCCGTCCACCCCCTCAAACAAATTAATTGAGATTTGTTCTGCAGTGCAGTTGGGTAAAAGCAAGCTCCTGGCCCCCATGGTGTTAAAACTGTCAAGAGTCACAACCTACTGAGGAGCTGGGCATCACTGCAAACCTACATGATAATTGAAACTACCTAAGTGACCACTAATGCTCACCAACAACGTTTCTCTGTCAGTTTAAAAACACTAATGGCACCCATCTAGGACATTAATTGATTAATTAGCGCAGAGTTAAAGTTGTCTGGTGATATCCTGTCCCTTCCAGAATGTTGAATTCAGCAAAACTCAAACTTCTGAAAACCAGGAAATACAGAGTTAAGGTACATGCCCACACACCCTTAGCTCAGCCCTCTTTGAGCGATGCTCCAATATGCCCGTAACACACATACTTGTACTTTGCCTTTGCATTGTACTGAATAAGAGCGCCTTCCATCTGCTGCAATTTAGCTTACCTCACTAAAAGAACATATCTGCTAAATCTGCCAGCGCTTTCACCTTTATGCACATGATGCCATCGAAAACTATAATTTCCCTTTCCCATCATAAAACCGACAGTCCACACTCATTTCCCAGCTAACAGCTGACAATCCCCATAGCATGAAGACACCTGTGCCCTGCTACTAACACAACCTACTGAAAGCAGTGCTGAAATGAGGCATACTGAGTCTCTCAAGTGTCCGGGAAGCGGATGTACCACCGCCCCCATTAGAAGGGCATGACCCCCCACCCCAATTGCCTCTTATCCTTTGCACATCTCTGCTAACGTACTCTAGATAATCCCTCTACCATTTAATACTGCTCAGCCTAACACAGTGAATGTACCTGGGGTGCAGGCAGATAACTCCCAGTGGCTACTGCCAGCTCCAGTGGGTCAGAGTTAAGGTTGCATTGCATATGCATATATCTTAATTCTGTATTTCCTGGTTTTCAAAAGTTTGAGTATTTCTGAAATCAGCATTTTGGAAGAGGACAGGATGTCACCAGGCAACCTTAACCTCGTTTCAATGAAGTGTTTTTGGTCAGTGAATCATCAATGCAGTTCAGGTCAGGGCTGGCTTCAGGCACCAGCTGAGCAAGCTCGTGCTTGGGGCGGCAGATTCTACTGGGCGCATTCCGCCCAAACTTAGGACGGCACGGCTGCTTTTTTTTTTTTTTTTTTTTTTTTTGTTCGCTGCTCTGGGCGTCCTGTAGGGGGCGGAGGAGGGGAGCACCCTGCAGCAACCTCAGCAGGGCAGCCTGCATCCTTCCCTCCTCGCCGACCGGAGCGGAGCCCTCTCAGCAGGTGGCGCGGCAGTTGGGGCCGCGTGGTGAGCGCCCCACTGAAGTGCTGGCCGTCCCTCTTCTCTCTCTCCCCCCTGCTCTCTCCCCCCCTCGCTCTCTCCCCTTCCCCCCATTAGACCGGGCGCGCACTCTGCAGCACAGGGAGTCCCCTTTTTGTTTTGTTTTTCCCTGTTTTGCTGGCCGCACTGTTGTTTCTCCCCCCATCCCCCCACTTTGCCACTCCAGCCGCGCCGTGTTCCCCTCCCCTTTGCCGCTCCAGCCGCGGCGTGTTCACCTCCCCGCTTTGCCACTCCAGCCATGCCGTGTTCCCCCCCTTCCCGCTTTGCCGCTCCCCCCCCACTGTGCTGCTCCGGTGGCCCCACCCTTTTTTTTTTTTTTTTTTTTTTTTTACTTGGGGCGGCAAAAAAGCCAGAGCCAGCCCTGGTTCAGGTCCAGGGATGGGGGAAGAAGTCACTTGCTAGCCTAGTGTTCCTGTTCCCCTTCCCTTTCTATTCTACTGTTTCTGCTTCTGGCTGATGTGTCTTTTTCTCATGGCTTTTGATTGGCCACCATGTAGGTGGGTGATTGAGCTTCTTCCCCACATGATGTTGCTGTCAGACTCCTAGAGGCTTGGTGCATGTTTTAGTGAATTAAGATTTTATTAAATGTGTTGGATTGCCATCTCTAGAGATGCAATTCTTCTGTTTATTCACAGAATAGGTACTGCACAGGCAACAGCAGTGCAAGCTTCCCTCACACTGTTCTGATACTCTGCTCCACATTTCACTGAATGGGGATTCTGCTAAAAGCTGGTGCTATTCAGTCTCTACAATCCATTTGCTAGCTAGTTAGTCAAGTGGGATTATTAGAAAGGTGCCACCTGAGGTTTCTACCATATGGACACCTGTTAGTTAGAAGTTAATCTGAGATCACCAAATACATTTCATCTGTTTTCTTGATAAAGAAACCCCCCGCCCCATTGCTTAGTGTGTGTCTCCAAACCAAATGCTGAAAAAGAGATGAAATCCTAGTTTCTAAGCTGTGTAAACCATGTTTGGGTTCCTTTATGATATTACACATGTATCTCTGCCCTGCTTGTCTGCTACATTCTGATGAGCAGGTGTGGTATTGAAATTTACAAGAATACTATTTCACCTGGAACAGGATTCTTGTAAATTTCAATACCTTCCTTACTCAGAAGGACAGAGAGCAGAAAGGCAAGATGAAGTAAATGGCATAATATGCACACATGATTGCAATTGTGAAGAAACATGCAGCTGCATGCCCAGAAACAGAAAGAAAGTTGCTCTAAGTTTAGTTGTATCAATTTTGTGTCCTTTTTCAATTTAATGTTAATTTGTATCTGAAACAAAATATTTAAAATACAAGTTGAATGATCTGTTTCATACATATAATGTTCATTTAAGAGGAATTTATTAAAAACAAAATGTTTAATTTGGAAAGGAAAATATTTGACTCAATACCTAAACAAGTTTGGACATACACGTTAAAACTGAGTCTCTTAGGTCTCCATTAAATGCATTTTGCAGTAGAAGCTTCTCCAGTGGCATCTTATCTTGACAGAAACGTTATTATTATGTATAACTTGCCTAAACAATGTTTTAAAAGCTTGAGCACAGGCAGTTTGTTCTTTAGACAGGCATTTATACAGAACCAGTACTGAGTCAGGGCGGGGAATGCACTGAGGAGGAGGAGAATGAGAGAGGTGGTATTAAGGACAGTAGGTTGAAGAGCTTCATGTATTTTATTAGCCTCTCAAGAAGTAAATATGTGTTCAACTTCAGAAAGAGCTTAACAGTAAAGTTAAGGGGACTGTTTCGTAACAATGAGAGAAACATTACTCAGGCACTATTTATACATGGAGAAAGCTTTTACTGTTAGTCAAGTGTCTGTAAGTATAAAGTTTTGTTTATCTAAAATGAGTAGAAAGCAGGAATATGCATTAAAGGATAGTTTTCAAAGCTAAGGAATTTTGTTAATGCAATACAAAGTATTTCTAAGAAGTTAGACTTTTAACAAGATAAAGTTTGTAAGTACTTAATGAGTTGACTTTCTGTATGAGCTCTAATGAGAATGTAATCAATACACTGTTTATATAGATGTATTTTCAAATATAGGTTGAGTAACAAAGTTTTACGTGTGTGGGAACTGTACACTAGTTGTAAAGATGTTTATCTAGTGGGTTTTGTTTTTATTCCTTTTTTGTCATATTGGCAGTTACTTAATTTTCTTCAAACTGTAATGCTCTTGTATCCATGATATAAGGGTGCCTTTTTAAACTTAGAAAGGTATCTGTTAATTGTCACAGTTGTTTCCAAGGTGTATAGTTTAGATGATTTTCTGTGGTTTGGATATTCAGCCAGCAATTCAGATTACTGATGGCTTATTATTAATTACCAGATAAAAACTTAATACTATATACAGTATTTATAGAATATATAACTTCAGAGACTTTTTGGAGCTTCATTTTGTTTTCTCTTCTCTTAATCTCTTGCTAGTCAGAACACACAAATTTTGAAGATAATGGCAATATATATTACTAGGCTTTGTTTTTTTAAAGTCTCAAACTAGTTTCTTTTTGCTGATTCATTTTAGGATTAAAGAAAAGTCTCTTTTTTTAAATGAAAAGGGAAATGTGTATTTTAGAAGTGCTAGACTTAAAAAGAGAAGTGAGTACACTAGTTACATTACTAATGAACAGTCATTTAATGCAGGGGCTGCAATAATCTGAATCTCTGAAACTCAGTTTGGGGGTAGGAGGAAGCTCAAAGAGGCTTAATATGTGTGGGTGGTCTGTCACTTAATCATATCCTCCTTATGTGTAATTTAATTTTACTATTCGGCTGTAATTCACGTATGAAGTTGTTTTTCATTCTGGATATGCAATTAACATTCACTCCTGTTTTTTTTTTTTTTTTTTTTTTAAACAATCTTATCTGTCAAGGAAATTCAGATGGCTTAAACTTTATATGTTGATCAGCACTTTGCAAAAAACTGTTGTATTTACAGAGCAACAGTATGTTTTTGAATTATGAAAAAGGCTAATTTCAGTAGTCAATTTATAATTAAAGGGGTCAAAAGATTTGTTCTAAGCATTTAAAATATGGCTTTGGGGACAAAATATGTTTTCAAACTAGCTCTCTGTTTAGCAAATGTCTGTTTAGATCTGAACTTTGAAAACGTGCACAAAAAAGTCTTGGTAAAACTTGCATTTCTGTTGACAGAAGAGGGCACTCAACAACAATTTGAATTAGGCCTTTTCATTTTGCTAAATTAGTTACATTGAAAAACTTAGTGTTTAACAAGTTTTGCAGTTGTCTAGTCTTTGAATTGTTTATGTAAAGTGTAAATTCAAAAGGAGTATTATGCTAGTATATATTCTAGGAATAAATAGGAATTTTGCCTTCTGCTGATGTAGATAAACTAAAATGCATTGGATGGGAGTCTCCTTTTCCCTTTTCTACTAGTGGAATGTATGTTCTCTTTTTACTGCTTAGGAGCAGGCAAACACTGGCCAAAAAGTACTAGTTGACAGCTAATAAAAAATAATTTTCAAAAGTTTTCCAAGTAATTTTATTTTTATATTATTGTATGTGTTTCTTCCATCTATCTTATTTTTTTATTTCAATAACCAAGGACATTTGAATTAAATGGGATGCTCCTTTCAAAATTCTCTTGCTCCTTTTTTCATGCAAATGGTTATTTTCTTTGTCTTGTAGTGAAGAATGAGAAAAGAGTGATATAAGGTGAATGAGCATTAAGATCTTTTAGTCAAACAGTGTTTTCTACCTGCTCCAAATTTACAAGAGCTTTCCCTTTTCCTAGTTGCTTAGCAGCTTTTTTGCTTTCTTCTTTCTTTTTGCTCACTGATGTTCATTTTTTGTTTATCCAAAACTAATCTTTATTCCCTGTCATTTCTGCCTTTCTCTCAGGCTTCTCTTCCTGGAACCATGTAGACAAAAGAAAAAATATCTTCTTCCAGGATGGGGAGAGAAAAAGAGACTATTCCTGGGTTTTATGCTCCTCAGCCCTTTTTAGTTTCAAAGCAGCTGAAATTGGACTTACAAATGCCTCCATTGATGCATCTGAATTGGTCATTTTAGAGCTCCTATGTCATGATTTTAACATTTTTCATTAATAGCTTCTGTAAATTAATAGGCTGGAGTATTATAGAGACTAGCCCCTTCCAAATTTGGGCTATCTGATTTTGATCTGGCTGGTTTATAAATGCAAACATTGTTTCAAAATAATCTAACATTTTGAATACAGCAGCTGTTGAGATACTCTGGAAAAAATTAGAGGGAAATTAATTTTTAAAAGGGCTTCTTCGCAGCCACCATCATTAACATGCTTTCTTTGTGAGCTAATGGAACTTCTAGTTGGAAAAAAATGTGCACGTGGAATGCAAGTTCATTTCAGTGAAATAAAAATCAGTGACTGTCTGTCTGTCTACACTATAGAATTTAGGTTTCCTGCACCAATTACAAGTGCCTGGAATCCTTATAAAGCACTACCCACACACAGTGTTCCTAATATTAGTGTTTTATTGTGAGTACACCAGCTGCAAGCAAGTCTTGCAAATGCCTCCAGCTGTATGTGTTTATTTCAAATCATTCTGGTGCTTATGTGGATAGGAAGCAAGTATGTTACAGCTGCACTAGTTCAATTGGTCTTTCCAGAGCAGGATACTTTCTGGGGTACTCTGACTCACCATTCAGTCAACATCGGGGACAAGAATCCTCTTAATTTGTGCTCCCTTTGAAGGGCTTCCACAGGAATATTCTCCAGCAAGTCTCTGACTTGGTTATGATGCCCTATCCTCATCTCAGGTAGCAATATCATGCGTCTTGTCCCCAGCATCCATGTAAGTATGGTGTACAAGCTACTCACTATTTTGTTATTTGAAGTCATGCCTTCTGCAGTCCAGCTGTTCTAGTGTCATGGTTTCAGCTTGCCCAGTATAGACATCAGGGCTCTTCTAAAGACCTGGTGTAATAAAGTCCAAACTGAACTCCATGGCCTAGTTTGTTGAATAGTGTCTCAGTGTTGGCGGAGCTTAGCATAAATTGGAATGTTAAGCAGTGTTGGGTGCAAAATTAAGAGCAATATGACAGGCTATCAAAAATCACTACAAAATGAGCTGGATCTCATCCAGTGCCATCATAGTCTTTAGATCTTGTTCTCTGCCACGCCTCATGCTCTGTTCAAACTCATTTCACCATCTCAGTACAGTACCTGATGGAATAAGTCCAAACTGAGCAGTCATCTCACTTTCTCTGAGAAGCACTCAATTTGGATAAGTGGAGAAAAAGGTGCTGATTCTCAGGGATACAATTCCCAGAACAAACTTGGCCCTAGAATACTTTGTAGGTTCTCCAACAAACCCTCACTCCCAAGGTGGTGTTCTTAGAACCAATGCAAAGGTATTGTGACAGATTTATAATGCACTGAACAGAAATATTCGTATGTGGGCCTTGGAAAAGTTAGTAATCTTGAAAATTGTGTAGTCACAAACAATGAGAAAAGGGGGAAAACTGAAAACTCATGAAATGATAAATGGGGTATAAAAATAAATTCCAAGGTACTGCTTTTAAAAACTATTTGGCATAGGAAAAGCAGATTGCAATCATATTGAATCATAGGTGATCTAAATGTTTCAAGTTTATAGTCTTGAAGGAAAGACTCAGACTCAGTTACTTTCATGGAAATGTATTTTTTAATAAACTACATGAACTAAACATAAAGAATAATTCTGTATATGATGAGCACTCTCTCAGAAGTCAGGAAGAACAACCAGAGTAGTGAACCAGGAACATAAATTGTGAATATAACAGATCACAGAGATAATTATGAAATTTTTACAGCAGAAAGTCTTGAAGTTTAGAGGATTGAAAAATTTCCTTTTCTCGGTGTGGGCCTCTGCACTCACAAGGAGAGGAGAGAGAGCTAACACAAAGATCAGGTTTCCCAGACCTAGATCGGTTACCGTTTTGTACCCAGCAAAGGGAATGTTTTGTATTCTGGGACAAAGTCTGCACAAAAAATGTGTGGGAGGGTTGCGGGAGGTGATGGTAGAATCAAATAGATACTGCAGAAGAGAACCAAAATTATTTGGACTGAATCATGTTGCATCAAATGTAAGGGAACCTCTTTTGTTTTACTGTGCACTGGGTGGTTCAGGCCACACAAGATGTTGTGTTGAAATCCTTACATGCCATGGAGCAGTAGTCTGAGAAGGTTCTTTCTGAAGCGGTGTTGTAGGATGTGCATTGGCCTGGCCAGTGCACTTGTAACTACAGAATTGACTACAGTTGCTGTATAGGCAGCATTACAGATGCTGCAGACGTTAAGGATTTCTGCCCGCATAGAGACCCCCTTGCAAAAGCCTGTTCAGGCTTTGCACAGAAAACTAGAATCTGACACTTAATGCTAAATCTAAAAAATATTAGTGATTTTATAAACTGTTGTTAATTCTTTGAGAATAGTTTTACTAGTTTAATGTGGTTCAGAAAAAGCAATATGTAATGTTTAAACATAAAACCTTTCCTGGTGATACTTACTTTAGTTTTTAATGCTTGATTATTGTCACATGTGGTAAAATTAATATTGTTCTGACAAGACCATTTAGTTGATCGGCACACTAAGCCCCTAAATAATGGAGGATGTAATATGTGTAACAAAGTTTCTTTCTTCAAATTTACTTCAAAGGCACTAGACACTTGCACTGATAAAATTGAAAGGATGAAAAACAAATCCAAACCAGTCACAATTCACAGAATGTATATTGTTCAGTTACTTACCTTATGTCTATGTTTCTGGAATGCTTGCATAATAAGACTTGTTACCTCTACTTTCATCTTGTGTTTGGAGTAAACTTTGTTTTCTCATCTCACTCTAAATGAAATCAGTAAGGGACATAAATGTTAGCTAACTGCTGTATTAAACAGAGTACCTAGCGGTTACTACTCCTCCCGCCATGTTCTAGACCTAGGTCATCTTATGCTTCGGATGCTAACTTGCTAAGTGATCTTGGATAAAGGCACTAAACTTCTTTGTGCCTCAGTTTCTCCCTCTGTAAAAGGAGGTCTGTACTTGCAACCTGGACAGCAATATTTAATGCTGAATTCATGTTTGTGAAGTGCTTTAAGGTCCACAGAGGGAATGCATTAGAAATGATGCAGCAGGCAATTCTAGAGGCGCTTAAAATAGTATATTTGTATTATGAATGTTGCAGAAATAAAAGCAATTAAGTTTTTGATTTTTTTTTTTTGTAAATGGCAGCAGACGTCATGAAATTTGCTACTGTGGACAGATTTCATCGCTTGAATAAAAACACTGATAAAAGACAAATTACTAGGCTCTCTCTGCTCTTAGATTCACATGATGGATTTCTTCTTCTGCTCTTCCTACAGTACATGCATATGTCTGTCTTTTGACATCAGTGAAGCATGGGTAGCGTGTACAGTAAGTAGGGAGTGCAGAATATCAGTCAAGAGCTCTCCTACGATGATCTGAGAGCAGAATTTTGCTCTGAAATTGTTTGCTCTTGAATTGAACCCTGTATGCAAAGTTTCCTTGTCATGTAGATCTTTACGTGTGAGTTGTAGTGCTAACCACTTAAAAGTTTAATGTAACAGGCCATTTTGAGGTGGTTTACTTTCTACTGGTCTGTCAGTGTAAACCTCGGAAAAATAGTGATTTATTATGGAAATGTTTCTACAACTATAATGGTGGTGAACAGTAATGCTTTATTAAAAGCCAAGTTATTAGAAGCTGGTTTGTTGTATAAATGATTATCATGCAACCACACTTCATTTTATTTTCCTGATTTGTTATAGGATATACGTTAAATGAAATCACAGCATGATTTCTATGAACTGATCTTGCATTTTTGTGAGAGATAATTGAGATCTAATCTGAATCCCTGACGAACCACAGCTTCCTGCAGTGGTCTGTTGCTATGGGTAACATAAAGGGAGTAAAATAGAACTTCATACGAAATGCCTTTAAACTTTACTGGCATGTACAGGCACAGAATAGGGCTGAATCATATACTTTAATCTTTGAGAAGCTGATGGGTCAAGAAATTTTTTTTTCAATCTTAAGGGAAGATGAATTTAGGAAGAGTATTGTTAGCAAAAATAACTGCTGTTTCTTTTGAAGAGCGGGTAAGTGATATGAATTATATTTAGCCAACACAAGGCAGTGTTGCAGTGAAAATTAGAGGAGAGTATTATAATCAGCTTCAGAGTTATTGCATTTTTGGCTTAGTTTTTGTCTCTTCTACATTAAAACAATGTTAGATCAGAAACTTTTGGAATAATATCTTTAAAGCAAACCATGATTGGAATATATTTTATTTTTCCATCATAGCTACCTATGTTAAGGAAATTGTGTATAGAGGTTATATGGTCAGGCTCTAACATTCAGATTTACTCTGAAATTTAACTGAAAAACTTAATTGTGGCTAATATTTACAAATTCAACTGTTCATAATATATACCTACTTAATGTATGTGCAGTATGTATTACAGATATCTTTTCTTCAGTATAAATAGTACAATATTTTATTTGTGAAAGCATGTATATAGTTTTTAATCACAGTCATTTTAAGAATAGATTTTGTTTTTAGCCATTTGATTTAAATGTTGTTTAATTATTTTTGTTCATGCAAAAAAGGTTGTTTTAATAGGAACGCCTAGCTCTTAGAGGAATTCTGAATGTGGCAATAAAAGATTTATTCTTCTTTGCCATATTTGCTATGCATATTTTGTTTTTATGTAGCTTAGATAAAGTATGTGACAGGAAAACAATTTTAAAGGACATTCTGTAGAAAAAATATTCAGTTAAATCTCCATTGAGTAACAATGTGCAGTAGTTTAAAATTGATTTTTTCCCTGTGAATTGTTACTTTTACAATGTCTTTCCTATTAGCTATTCTAAATGCACCCTTTCATAAGAGAAAACTGAAAGCAATAAGCTATCTAACATGCCTTATTTAAGCGGCTTGGTGGTGAGGATCTTGTTGACAAAATCTTACATCAGAAAGTCAGTAACAACCATTTTTTAAAAAGAAGGTAGAAATAATATTGATTACTGGTGTTTAGGTCAAAAACATATTTCAGACGATTAATTACAATGAAAATGCAAGATGCTCTAAAATATATTTAACAAATATATGAATATAAATATAATATAAAAGATATATTTTAAATTTTGATTGTCAAGTATATTTTAGAATAAGGTTTCCCAAATTATGGGGTAAAATCCCCAGATGGGTCATGAGAGTACATAAAAACTGTAAACTTTTGCAAACACTCAATTTAATACATTTAAAATGATTAAAAAAGATACATAATGTAATCCTTCTGATGGTGTGACAGAGGATCTGGGCAACTGGCCATAATTCATATATCTTGGCAAAAAGGAAAAACTGCTTGAGATAGTTTATCAAGAGGTTGATCAAAACTAAATACAACCAGACAACTTCATGTATGAAATGCATTCTCTGGACTAAGTAGTTAAATGTTTGAAAAGTGGCTATTAATTGCAAGAGTCTTTGTATCCTCAGTGGTCCATCTCCTAGAGAATGAAGCTAGTCCCCAGACCGTATTGTGTGTGTATAGGTATCTTGAGAAAAGTAGTTTGGAAAGTGGAGATAGCTGTCTTGGATCAGAGGAAACACATTTACTTGCACACTGATCCCAATGAATGGGCTTAATAAGCAAGTCCCGACATCAGTGAGGGAGATCTCTGGACACAGCAAAGATTTGATGGTGCAATGACAGCCAGCGAGGCTACATATCTGGACACAGAAGATGAATACCTTATGTAGTTTACCTTGGGAGATGTGTAAGCCTGGGTCTGTTTTAACAAACCATTAATTTTTTTTTATTTCAATTTCTTTTACTAATCTTGTTTTTATTAAGATTGCTATTGTATTGGTAACTTCATACGTAAGTCTTCAAAAATAATTGAACTACATAGCTTCTAGAAAGAAGTTCTGAAGAGTAAATAGTTTCTGGAATTTGCACCCTCCACTTAGTCTCAGTTATGGGACATGGACAGAGGAGTCTGCTCTCATTGAGTTGTGTTAACACCAGGCTGAAATGGATGAACTCAAAAGGCAAAGCCAAAAGACAAATGAGAAGATGAGAGTTGGAGGCGGGTGCATATGTCTGATATTTCCCTCATATTGTTGCAATCTGGAACCCCAAATTTTGGTTCAGTTTAGAGGGCTAGATGTAGGAGGAAAGAAATGATGTATCCCGTTAAGGCTACTGTACTGTTGTCATCTTGGAACCCCGTCATGTTTTATTGTAGCCTAGTGCATGATATAAGTGTTTACAAAACGTTCTAGACTCCTTTCTGCAATTTTTCAAAGGTGTCTAAGAGAGCTAGGCACTTAACTCCTGTTGAATTTCAGGCTCCTTTGAAAATCCCAACCTCTGCTAAAAACATTATTATGGGCAAAACAATTGGATAGCTGATATGGGATTCAATAAAGAACTGAAGGAGGGTAATATAATATAATTAGTATAATACATACCAGTCCCCATGGGTTTATGGAAAATAGGTCTTTATCTTTTTTTGATGTGAGTACATATTTGATTGATAAAGGTAACAGTGTTGAGGTAATACACTTAGACTTCTGTAAAGCTTGGTACCGCATGACATTTTCATTAAGAAACTAGAATGATACAAAATTAACATGGTACACATTACATGGATAAAAAACGTGACTGACTGATGGTTATCAAAATGCATTTGTAAGCATAATCTATTGGGTGTGTTGATAGTGAGGCCCCTCAGGGATCAGTTTGTGGCCCTATGCTGTTGAACTTTTTTATCAATGACTTGGAAGAAGACATAAAATCATTACTGTTAAAATTTTCAAGATGACACAATTGTGGGAATGGTGAAAATGAGGAGGAGAGGTTACTGATTCAGGGTGGTCTGGATTGTTTGTAAGATGGGTGTGGACACACATACACAGTGCAACCAGTAGGCGGCCGCCTAGGGTGCATAGTGGTTGAGGGCGCCTAAAAGACTGCTCAGGTGAGGAGGTGGATTGGAGGTGAGCGGGGGTGGGGGTTGCTGGGAGCGCCACCTGCAGTAATGGGGGGGGGCAGACAGGGGAACCGCTCCCCACCTCTGATCGCCTCCATTCTGCCTCCTCCGCTGAGCTCACAGCCCCCACTCTAATTCTTCTCCAATCGGCACCGCAAGCCTGGGAGAGGAGGAGAATGAGAGTGCGCTCAGTGGAGCGTGTCAGTGGAGTGGAGGAGAGCTGGGGTGGCCCACCCAGGCGGGGTTAGCTTCCATCGGGTGAGGGGGGGCTCCCCGGGCGGACTTAGCTGCCGTGGAGGGAGGGCTCCCCTGGCGGGGTTATCTGTGTGTGGGGGGAAGTGGCGGGATGGGCTAGCTGCCACGGCAGGCAAAGTTAGCTGCCGCGGAGGGGCTCCTCTGGTGGGAGGGGCAGGTGGGCATGGTTAGCTGCTGCGGGGGGAGGGGGTGGCGGGCAGGGTTAGCTAGGTGGGGCAGTGGCGCAAGGTGGAAGTTTCACCGAGGGTGCGAAATTTCCTTGCACCCGGTGTTTGTGTGTGTGAGAGAGAGAGAGCACAAAGCTAGGAGCAAAGATTTATAGGCCATGCTGTGACGGTGCTACCCGTGGGAGCCAGCTGAGGTCACTCAGTCGGGGTGAACTGCAAACAAAACGGGGCAGACAAACCCCAAACGCTAGTGGTTATTCCAATACTTAGATTTACCAAGCCAGCACAAAACAGCTTCTGTAGTACCTCACTGGTCACTTAGAAGTCCAAACAACACAGTTCCCTTAAAGTGCCCAGCCTCAGGCCTCCGTCCAGACACACCTGTCAAACATATGATGTTGATTCCTGAAAATCTTACTTCATCATATAAAAGAAAAGGTTCTTCCAATCCCAAAGGATCAGCCACATACCCAGGTCCAATTATAACTTAGATCTTACCCACAATACACGCTACAGCCAATTCTTATTAACTAAGCTAAAATTTATTAGAAAAGAAAAGAGAGAGAGTGTTGGTTAAAAGATTAATACACATACAGACTTGAATTCAATTGTTGAGGTTCAGCTACATAGCAGAGGTGAGCTTGTAGTAGCCAAAAGTCCTTTTAGAAATAGTCCATAGGTTATAGTCCAATGTCCATATTCAGGGTGGCTCCAGTCAATGACTGGGGATCTCAATCCTTGTGGCTTAAGGTTTCCCCTTCTTGAAACCCAAAGCAGATCTCAGATGAAGAAGGATCATGTCCCAGGTTCTTATACATTTCCAGCAGCCTTTCGGCCTGAGAAAACAATAGGCTTAACTCCTTCTCCCAAACATCCTGGCAATTAGCACAGAGTAATTTATCCATTAAACAGTTCAGATACAGGTTACCACAACTTTCAAAGAGACACATAGACAATAATACTATATCACTCAAGTATCATCTTAAATGCTAATATTCCTTTTTTGATCTTTGAATTAAAACTATAGCAATAGACAAGACTTGTTTGCTGACTTCCCAAGACCTGAGCAAACATCTGCCCTTCTACCTCTAACAATGCAGACTTGCATTTCAAAGCTCTGTTCATTTACATATCTTGCTAACCAGTTCTTAAGGTTCATCCATGGGTCAGGTCAGTCGGTGAGGTGAGTTAATTAACTCTTTCTGGCCCTGTCACCTTTCAGTGAGATATTATATTACACTCATAACGTCACAATGCTTACAGAATGGTGGGAAGCAGTGATAGATAATCAGCTGAACATGAGCTCCCAGTATGATGCTGTGTCCAGAAGGTCTATTGCAATTCTTGGTGTATAAATAGGAGACTCTCATGTAGGAGTAAAGAGGTTGTATTACCTCTGTGTTTGGCACAAGTGAGATTGTTACTGAAATATTGTATCCAGTTTTGGAGTCCACAATTCAAGAAGTGTGTTGAAAAATTGGAAAAGATTCAGAGAAGAGTCCATGTCGTATGCTGATAGATTGACAAGATAAATAGATTAAGCTCTTCTAAAGAGAAGGTTAAGGGATGACAAATATATAACATGTAGTTTTATGTCCTTTGATTCAAAACTATGGTGTGTTCTGAAATGCTGGCTGCCAAAGGTAGGTAAACTTCTAAATGTTGCAACAATTTTGAAATCCAACTTCTGTCCCTGAAAGATGAACGTGAGGATTTTTTTAGACTTCCCTGTGCAGTTGACATCTCAAGTTGTACACCCTGGAGCTGCTACCAAATTGAAACTGATACCTTTATTAAATAATTGTTCTGTGCTGTATCAATCATTGCTGAGGATGTCAAAAGGCAACTACTTTCAACCCCCCTCTACCGCGGAATCATAACTTACCAGTTTAACTTGATGAGTCAACTGAAGTCTGTGGTACTGCTAATATGAAAGAGCAGTGCCTTCCTTCAAATAATGGGCATCTCCCAGTAAACTGCTCTAAGACAAGCCTTTCTTGAAACCAGCTGGAATCAAACTCCTGATGAACTTCAGGAATTGGGATGACTAGATGGTCTTTCTCACTTGCTAGGGCTTTGGTGCAAAGAGGAATTTCATAGAGTATCTTTCAGATGGAACTTAAGGCTGTTGGCTATGCCTTGAAGGAATTGCCCCTTTCCTTGTGGAATATGATAATTAGGAGGCCATGGCTTATGTTGCTGCCTCTTGCACTGTAAGTGCCTCCCTTTGATCATAGGTAATCAGGACTCTAGTAAACTGCAAGGAAGAACATTACAGTGTCCACCTCCTACGTGCATAGAGATACCAAGTGGATAAGCAGGAAATATTCCTGCTGAGGAAGATGCTGCAAGATGTTTTTGTTTTTGCAGGCCTTTAATTCATTTTTTTAAAAAAAATTCAGTTATCGATTACCACCATGCTCCTGGCATATAAGCATGTCTTTATTTGGAACCCAGAATCTCTTTTGAGTTCTAATCTGGATGTGAACATATTTTGAATGACTAATACAATTCAGATTTCTACTCTGCTATTCTCAAAATTTTTTAGCTAACAAATACTTTTGTAAAAAAACAAAATTGCATATCTGATATGAAATAGCAAAATAAAAGTCTAAGGGTTTCTCAGAGTTTCAATAAATGTAACAGATTCTTTTAATAAAATATTTCAGTATGTTTAGAAATATCTTTAAAATTAGGTTCCAGGTACTCTTGAGCAATAAATGAATTGCCTTGTGATTTTATGTTGCTTATCATTTTACCGGATGCAGGAATTGTGCAATTGTGTAGGAATCAGAGAGGTGTGTAAATGTTGAATAAAATCAGTGATCTTGCATGTATACTGTAGAATCTAAATAACTTGCCAATTTTTACTGGCTGTGTTATTTATTTCCATAAAATCATTTTTATACGCATACTGTATCAAATCTGTCCCGTAATTATTCTACATAGACAACTGAGAGTAGAACGTGACCCATAAAGTACCGCAGTTTCAAAGTGAGATCACCGTACTACTTACAAAATCAGGTCTTGCAACTTCCTCTCATGGACAAATCTAGACAAGTTTTTACTGAACGTTTAAAGAGAGAAACTGCTACCTTTGAATGCTGACTGTATACTGTTTCTGACAAAGGTAAATTGAGTTGTTTTTTTAAGCACTCACAAACATGTTTAAAACCCATTACTGTACAGCTGTGCCACTGTAAGCCTGTAAAAGTAGACATGGCCTTAGTGCGTTAAATTGTTGTAATAAGATATAAATCCAGTGACTCTGTTCAGTGATTTTCAGTGTCTAGCAGAAATTGAATTTACGCTCTTAGGCTCATCTTTTGAAAGTGTTGTGCAGGTTTCCTTTGAGGATGAGGATTGATAGGTCAGATATAGACTACTGGCTTTGTGAAAAGTGTACACCAACAGGTGTTAATGTTTTTTGTCTTTTATCATTTTCATGTGAGAGTTCGTTTGAGAGCATAGTGATAGTTTGGTTTCACCCACATAGTTATTGGGGCATTTAGCGTACTGGATGAGGTATACCACATGTTGTAATAGGCATGTCTAGGATCCATGAATCTTGACAGGTGTGTTGTGTAGTGTCTTGATCATTGTAGCAATGGAGATATGTCTGCAGATTTTGCATCTGTTATTCTATCAAAGTCTACTGTTGCTTTTGAGTTGAGTTGCATCTACCTACCTTTGTAGTGTAGACCAGGGCTCAGAAATGTTACTTTACAGTTGTTAACTGCCTAATTACTGAAAGGGAAGTAAATGACACACTCTTAAAGGTGCTAGTGAAGATTCTGTTCATTTCCATCAATGCCTTTCAAATATAGCAAAAAAGGAACACCATTAATGTTTGAATTAAGATGCAAACAGATATGCTAAGGTAACAGACTAGACCTAAAAATGTGTTCTGAGAAGTAATCTGATTACTTTTTGCCTGAAAAGTACACCTATATTCATTTGTTATTTTTATTACCTTTTTGGCAGTCCTTGTTTAGGTTCTGAGTAATGGTGTTGAAGTCATAGTATTCAGTATAACCAAAATTTCACCGTGCAATATGTATGAGTAAAACAAAAGGAATCTAAAAACAGTCACTGATCTGTTACTTCCATAAGAGTTTAATAAATACTGTGTAGTGGACTATATTTAGTACACAGTATTCAATCATGTAGATTCCATTTTAAAAGTAGCTTTACAATTATTATTATAAAATGCCAGATTTGAATGTGAAATAGTTGTTAGACTGTCATGCAAAATACTTTTCTTATAAGTTAGCATAAAACATTTTATGCACCCTCATGAACACATCCCAAATGCTTGAGTCCCTGGGTAGTGCTGTTGAATGAGTTTGAGGGAGATTCACAGGTGCTACTTGGATTATATTATTACGCTTTACAAATTCAAAGGGAGAGATTTATTTTTATATAACTTCACAAGAAATGCTGTTTCAGTGATGCATGAAAAGAAAAGCAATGATTAAAAAATCTATTTTGATTAAGATTAGCATATTAAAATGACAGGCTTTGAAAATTCCAAATTATTACTAACTGATATTTTTTTAAATGGGACCAAATCCTCATCTGGTGAAGCTAATGGAGGTATACTAATTTTATTGATCTAGTACATAAATATTAAACAAAGGACTTCATTTAAAAATGCAATTAAAGTTTTAAAGGTGACTGAAAGTTTTTGCAGGTTTGTTTTTTATTTTTGCTTTTTAATTTGACCTCTGCCCTATTTTTGTTTGTTTATGATGTACACATCCTGAAAGGAGATATGTAGGTTTTTCCCCCCCGCCCCGATTGTCCCTTATTTGAGAAATATCATAAATGAATAGTCTGAACTTTTCTGGTTTTGTTAGAACACTACGAGGGGGTAAAAATGTGTTAATTAAAGGGACAAGGATTTTTGAATAATCAAAGAGGACTTCCCCGATATAAAATGTTAGTCATTTGAATGGATGCTAACAAAAAAGAATGAACAGAAAAAGTTTGGTCTGACCTAAAAATTGCTTCCACCTCTTAGCTTCTGCTCAGCTCAGGGTGGAGAGCAAGTATTTGTTTATTGTAACAGATGTTCGGGGAATGTCCACACACTAGCTTTTACAGAAGTTTTAACTACATTAAATTAATTGGCAATCCAAGGTAAGAAGTTTTGTGTAGACAAACCCACATTGTCATAATCTAACTGGTTCTCCACTCATCCTAGGACCCTGGGCTATGTCAACGCTGAAAAATTTGATGTGAAATCCTTTTGGAAACAAGTGTACAGGTAATGGCTCTCTCAGCGTAGCTAGTTGAGATCAGTACTTTAACTTCCACGTAGTGTGTTGGGAGGTATAAGTTGGACCTTCACTAGCTACATTAAGGTAAAAACTACCTGTCTCCACTAGGATTTTACATCAAGATAGCTAAGTCAATGTAAAAACATGGTTTTTTTCCTCCCAGCAGACATAAAGTCCAGACTGAATTTCTATTGTAAAAGCACAAGTGTGGGGAAAAAGAGAACCTTTCAGATCTTATTTATACATCACGGAAGGACAAAAAAGGATGACTTTTTTTTTTTAAACTTTGAAGGTTACCTTTAAGAACATAAAGATCTGATCTTGCAAACATGTACACACAAGTAACTTTGTAAGCAGTCCTGTTGAACTCAGTGTGAGTAAATACAGTGGGAAGCAGGTTGCCCAATAAATATTTGTGGGATCAAGCTACAGTATGTTAGTTCAATAGCTTGGGAGAAGTTTGGTAGGAGGCGGCAGCAGCTGTTGGAAAATAACTGCTGACTCATTTATACTGTCTCTCCCCTAATGTCAACTGGGGCTGATTGATTTTCGGGGCCAAAATGCAAAGACTGATCAGCTCTTTCAGTATTGTATGTTACTCAGAAAAATTTTTCTGTATTGTCATGAAATGTATGTAACTCATCTCTTTCTCTCTCTTTTATCGTAGTCTGCAACTGTGTCTGATGGAGGTAAGCTAAAATTTGTTGTCACTTTTGTTAATATTCAGAAAATCAAAGTTCCCACATTAAATAGTGTGGTAAAGTGTGATAAATAAAATGTCATATGAGAATTGTTTGCTTGATAAACATGATGGGCCCATACTGCAGTCCTTAATGATGCACTGACTTCAGTAGGAATTGTGCCTATGAAAATCCTGAAGGATATTATTAAATTGGGAACTGATAAAAGCTCATTTTTTAAATATCCTTTATGTACTGTATATTTTTACCATTGCACTTTTCATCAACAGCATTTCATTTTACATGTTAAAACAAGTTTTTTACTGTTTTGTCTTGCAGAGACTGCTCCTAGCGCATAGGTTAGGTGTGATCTCAGAGCTTTTCTCGAAACTAAAAGGAGTTTCTTTTTATAACGAAGTAATGCATTTGTTTTAGATAATGAAGACAGCATCCTTAAAAACTGAATAAGTGTAACCCAACCTGAAGTTCTTGCTGTTCTGGGATAACTATTGGGTTTTTTACCCGCAAAAGTTTATGTCCAAATAATTTGTTAGTCTTTAAGGTGCTACCAGGCTCCTCATTTTTGTGGATACAGACTAACATGGTTACCCTTCTGATATTGGGTAGAGTCACTATCTGTGCTACATTTTGTGATGAGCCATCAGGAATTGAGAAGAGGCTAACTCACTCTTTCATTTGAGAACTCTGAACCAAAATCCACTATTAAGATTAGCATTGCCTACTTGGGCCTCCTACTATGCTGGGCTTCAAACAGAGAGAAAGAATTGTGTTTAAGTTCAGTCGAATGACAGTTCCAGCTAATTAAGGTTCTAATATGGTTAGGCTGGCAAAAGTTTGGTAGAACCTTATTTAAAAACAAAATAGTTTTAGCTAAGTTGTAACAAGTGACTGAAGAAATTCAACACATGCTGAACATTTTAAACAAAACAGGAAAAAAAAAGAAAAATGTGTTCTATGTAGGCGAGAACATACTCTTTTAGCATGACACTTGCACCATTTGGGCCCATCCATATTAACCAACCAAGTTGTGTTAGAAACCAGTTTAGCTGGAACAGTTTAAATATGATTCCATAACAGTATACAAGGCCTTTAGTATAGCTTAGTTAACACTACAGGTTGTTTGCTTCTGGAGTTGCCTCACTTGGTCCTGCAAAGGATCAGTCTTGCATGTATTTTACCCATTTTGGCTTTCTTCAAGTACTGTATAATATATACTGTTTTATTAAGGAAAAGGACACAGACATCTGTTTAAGAAACAAGCGAACTAAAACAAAAGAGATTCTGAAGCTGGAGGAGGGTAGGGTTAGTTGCCTGTTTTTTTTATCTAAGTGGAAGAGTAGCAAAATATATTCTTATTATTCATTCCTCCCCTATCTTTCTTTGTCATTTCTTGTATTAAAAAAAAAAAAAAAAAAGGCCCGTTTGGGCTTCAGCCAGAAATAAAACCCTAGACAGAGTTCACTGTGTCATTTTACTAGCAGATAACTTATCCCATCAGGTATTTTCTCTTCTTCAGTTGTCACCACTGTCACAGCACTTGGATGGGAGGTAGAATATAGTCTGTTTGAAGCCCACCCACTAATTGGCCATGCGATAATAGGGGAAAAGGCAATGTGCACCTATTCCATCTCGTTTCTTAAACAGAGGTTATATCTTCACTCTAAAAGGGTGTGTTTTTACAGTAAGTAGTCTGTCTTGATGGAATATTCTAGCAGAGACAAGGCACAGGTTTGTTTTTTTACCTCAGTGTAGCTAGTCAAGATAAAAACCCTAAGTGAAATGTGTAGGGTTGACCCTGACTGACTACATCGAGGTAAAAACTATAATGCCTTGTCTCCACTATGATTTTACATCCAGTTAGCTCTCGAGTTTCCCATCTCAGTGTAAAAACCACATCTTTTTATCTGCAGTCAAGACAGAGCCTAACATGCAGACAGTGTTTCTAGGTTTACTAATCTGAATATTGTACAGACTGCTAATTCCACAAGAAATGATTTCTGTCCTGAAAGTTTATGTATTATAAATTCGTTGGTCTGAAAAAAGATTATGCATTATCTGCTTGTCTACAATTAAAAGTGTTTCTCCTTCATGGCAAGTCTAATCTCCATTTGCTGAGGAAATGGGAACCCTGAAGTAACACTCCCTTGATAGTAACATCAAGCACAGTGTACTTCATTTGTCAGTTTTATTAGAGATCTCTGTCTTGTCATGTCCCGCTCCTCCAGTATTGTTACTGAAGTTATTTTCAAGTCTAGGGATAATTGTATTTTCACAATGAATACTGTAGAATTTGATGGAGTCGTGAAGTCTGAGGGCTGTGTAGGTTGCAGAGGTAAAAGAACAGATTGTAACTCGCGCTCAGTATTCTGTTCTATATCCTAGTATTTTATCTGTCCTGTCACTTAGTGCTGAAGATTTAACACCATACATTCTCTCCATTTTTAAGATACCAGTGGGTCCTAAGTTCTGTACAAAGCTATAAAATGTAGATTATGTGAAGAGTAATATTTAATAAATGCTTAACTACAGTATATAGACGATAAACTGGAAAAAATAAGATCCAAGAGAAAAGAGTGAAACCAGAGTAATTGAATAGAAATAAAATCTTAACTAATTTCAGCTATAGCTGCACTAGATATAATGTTCTGATTAATGTCTATGACAATTAAAATACTTACTTTCTTTGAAAATGTCAGACCAATAATTTTTATTTTTTATTAATTTCAGCCCTTCATTAGAAGACCCACAGAATAACGTATTTTCAGACTTGTCTAGGTTAGAGGAATTTGCTCCAGTGTAACAGCATTAATATAGTTACACAGTGCAAGTTTCTCTTACCTACACAAGCCATTTATGTTAGTATGTCCACTTGTAAATTATATGTATTTAAATCTATCCTTGCAACTAGAAAAGGGGACACACCAACTTTTTTTTCCTCTCAAATCACTAGTGCCTCATGTTATGTAAAAGCTTTACAGTAGAGTTTGGCTTTGGATGCTCATTGCTCAAAGCCATTTTCAGTCAGATTGTGTACTAACTCCAAATGTGCACGTTTGGGTTGTCACCACCAAAATAAAAAGGTATATATTCCCACTGGCCAAAATTTTCGGATTTCGGCACCTTCAGTTATGTACCCGAATCCAGATTGAGACAAATTAAATAAGTGGCTTGATTTTCAGAAGTGCTGTGCAGCCTCTGCACTCATTTAAATCAGTAGGATTTGATAGGGTTTGAGCACCTCCTAAAAATCAAACCACTTATTTAGGTGCCTAACTTAAGACACCCAAGTTTGAAAATGTTGTCATTTTCTTCAGTAAGTGGGAGGAGAAAGATCAATATGGGGAAATTATAGTAAGTACATTTCCCTTGAAGTTTTAATAGATATTTGAAAATAAGTCTTACAGGCTGTCGCTGAAGGAAGGCTAAGCCTATAACCTCTCTTCCTCCTGTATGTCCCCTCCTTCATCCCTCTGCCCTCAACTGACCACTTGCCCTTTGTACGAGGTGAAGAGTTCTTCTAAATATAACTTACTTGAAGCTGAATTTTGAGCTCTAAACAAACTCACAGTCCACACACCAAATTCCATCCTCAAGGAAATAAAAATACCAGCTTTGTGACGGCTCAGAAAACTGGCTCAGCTTTTCTTGTATGCATGTCATTGGGGAACTATTAAGGTCAGTAGCCCTCAGAACAGAGGGATTTGCATAACCAGTGTGGAGTTATTCAGGAATAACTGTACATATACTACTCTCTTCAGATGGACTAATGGTGATCAGCTAAAGAACAGGGATTTGCTTACTGAATAATAACTGAGAAATAAACAAAATCTGATTTATGTAATGACTCACAGTTAGTGTGACCAGATGGGACAGTCCTGATTTTTGGGGCTTCTTATATAGGCACCTATTAATATCCAGCCTGTCACTATTTTTCACACTGGCTATGAGAAGGGTGACCAGATAGCAAGTCAAAATGCAGAAAATAATAAAATTGAGAAATGAGGTTATTGGTACAGATCAGTAGCTATACTGCACCTTTGCCCTGAGATCTGCAGAAACCATTTTATTTCACTATCATTTCTTGTTCTGTGAGGCTGTGTCTAGGGCCTGGTCTACACTACACGTTTAAACCGAATTTAGCAGCATTAAACCGATTTAACCCTGCACCCGTCCACACAACGAGGCCCTTAATATCGATATAAAGGGCTCTTTAAACCAGTTTCTGTACTCCTCCCCGACGAGAGGAGTAGCGCTGAAATCGGTATTGCCATGTCGGATTAGGATTAGTGTGGCCACAAATCGACAGTATTGGCCTCCAGGCGGTATCCCACAGTGCACCACTGTGACCGCTCTGGAAAGCAATCTGAACTCGGATGCAGTGGCCAGGTAGACAGGAAAAGCCTCGCGAACTTTTGAATTTCATTTCCTGTTTGCCCAGTGTGGAGCTCTGATCAGCACGGGTGGCGATGCAGTCCCAAATTCAAAAAGAGCTCCAGCATGGACCATACGGGTGATACTGGATCTGATCGCTGTATGGGGAGACAAATCTGTTCTATCTGAGCTCCGTTACAGAAGACGAAATGCCAGAGCATTTGAAAAAAGTCTCCAGGCTATGATACAGAGTCCACAGCACAGTGCTGTGTGACAAGCGTAACGGAAAGCCAAAGAATCAAATGGACGCTCATGGAGAGAGAGAGGGGAGACTGAGGACTCCAGCTATCCCACAGTCCGCGCAGTCTCCGAAAAGCATTTGCATTCTTGGCTGAGTTCCCAATGCCTGTAGGGTCAAACACATTGTCCGGGGTGGTTCAGGGTATATCTCATCAATTTACCACCAAATCATTTCTTGACTTTTTTCAATATCACCCCCTATGTCTACTGCATGCTGCTGATAGACGCGGTGCTGCGGCACTGAACAGCAGCATCCTCTCCCCTCCCCTCCCCTCCCCGGTGGCCGACGGTACAGTACGAAAGGACTGATAGCCGTCCTTGTCATCAACCCATGAGTGCTCTTGGCTGTCCTCAGGTGAGGTCGGCCAAGGACGCCTGGGTAAAAATAGGAATGATTCCTGGTCATTCCCAGTAGATGGTACAGAACGGCTGGTAACCGTCCTCATCATAGCAACTGGGGGCTGAGTTCCATCAGCTCCCCCTTTCATGTCTAAAGAAAAGATTCTGTACTGCCTGGACTATCATAGCAGCGGGAGGCTGCCTCCCCCTCATTTTATCTCACTAAAAAGTCACTGTTTCTTATTCCTGCATTCTTTATTACTTCATCACATAAATGGGGGGACACTGCCACGGTAGCCCAGGAAGGTTGGGGGAGGAGGGAAGCAACGGAAGGGGTTGTTGCAGGGGCACCCCCCCATGAATGGCATGCGGCTTATCATTTCTGCGGGATCTGACATGGAGGGGCTGTGCTCTCTGGTTCTCTGATACGCTGGTTCTCTAGTACACTTGCCCCAAATTCTAGGCAGGACTGACTCTCTTTTTAGATAAACCATAAAGGAGGGAATGACCCGGGGAGTCATTCCCATTTTTGTCTTTGCGCCCCCGGCCGATCTCAGCGAAGGCCAGCCAGGAGCACCCATGACAGCAGCAGACGGTACAGAACGACTGATGATCATCATCTCATCGCCAATTTACAGTGGCACAGCAGACGGTACAGAACGACTGGTAACCGTCTCTGCTACCTTGCAAAGGCAAATGAATGCTGCTGTGTAGCACTGCAGTATCGCCTCTGTCAGTGGCATCCAGTACACATACGGTGACAGTGACAAAAGGCAAAATGGGCTCCATGGTTGCCATGCTATGGCGTCTGCCAGGGCAGTCCAGGGAAAAAGGGCACGAAATGATTGTCTGCCGTTGCTTTCACGGAGGGAGGAATGAGTGACGACATTTACCCAGAATCACCTTCGACACTATTTTTGCACCATCATGCATTGGGATCTCAACCCAGAATTCCAATAGGCAGGGGAGACTGTGGGAACTATGGGATAGCTACGGCATAGCTACCCACAGTGTAATGCTCCAGAAAATCGACGCTAGCCTCGGTACATGGACACACACTGCTGAATTATTGTGCTTTGTGTGGCTGCGTGCACTTGACTTTATATAATCTGTTTTACAAAACCGGTTTATGTAAAATCGGAATAATCCTGTAGTGTAGACGTACCCTAGAATAGCCTTTTCTCCCCACACTTCCAACTATTGGTACAGCAACAATGGGAGCACTAGCATCAATAGAGTGCAAGTTTGTTGGTGTTTTAAACATTGTACCATTTCGGCCAACTCAGAGAGACAGTAGTTAAAATGCCAGATGTCTTCACTCCACTCTTACCATCGCTATCACTGACGGAATTTCACAAGGGGGAAATTTTAAGCATAATATATTGTTGACAAGGTCAGTGGGTATACATTTACAGTATATCAGCACTCATCCATCTGGCCTTCCTTCTCAGAGATGTGGGCATTTATTAGTCACTGAAATACCCAGACAGTAGGTGAGGTAATTTAACACTTCAGAATTTTGAAGTATGTAATTTCTGACCTGTCATCCCCTCCACCCCCCGATTGGTTCCACAAAGTGAGTGTGTATTACTTTTTACTTTCAAAGAATAGTAACTGCATGTATGTGAATGTTTAAGCTCTAAATTGAGCTCTTCTAAAGCATTTCACTGTAATTGCTGCTGCTTGTGGATGCTGCTTTGTTGTTCTCATCACCAGAACTAGTTTATTTTTTCATCAGTAATCTGTTTGGAAAGCTTAGAACATTTACAACTGGAAAATATAGAACTATATTTTTAAAACACAACCACAGAAGATGCAATAAAAATGTGACAATTCTAAAATAGATAGATAAGAATAGTGTTTCAAAGTTGCAAATAGCTGATGAATTGTCTCCTCTAACACACCTGTGACTTATCTTTTAATTCTTATACCACTAGTCCACAGTTACAGTAGATGGATTCCACTGTAACATAAATAATTAAAGTTCCTTTAGCAACAGTGGTGAAAGGTCTTTTCTTTAAATTATTTATGTAGCATTTTATAGTGCTTTGTGTTAAGTATACTGTTGGTTTCCTCAGCTTGAAGCCATGAGGGAAAAGAATCACTTTTCTCAAAAGTGTGTAAAAGACTAATGGGAATTGTTGGAGGAATATTCAAGATATTAGCTTGTCTTATCCAGGAAGAAGTTACAAAGTAAAAATGTCCCAAGCTGAGGAAAGAATCCTCACCCAATGTGCTTTGGGGAATTACAGCTGAATTTGGTATGGATTCAGAAGGATGGTTTTCAGTGAATGGTTTGAAGTATTTGGTTAAGTGGCACCATAGTGGCTCTTATCAGCTTTATCCAGGTAAGGTCTTTAGTGATTATATAGAATATCTTCATCCTGTGACTTTAGACATTTAGTAATTACCAGGAATCTGCTGAGCTGCTCATTATAAAAAAAAGTTTGTTGTCTGAAATTGAAATCTACAATAATATTAAAAGATGCATACAAATAAATCACTGAAATATATTCTAACCGTATTCTTTTGCGAGGTTTAAATCAGAGCTTTCAAAGCCAGATTATCTTTAACACTTTTCAATATTTAATTGATAAGAACAATGCATGTTCTGTGGAATAGCAATCTGTTTTGTAAATAAAACAAAACAAAAATAACTCAAAGGGTGTATCATGCTTCTTATGAAGGATTTAGGTTTGTGAAGAGTAAGTTAGCCAGTCTGTCACATATGTACATAATCAAGAAAACAAAATGAAACAGACTCCCTGTCCATGGAGTGGCAGATTTCCTCCTCTTAATTTTTATTTTATTGAAAAATTGGGAAAACTTCCTATTGGTATATCATGGTGTGTGCTAACTTTTAAGCCATAGAGAGAATTTGTTTTCCAGATGTTTTATAGATCGATTTCTGTTTCTCCCCTTAGACAACGGCATGTTTTAGTGTCAGCATTGTGGTGCAGCTGCTTACAGGTTGTACATTTACTAAGGTTAATAGGTTTCTGTGTTTTGTATCATCTATTTAGATTTCAGTATAGAAAACCAAAGTGGAAAATTGAACATGACTTTAAAAAAATATTTTTGTCCATAGTATGGATTCAAGTACTGTTGTCATCTGGGTGGGACTTAAAGAATAAAAGAAAAAAATTGTTTGTTTCTTGGAAGAAAGTGAGGAACAAAACTACAATTGCTCCTTTGAGAAATGATGGCAGTGGTCCTAGAATAGGATGAAATAAAATGCAGTGTAAGAATGTCCTGGAGCAGACTAACTCATGGACAGAGAAGGCTGAGAGAAGTAGTGGGTGAGTATGTAAAGAAACTAGGAGGGTTCTGGGTGTGGCCAACGTGAACAGTCATTTCAAAGCATATTTGAATGTCTGAGTATGTATA
Organism: Gopherus flavomarginatus; assembly: GCF_025201925.1. NCBI lineage: Eukaryota > Metazoa > Chordata > Testudines > Testudinidae > Gopherus > Gopherus flavomarginatus. The sequence continues at coordinate 265,630,695 of NC_066619.1, read as the reverse complement.
GAAGTCTGTGAGGGGCTGGAAGAAAATCATCATTTTAAGAAATTTTGGGACAAAGGCAAAGAGTAACTTTGATCACTCAAGCGTACTCTTTTTTTTCCAGATCCCTAGATTCAAACTGTTTGGCTCTTTTGGTTGAAACCAAAAGAGCCAAAGTGATTAGATGCTAGCCATTATGGAGATAAAAACATGGTGTGGGTGTCACCATTCAGGGGGCACTCAAGACTGAGAATCACCTTGTTACCCCCTGTCTCCAGCCTGAGAGAGTACTGCCTGTGCCTGGCTTGGTGTCAACTCCCAACAGTCTTTTAGGAAATCAAGCAGTCTTCTTGGGGCTATGCCGGCCCTTTCTTCACCTTGCAGGTTGACAGTAGATTCATCCCAGTTCATGAGTCACTTTGAATCATTCCCTTGTGATCCTCTGTCCCAAAGGAACAATGTGCCCCACTTTACTGGTTTTAAATAAGAACATAAGAATGGCCATACTAGGTCAGATCAATGTCCATTTAGCCCAGTATCCTGCCTTCTGACCAGATGCTTCTGAGGGAATGAACAAAAGAGGGCAATTTATCAAGTGATCCATCCTCTATCGTCCACTCCCACCTTCTGAGTGTTGGAGGCTTAGGGCAGGGGTTCTCACAACCAATTTTTTAGTGGCCTCAGAGTGCGGTCACCAACTCTCACTGGTGGCCGCACTGACACTTTTTCCTGAAATACTTAATTAACTTTAGGAAAAACAATTAAATATGCACAGATGCACATCCAAATCATTGTAATGTATATTTGTATGGTTTTTTGGCAGACTCAGCAATAATAATAATGCTGCCTCCCCCTTGGGGAGTGATATTTGTATATTTGTTAATATCATAGCACACTTAGTAGCTTCCTGGGAGGCTATGAAAAGTGATAAATGATATTAACAAACATACAAATATCACTTTTTACAGTGAGCTGGTAAGTCTGCTGTGAAAAGTGGATGCTTGCATGTTTGTTAATATCGCTTTTTTCAGCAAGCCCCAGGACTCATTAAGCCCTGGAGTGGGGGGCAGGGGGATGGGGAGGTAACGGGGGGGACAGAGGTGATGGTGGGATGGATGTGGGGCAGGGGAAAGCAGTGGGGCTCGGGACGATGGGAGGGGATGGATGCTGGGCTGTGGGAGGCATCCGGGGGCCAGTGACAATGGGAGAAGAGGCCCACTGTTGCGTGGCCAGTGCCAGGGCCTGGTGTCTGCTGCCATGTGGCTAGGGCTGTGACTCAGTGCCTGTGGCCAGAACTGGGGACAGGAACTGGGTGGCTGGAGCCAGGGATCGGAGCTCGTTGCCACGCAGCCGGAGCTGTGAGTCAGCGCCCGGGGTCAGTGCCTGCTGCCACACGGCCAGAGAATAGAGCTGGGTCCTGAAGCCTGGGGCTGCATGGCTGGAGCCAAGAGTCATCAGCCACTGCTGCAAGGCTGGAGCCAGTGCTCACTGCTGTGCGGCCAGGGGTCGGCACCCGGGGCCAGCACCTGCCACCATGTGGCTGGAGCCCAGGAACAGAGCTGTGGGTTGGCGCCTGCTGCCGTTCAGCTAGGGCAGGGGATCAGCAGCAGGGCTGGGGCTGTGTGGCTGGAACCTGGGGCTAGCGTCCGCCAACACATGGCTGGAACGGGGGTCCAGAAGTGGACTGAAGCTGTGGAGCTGGGTGTCACCTGCTGCCCCATGGCCAGAGCCAGGGATTGGCACCCAAAACCCCGTGGTTGGAGCCCACTGCCGTGCAGCTGGACCTGGGGGTTGACGGTGCCTGGTGCCAGTACCTTTCACTGTGCAGCTGGAGCTTGGGACTGGAGCCAGGGGCCAGTGCCTGCTGCCACACAGATGGAACCAGGGTTCGGAGGCTGAAGTCCTGCAGCTGGAGGTCAGGGCCACCTGGCTGGAGTTGGGAGGTTAGTACCCACTCCCCTGTGGTCGGAGCCTGGGGCTCTATGGCCAGTCTCCTGAAGTCCTGCTGCCCAAACCCTCGGCGCCCAAGGTGGGTCAAGAACTCACCTTACTCCTGCAGCGTTGTACCCCACTTCTCTCCAGAGGCAGTGCAGGGCAGCACATCCAGGAGCAACAAAGTGAGTGGGAGGGGCCAGTGCTTCCCCCACCCCCTCTCCCTGCCATCACACAGGAGACTGTCATGGCTGCATGAAAACCCCCTGGTGGCTGCATTTGAGAACGTTGGCTTAGGGACACAGAGCGTGGGGTTGCATCCCTTACCATCTTGGCTAATAGCCATAGATGAATCTATCCTCCATGAACTTATCTAATTCTTTTTTGAATCCAGTTATATTTTGGCTTTTGCAACATCCCATAGTAATGAGTTCGAGGTCATCTGTGTGTTGCGTGAAGTACTTCCTTGTGTGTGTGTTAAACGTCGTGCCTGTTAATGTAATTGGATGACCCTTGGTTTGTGTGCTATGTGGAGTAACTAATATTTCCTTATTCACTTTCTTCACATTCATGATTTTATAGGCCTCTGTCATATTCCCCCCTTTGTTGTCTCTTTTCTAAGCTGAACAGTCCCAGTCTTTTTAATCTCTCCTCCTGTGGAAGCTGATCCATACCACTAATAATTTTTGTTGCCCTTCTCTGTACTTTTTCCAATTTTATTATATCGTTTTTGAGATGGGGCAACCAGAACTGCACACAGTATTCAAGGTGTGGGAGTACCATGGATTAATATAGAGACATGATATTTTCTGTCTTATTATCTATCCCTTTTCTGATGGTTCCGAATATTCTGTTACCTTTTTTGACTGCTGCTGCACATTGAGCAGTTGTTTTCAGAGATGTAGCCACAATGACTCCAAGATCTCTTGCTTCAGTGATAACATTTAATTTAGATCCCATCATTTCATATGTACAGTTGGGATTATATTTTTCAATGTGCATTACTTTGCTTTTATCAACATTGAATTGCATCTGCCATTTTCTTGCCCAGTTGCACAGTTTTGTGAGATCCCTTTGTAACTCTTCGCAGTCTGCTTTGGACTTAACTATCTTGAGTAAGTTAGTATTGTCTTCAAACTTTGCCACCCCACAGTTTATCCCTTTTTTCAGGTAATTTATGAGTATGTTAAACAGTGCTGGTTTTAGTCAGATACTGGGGGATCCTGCTATTTATTGCTCTCTATTGTGAAAACTGACCATTTATTCCTACCCTTTGTTTCCTATATTTTAATCAGTTACTGAAGTTAGGCTTACCAGCCTGTAATTGCCAAGGTGGCCTCTGGAGCCTTTTTTTTAAAAAAATTGGCATTACAATAGCTATCTGCCAGTCATCTGGTACAGCAATTGATTTAAGTAATAGGTTATATAACATACCAATTTCATATAAGAGTTCTGAAGGAACTCTTGGATGAATACCATCTGGTTCTGGTGACTTATTGCTGTTTAATTTATCAATTTGTTCCCAAACCACCTCTGATATCTCAATTTAGGATAGTTCCTCAGATTTGTGTCCTAAAAAGAGTGGCTCATGTATGTGACTCTTCCCTCACATCCACTGCAGTGAAGATAGATGCAAACAATTCATTTAGCTACTCCACGACAGCCAAAGTTCAGTCTGTTACAGAGCTGTTCACAGAACCAGGAACCAATTTTTCACAAGAACGTGATGTTCTCCTCAAGATATCTCCTGAATGAAAGGATTCAGAGGACTTCCCCCTCCTCGGTTATATTGAGACAGTCTTTGGTTTCTGTTCATAGACAGGGCAAAACTCTTGCCTTGTTATAATGTTCCTTTCTTACATTTAAGATGTTTGATTGTTTACAATTGTCTGATGGTTTTCCATTGATAATCTTGGGATTGAGCAAGGCTATTGTATTTCGGGGCAGGGTGACATCACTGAGACACATTATCCCCATGTGCCTAATTTCCTCTCGAAGTCCATAAAGCATGCTTTTAGTATAAATACTAGCCCTTAAATTTACCTGTACATACATCTCACAATGATTATGTCTTTTAACAAGTTATAAGCTTTCTGTTGATACCTTACACGTTACTCCTCATGGATAAATAGCTGGTAAGACCTTTGTTTGGTATAGTGAGTTTGTCATGTCTGAGGTGAGAATTGTTTGCAAAGATTAGGAGATCCTTTGCGTCACAGTGGGGTATTTTGGAGGGAATTTGAAAGATGAATCTGACTCAGGACTAGAGTGTATAATTAGATGTGACTAGCCAAGAGGATGTGTGTATACAAAGTGGAAATGGAGTCCTTGGAGGCAGTAGCTAGGTATAACAAAGATCCAGTACTCATAGGTGGCGAATTATATGGGCCTGTGGTGGCCATGCTACACCAATATTTAGGAATATGGGCCCGGGTCCACCAAAGTTTGGGCTTACTGCGCTTTGGGGGGCCCCATGCTTCAGAGGGATGCAGGGTCCAGGGTAGCCTGGGGGCTTGACGCCAGCAGCAGCGAGTGACCCAGCCCCAGCCCAGCCCAGCCCAGCCTGCTTTGCTTCACACTGCCCTGCCTGCTCCTGGCTTCGCTCGGGGGATGGGGCAGAAGCCAAAAAGTGGCAGGGTGGGGTTTGGGGGAAGGGGTGGAATGGGGGGGTGAGGTGGCCGGGTTGCTTACTGCTGCTGGCCCCAGGCCCCCTGCTAAGCCCCAGGCTGCCCTGGACCCTGCATCCTGCTGAAGCGCAGAGCCCAGGGCATTTGCCCCAGTCCATCCTATGGATGAGGCAGCTCTGCCTGGACCCCCATGTTCCCCTGAAGCATGGGGGGCCCCCAAAATGTGGGGTTTGGGGCTGTTGCCCCATTCTGTCCTGTGGAAAGGTTGGCTTTGCTTGGACCCGTTCTGGGCACCATCAAAAATTATACAAACCTGGCGCCCATGCCAGCACTTGCAAACTTGAAAGCAGAGACTGGAATAAAATGAGGAATTCTGAAGGCCCTTGCAAAACTGTTTTGAGAGGAACTGTGGGTATTGCTTTCAGAAACCATTTTGGGGAGGGGTAAGGAGACAGGGATTCAGATTGAGAAGCCACAAGAGAACTAGTGGAGACAGTGTACTACAGAATGTTTATTCTGTGCACTGAGCAGACAAGTCTCAGACTCTTCTTTCTAGTTGACTCTCAGTTGCCATCTGCACAGCACCATCAGATATCTGTGCAAAGCAAAGTAATTTTAATTTGTAAATTCACACTTACTCTACTCTGAGAGGACCTTAATTCCAGTCATTGAAACAGATTGCAGCACAGTAAAGTAAAATAAATAGAGGCACTTATTAATACTTCTGGAAAAAAATGTGTCCCATGTTTTCAGATTAACAAAAACCATTGCAGAAATTTGTGCAGATTTTGGAAGGACACTGACTGAGCATGTATTTGGGATTAGAAAGGAACTTTCAGGTTAATTGTTTTGGAATAATTATTCATATTAGTTAAAAATTTCCTTTTCTGAAATAATCTGAAATGTTTTAACAATCTGTAAGTATTTACAATTCTGGGACTATTTTAAGATAGTTCTTGTGGCCCAACTCCCAGCTCCTATTGGCTGGGAACCATGGCCAATGGTGCTCCAGGGGCAGTGCCCACAGGCAGAGGCAGCACATGGAGCTAGGAGATGAGGAAGGGAAGTTCCTGTTGCCTTTCCAGGGAGCCCCCCCCCCAGGTAAGTACCGCCCCATACCCCAGCCCTAGCCCCCCCCAACTCTTGCTGCTGGGAGGCAGTGGGGGCCAAAGACTGCCTCAGCAGCAGCCAGCTTGACTGGCCTGAGCCAGCTGCACTGGGCTGCTGCAGAAGACACCGAGGTCACGGAAAGTCATGGAATCTGTGACCTCCATGACAAACATGGAGCCTTAATAAGACGACAGATAATATATTGCTTCTGTATAAATCCATGGTACGCCCACTTCTTGAATACAATGTGCAGATGTGGTCACCCCATCTCAAAAAAAAATGTATATTGGAATTAGAAAACATTCAGAAAAGGGCAACAAAAATGATTAGGGGTATGGAACTGCTTCCATATGAGGGGAGATTAATAAGACTGGGACTTTTCAGCTTGGAAAAGAGATGACTAAAGGGGGGATATGACTGAGGTCTATAAAACCATGACTGGTGTGGAGAAAGTAAATAAGGAAGTGTTTATTTACTCCTCATAAGAAGAGCTAGAGGTCACCAAATGAAAATAATAAGCAGCAGGTTTAAAACAAAAGGAAGTATTTCTTCACACAATGCACAGTCAGCTCTTTGCCAGAGGATGTTGTGAAGGCCAAGACTATAACATGGTTCAAAAAAATAACTAGATACAGTCATGGAGGCAGGGCTGGCGCTACCATTTAGGCAGCCTAGGCAATCGCCTAGGGCGCCAGAATAATTGGTGGGCGCCATTTTGCTGGAGGGGGCGGCAGGCGGCTCCAGTGGAGCTGCCGCAGTGGTGCCTGCGGAGGGTTGGCTGCTCGTGCGGCTCCAGTGGACCGCCCACAGCCATCACTGCGGCAGCTCCACCAGCGCCACGGAGCACCGGACCCTCCGCAGGCACCACTGCGGCAGCTCCACCAGAGCCGCGGAGCACTGGATCCTCCGCAGGCACCACTGCGGCAGCTCCACCAGAGCCGCGGGACCAGTGCGCAGGGCGGCGAAATTGATGTCCGCCTAGGGCGCTCAAACCCCTAGCGCTGGTCCTGCATGGAGGGTAGGTCCATCAGTGGCTATTAGCCAAGATAGGCAGGGATGGTGTCCCTAGCTTCTGTTTGCCAGAAGCTGGGAATGAGTGACAGGGAATGGATCACTCAAGGATTACCTGTTCTGTTCATTCCCTCTGAAGCACCTGGCATTGGCCACTGTCAGAAGACAGGATACTAGGCTAGATGGACCATTGGCCATCCTGGGTCTGACCATTCTGATGTTGTGGTTCACGCTTCAGTCAACCACCACTCAAGGCCTCCCTAGAACAAAGCACTTCTAGTTCACACTTTTCAAACAAACACACATGCACAGTCAAGCAGTCCCTACAACTAGCACTGGTCAAACTGATGGTCACAGCAGAGAAACTCAGATATCCACCCCATCAACTCAAAACAAGCCCCAGTGCAGCACTGTAAGGGTGCGAACTCACCCGTGTGGCACCTCCTGCTGGTCTGTTCCAGGAATTAGCTCTCCAGCCTCCAGAGCGCCCTCTGCAGGCCGGTGATCTGCTGCCTCTTGGCCCTCATGTCCCTCCCAGGACCCCTTTATCTGGGGTGCTGCCCCCAGCAGTAACTCCTTTCTCTTGGGGTCTCCCTTCCCTTGGAAACCCCCACCCTCTATCCCCACCTTGCCTCAGTGTAAGGCTACTGCCAGTTATCATCTAGCCCCCATGCCTTCAGGCAGACTACAGGATCAGCCTATTCATCACTGGCAAGGTTGGGTTTGGACCTGCTGCCTTTGCCTACCTCTGGGCTGCCCTCTGCAACCCCAAGTACGTGTTGGCCTTATGCTAGGCCACAGCCTGGGGCTTTCCAGGCTGGAGCTCCCCAGCTCCTCTGCCTTTCCCAGCCCTGTTCCATTCAGATACCCTGTCTCTAGCTCCCTGCAGCCAGGCCTTCTCCCTCTACAGGCAGAGAGAGACTGACTGCGCTCCTAGCTTATTGCCTCTTATAAAGGCCAGCTGGACCTGATTGGGGCTTGGCCACAGCTGAGCCTATCTTCCCTAATCAGCCCAGGCTTCTTGCCCCAGCCACAGCCCTCTCCTGGGCTGTTTTCCACCCCAAAGGGCAGGAGCGGGTAACCACCCCGCTACAAGCACCTACCTCAAGAGCACTCACCATAGCTCTTCTCGGATAGCTTCAAGGCAAACTCCCTCTGTTTGCTTCCCTTCTGTTCATTCTTCTTTCTTGAGTGGTAAGTGCTCATTTAGACCGCATCATTCTGTATGTAGAGTTGGGATTATGTTTTCCAGTGTGGATTACTTTGCATTTGTCAGCATTGAATTTTATCTGTCATTTTGTTGCCCAGTTACCCAGTTTTGTGAGATCCCTTAGTAACTGTTAGTTAGATCCAAAGCAGATTACAATCTTGAGTAATTTAGTATCATTGGCAAACTTTGCCATCTCACACTTCACTGCCTTTTCCAGGTGATTTATGAATATGTTCAACACCACAGATTCCAGTACAGACCCCTGGGGGACCCTGCTATTTACCTCTCTCCATTATGAAAACTGACCCTTTAGTCCTACCTTCGTTTCCTGTCTTTTAACCAGTCATTGATCCATGAGAGAACCTTTCCTCTTATCCCATGACTCTACTTTGCTTAACAGCTTTGGTGATCTTGTCAAAGTCTTTCTGAAAGTCCATGTACGCTATATTCACTGGGCCACCCTTGTCTACAAGATTGTTGGCCCCCTCAAAAAATTCTAATATATTGGTGAGACATTATTTCCCTTTGCAAATGGTGTGTTGACTCTTCCCAAACATACCGTGTTAATCTATATGTCTGATAATTCTGTTCTTTAGTATAGTTTCATCCAGTGTGTCTGGTCCTGAAGTTAGGCGGACTGACCTGTAATTGCTAGGATTGCCTCTGGAGCTTTTTTAGAAAATTGGCATTACATTAGCTACCCTCCAGTCATCTGTTAGAGATTGATTTAAGTGATAGGTTATATACCAGTTAGTTGTTCTGCAATTTCATGTTTGAGTTCCTTCAGAACTCTTGGATGAATACTGTTATGGGATCCCCAGGGTGCAGCCTGGGACCATGGGACCGCTGTGCCCCCTTAACTCTCCAACCTGGACTGTCTCTCACAGTGCTTTGCTAGTGACAAGCAGGAAGCTGTTATCACTCAGCTCAACCGCATGTGGAGTCCCACAATAAGCTAGATTGCATGAATGCTCCCAGAGCCCCTCATGAATCATGCAGAGAAAGGTACCAGCTAAATCCCACCAGCTCCCAGCCTTGTACCTCAGGAATATACCGTCTTGCACTGCTCTAGATGAGCTGTGAAAATTTATTAATTGGTTCAGCACTTCATCAATGGAAAGTGGATTCTCTAAGCAGATTTACCAAACACTTTAGGCAAACTCACTGGTAAAGATAAACAGTTAAACAAGTTTATTGATTACAAAAGATAGATTTTAAATGAATATAAGTTATAGGCAAAAAGTCAGAGTTAGTTACCAAAATAAAATAAAATGTAAGCACATAGTCTAAACTCTCAACCCTATTAGACTGGGTAACATCTAGATTAAGAATTTTTTCTCTTCCCACTGGATATTGCGGTCCTTAATATATGGGTTTTTTCCCTTAAACCTGGGCATTTTTTTTTTTTTTGGTGCTTCTAGTGTTTTTTTTTTTTTTTTTTAATTTGGGCTATACATATATTGTGAGCCTCTGTTACGGTGTTTTTAAATAGTCCCCTTGCAGTTTGCAATCATTTGACCTTTCAGCTGTTCTTTTAATGTCCATTTAACTACCTTCTTCATTTTGTTTAGTTCTCCTTTTTGAATTTTAAATGCTACTGTGTTTGGTTTCTTTGGAATTTTTCCCCCTTCAGTGATGTTAAATTTAATTACATTATGGTTGCTATTCCTAAGCGGTTCAGCTATATTCACCTCTTGGACTAGATCCTGTTCTCCACTTAGGACTAAATCAAGAATTGCCTCTCCCTTTGTGGGTTCCAGGACAAGGTGTTCCAAGAAGCAGTTATTTATGGTGTCTAGAAATTTTATCTCTACATCCTGAGGTGACGTTACCCAGTCAATATAACGATAGTTGAAATTCCCTTTTATTATTGCATTTTCTGTTAGTCTTTCTAATCTCCCTGGGCATTTCACAGTCACTGTCGCCATCTTGGCCAGGTGGTTGGTAGCATGTTCCAAGTACTGTTCTCTTATTGTTCAAGCATAGAATTTCTATCCATAGAGATTCTGTGGTACAGTTTGATTTCATTTAAGATTTTTATTGTATTTGACTCTGTGCTTACTTTCACATACATCAGCATGACCTTCTCTGTCATTCCTGTATGTTTTGAACCCTGGTATTATTGTATCCCATTGATTATCCTCATTTCACTAAGTTCCTGTGGTGCCTATTACTTCATTATCCTCATTTACTACTAGGCGCTTCAATTTGCCCATCTTAGCGTTTGTATATAAGCGCTTGTACATTTTGTCAATCTTCAGTTGCTTGCTTTCAAGTGTTATATTTAAATAGGACTCTCACGTTTGATTTTTTTCCTCACTATCTACTATTTGTACTTTACCAACTTCTTTCCTTTACATAGAGTTCCTTTTTAATAAATTTATCCATAAGGGAAGTCTCTGCCTGTACCGTATGTTCCTCTGTGCCTGTCAGCTTTCCCTTAGCCCTTAGTTTAAAAAATTCATGGAATTTAACATTAAACCTTTTAAATTTTACATGCCAGCAGTCTGGTTCCATTTTGGTTTAGGTGAAGCCCATCCTTCCTGCATAGGCTCCTCCTTTCCCAAGAGGTTCCCAGTTTCTAATAAACCTAAAACCCTCCTCCCTACACAATTGTCTCATACACGCATTGAGACCTTAGAGTTCTGCCTGTCTTTCTGGCCCTATGCATGGAACTGGAAGCATTCACAGAATGTTACCAGGGAGGTCCTGGACTTTAATCTCTTACCTGCCAACCAAAAGTTGACCTCCAGGACATCTTTTCTTCTTTTCCCTATATCACTGGTACCTACATGTTACCACAACCACCAGGTCCTCCACAGCATTGCACATAAATCTGTCTAGATGTCTTTTGAGATCTACAACCTTCACACCCAACAGGCAATTTACCATGCGGTTCTCCCAGTTATCAAAATGCCAGCTGTTCATATATCTAATATTCAAATCCCCCATTAGTATTACCTTGTTCTTCCTAACTGGAGTTCCTCTCCAGAAGGAATATCTTCAGTGTGAGAGGATACCTTGACATCATCTGGAAGGAGGGTCCCAGCAATGGGATTGTTTCCCTCCTCTCCAGCCTGATGTGTTCCTTCCCCAAGTCTTTCATCCTCCTTAACAGCACAGAGGCTGTCTGGGGATGAAACCGCTTCATTGTGAAATTTCATCTCTGAAATTCTCCTCTGATTACCTTTCTGTCTCCCTTAGCTATTCTAGTTCAGCTACTGTGGCCTCAAGATGCCGTACTATGTTTCTGGGGGACATGAGCAATTTGCACCACATGCACACCTACAACTCCTGCACATGAGGCAGATAATCATATGTGCTACACGCAGTGCAATAAACTGGACAGCCCCCACTCTGCTGCTAGACTTCTGCCTGCAATATTTTTACTCTTGCAGGGGTTGTGTTGTTTTGTTTTTGTTTGGAGGTTGGTATAATTGGTCTAAGTTTGTTTGTTAGGGATGTTTGTTAGGTGTACTGGGGTTATTGTTGTAGGTGAAAAACAAGTTCATCCTTGCAATGAACAGCACCTATCATCTTCTCTTAGCTTCTATAGTTGCAGCTAACCTTTTTGGTGTTCTTAAATCACCGCAACATCATATTACAGCTTTTAACATAGTTTGTATATATCTGTGGGGTAATGAGAATATTTTGTCAACATTGTTTTGTGGAATGTAGTTGGACTAGTGGTTTCTTATTTTAAATATTCATTTTTTCCTAAGTTCAGATAGCAAATATTTTGTGCTGTACTTCTTACCTTTGTTTTTCCAAAGAGAGTGAAACATTCTATTTAGAAACACTTGACTATTGTAGTAAACTAGATTTCTGTTCTTTATTAGCCTTCCAGAGAATTTTTTAGGGACAGTATCATGTTAAGAAGAATGGAGCGTCCCCTAAGAAGGGGAAGCTTTATAGTAGCAGCCTCTAAGAAGACCCTTACTATGGGTTATTTGTCCCACACAGATTTGGAGGTCACTGAGCCCCAAAGTTTCTTGCAGTTCTTTTGCTGCTGTATGTAGGGCAGGGGTGAGTCCCTGCCAGTGTCAGAAAGTTCACTGACCAAGTATGGAGTGTATACTGCAATGCTCCGGCTGTCCAAGGATGAAAAGGTACCTCTGGGGCCTATTTATTATCTACCCCCCTCCTCAGTTGCATCCTTTCCCTCATTTTCCATATTCAGTAGTCAGTATCAATCAACTCATAGAACTTGGAACTGCACATAAGGCTTTGCTGCCTGGTGTTACTGACACTTCCTGATGAATTATGGATTCCTCTTAAAGGAGAGGAACTGCGAAGAACTGCAGCCCCCCTGATTATCGTGAAAGTGTGGGGTACTTCTGGGGCATATGTGCCCAAAATTCTGGTTCAGAGTGCTCCTGGCCCCTTGGTGCTCTAGGCAGTAGTTGCTTCAAAGAAGTACATTATTGCCCTCACAATAGTTAATTATCTTTGTAATTGGATAGGAAAGAATTTTGAGTGGTTATTTTTCAGTGCAGTTGGTCCTAAAAGAGTGAAGAGTGTTTTGTGACGTCTGCGCTATTGTGAACTCATGAAAAGCCTACTAAAAAGTTACTAAGGAGTGCAGAATAGAAAAAAAATAGTTCTATTGGCAGGTGTCTTTGTGCTTTTTCAACAGAGCTAAACAGCAGTGATTTAAAAGACTGTATCAGTGATAATAGTCTCAGTAGCAATGCTAGTCTTCCCAGTGTACAGAGCTGTCGACGACTCCGAGAAAGAAGAGTTGCAAGCTGGGCCGTTTCATTTGAACGTCTTCTTCAGGATCCTGTTGGCGTTAGATTTTTCTCTGTAAGTAGTGAGGGGCAAGAAGGGGACTTCCAAAACATCTAATCTCTCTGCAAAGATTTTTTTCCTGTGATTGTTTTCTGTTTTTCTTGGCACTGTCCTTAGATTTTAGAGTTAAGAGATCATTGTAACACAAAAGGATTGACACTTCAAGCGTATTTATTAGCAAAAACTAAACTGTCTTTTCAGCTGGACCAAGTTTAAAGAAAATCTGCAGGTTCCTACATACTGCAGTACAATAGTCGTCCAATACTCTTTTAGCTGATGGCAATGAAAATTTTACCCTTATCTTTTGTGTCTGAATATTTAGTAAGGCTTCCATGTCTCCTATGTCAGTGGCATTCAACTGGATTTGCAACTGTAGGCAAGATAATATTTTTACAGTTGTAAACATCTATCTAAATAATTTTTAAAGAATTGATAGACTATTCAGCAATTTGCATGATCAGAACTTTGTTTTATTCACATGGAAGTTTTTCAATTGATGTGCAAGTCTGTCTAGTTATACTGGATAAGTGCATTTCCCAAGTGTGAATTAAACCTCACAGCACCCTTGTGAGGGAATATGTAACGTTATCCTCATTTTAAAAATAAGAAAATTGTGAGGCACTTATTTGACTTGGTCACAGTCACACACTGTCTGATGCAGAACACAGATCTGAATCAAGAAAATGAGTTAATGTCAAAACTATTTTCACAAGCAAACTAGATAGAAATTTAAGGAGGGGGGTGTTAAATTCTGCAGAAAGCCAGGGAAAGACCCTTCCCACCCAAAACAGTCGTTTCTGTCCCTTAGGCTTTTAATTATCCTAGCAACAACTAGGATCTCTGGAAAAGATTTGTGGAAATGATGGACATTTTTACCAGTATTAATGGAAATTTCTTTAATACATTTTTGCAACATTTGTATAAAAATATGAGTGATACTCTCTAATTTGTTTAACTTAAATGAAGTTATTGTACTATGAAAGTGTTTGCAAAATGACATCAGAAGATAGCCAGACAGAAAAAGCAGAATCTACAGGGTCTCTGTGTAGCTGCATCAGGAAATAAAGGAGAGATCTGAATCTATGTATTTACTTAATGATTAATTCCATTGAGTAAGAGAGAAGTCATTGCAGAGGTCTGCTGAGCCTTTAATGGCAAAATGTACACCTTCTGTCTCCCTAGCATCCCATTACAAAGTAATATGTCCTGTTTTAAAATAAGAAAGTACAGTGTGCTAATGCTCCAGGGCCTGAGTTTGAAGAGCATAGTTTTTCAGACACCTGACTTGCAGAGTCCTTGATGCATGCAGACAAGCTGCAGTTCTTCTCCAAGGAGTGTCCCTGTGGGTGCTCCACTTCCTGTTGATGCGTCTCTGCGTCTTTGATTGGAGAATTTCAGCAGCAGTGTTCGTCTGGGTCGTGCATGCGCTGTCCCTGTCTTGCGCTGTTGTCAGTGCCTATCTTGCGCTGCAACCTGATCTCCCTCAGTTCCATCTCAACCATCTTTGGCCTGAGACAGAGCTCCCAGCAATGTGATAGCTGATATCTTTATTTACTGTGTAGAATAGTTAGAGTAGTTGTTTGTTTACTAGTTAGATTTACCTACCCTTTTTCTTCCTCCTTTATTTTTCTCAATTTTTTAAAAAAAATTTTCCTACCCTTACCATAGTTTGGTTCACCAGGTTTCAAGTGCTTCCTTTCCTGCCAGGAAGGTACCACGGTATTGGATGGTTACTCTTAATGTGTTCAATGCTTAGGTGAGACACACATCCCACAAAAGTGTTCTCACTGCAGCAACTTAATGGCTCATGCCAAGAAGGACAGAAATCTGCATCTAAAACTTATCCTTATGGAAAAGTCTCTGCGCCTGGCATCTCATTCCAGCCAGCAGACACCCTCCTAGAAAGTAACAAGGAAAAGAACAGCATCTTCTCCCTCAAAAGAGCCATCAAAAAAGAAGTGGTCTCCGGTTTATTCAACATCCTTGGTACCGACCACACTGCAGCTGAGTATGTATGAGGCACCAGGATCCTCCAGCACCTCCCACACCATACCTTCTGCCAAACCCAAGTAGGTAGTCTCTGAGTCAAGAGGCAAACAAAAGCTCATCTCCTCTGTTGTGGTACTGATGTAACTGCCAAAAGATGCGGACCGAGACTCTCCTCGTGGTGTATGGTGCCACCACCTGACAACACAGAGCACCTAGGCATTGGCACTGACATCCACAGCTGCAATGACGCCATTGGTATCGACCACTTCGGCGCTGAAACCATTAGGATCACACCATTTCCTGCAACATAAGGACTTATTGGTATCATCGGTACCTGAATACCTGCTCTTCAGCACTGATATATTCCCCGGTATACACGGTACCAGGCCAACCTGATTCACCGATGGCCCTTCCATTTTCCAGTGAGGAAGAGGATAATGAGGAGGAGGATGTTTTTCTCATGGCACCACTCCTCTCCTGTCCAACCTACTCCCACACTAGGGCCACCTGTATGACTGAGATGTCATCCCGGTCCCAACACCCACAGCTGGCATGCCATGCCTACACCTATGCCATTCCCCACACAGTGGCCTTATTAGGACATCAGGATGGCATACTTGAGGCAATATCCCAAGCCCTTAAGTCCTTACAGGGAAAGGCTTAGGTCTCTCCCACCATCCTCTGTGGCGACACTATCAGAGCCCATTGAAGAGAGCTTTGAGGAACAAGAGGAAGCCCTGGAACAGGATGCAACACCACCTGCCAATATTTCCTCTTCTTCCCCAGGAAAGGCCATAATGCCTCAGCCATGGATGATTTCAAACACTTTCAAGAACTCTTCAGGAGAGTTGCAGACTGCCTGGAGATCCCACTAGAGGAGGTCCCAGAGTCCCACATTCTGCAAACTTAATTGGCTTCAAAAATAGTGCTTTAATAAATGATGTACTCATGGAATCAGCCAAAACCATATGACAGACTCCGGCAACAATAACATCCACCTGCAAGAGAGCTGATACAAAGTATTATGTCCCCTCAAAAGGGATAGACTTTTTATTTTCCCACACATCACTGAACTCTCTAGTCGTCAACCAGTACGATAGACAACATCAATATAGATCCATGCCAAGGAGTGGAAATGGCTAGAGCTTTTTGGCTGGAAGGCCTACTCTTCAGCAACCGTGCAATTTCGAATTGTCAGTTACTCAGCATTGATGGCAAAGAACGACCACGTAAACTACTCCAAACTTTCAGAATTTATTGATGATATCCCAGAAGAGAAAAGGGATGAATTCAAATCCATCTTAACTGAGGGTCAGCTTCTGGCCAGAACTACCCTACAGGCCTCCCTAGATGTGGAAGCCCTGGCAGCATGACCACAACCACTGCCATTGTTATGCGCCAGTTGTGGCTTCAACTGTCCGGTCTCCCCAGAGAAATATAGTCTGCACTGGAGGACCTCCTCTTTGATGGCCGAAACTGCCTCAAAGACAGACAAAGCCCTCCACACCCTGAAGGACTCTTGGGCATCTCTCCACACCTTGGGGATATACATACCTGCAATCAAAAGAGAACAGGGTACATATTCTACCTACCAGCACACAAGATCGCTCCATACGCTCAACAGAGACACTAAGAGACACAGCGACAGGCAGAGACCTTTGGGGCGTCGACCACCTCTGCCTCAGTCATGTATATCTCAGCCATCCTCTGCTAAACAACAATTTTGAGGATTTGGTTGAGGATCTGAGCAACCTCCCCCACGTCCATGCCCCATTTTGGCTACTATTTGTCTCTTTTCTATTCCGCATGGATTTCCCTCACCACAGACAAATGGGTCCTTGAAATAATCCATACAGGCTATGCAATACTTTTCATCTCCATCCCCCCTACGCACTCTCTCTCCTCATCCTTCTTCATGGACCTTCTCACAAACAACTTCTATTGCAGGAAGTAAACCATATGTTACTTCTGGGCACAGTATAACCAGTACTCAACAGAGAGGGAAGGGCTTTTATTCCCATTACTTCTTAACCCAGAAAATGGATGGAGGCCTATTCTAGACCTCAGAAATATCAACAGATTCATAAGGATCCAACGGTTCCTTATGGTCACACTAGCAACAACAATACCAGCACTGGAATAGGGGGACTGGTTTTCAGTTCTCGACCTCCAAGATGCCTATTTCCACATAACCATACACACTGCTCACAGGAGGTTTCTTAGATTTATTCTGGGATCAGAACATTACCAATACAAAGTTCTGCCTTTCGGTTTCTTGACGGCACCATGAGTCTTCTCCAAAATTCTCATGGAGGTGGCAACGCATCTCTGCAAACGAGGTGTAATAATACCCCCCTATCTGGAAGATTGTCTGTTAAAAGCTCCCACTCAGGCAGACGCTCTCGACATTACACACAGGACATTCGACCTCTTCCTGAGACTGGGTTTACAGAAAAACACACAAAAATCAACTCTAAATCCCATACAGAAGTTAGACTTCATTGGGGCCCATCTTGACTCTCTGGAAGCCAGACGTCATTACCAATGAACAGTTTCGTCACTCTAACCAACCTCATCTCTTTGTTACTGACAGTCCCCACATATCAGCACGAACCTGCCTCCAACTATTCGGACATATGAGGGCAACCACAATTATGGTATGACGTGCATCTTCACATTGTCGTGGAAAAGGACCACCACTCAGTTGAGTTGATCAGACAGCCTGAGGCTCCTTTATTGATTAATCAGAGAATACAAGCATATATGCAGGGAGAGACGACTGGGACAGTCGCTCTACCTTACAGCAGTGGTACCTAGGTTTATATAGCCAAAAACCGCACATTAGCATATGAACTCATGCATTCGAATATACCATATTTGGTTAATACAATGACACCATTTCCTAAAAATATATAAAATAAGCTAATTTTGCAAGCTTGCCCTTTGCAACTTCCCCTTTTTACAGGTTGTTGTGTTTGTCAGGATTTTGGCACCTGGTGTCCACCTACTTGCGGTTTCTGCAGCTGTGTTCCCAAGCAAAATTTGAGGAACTTGGGTTCAAAAATACATGTTTGTTCCTTTGGCCAAGTACATTGGGGTTATTTTTATGCGTGCACAAGCTTTTTAATAAACTATAGTGACCTAGCAGTTGCCAGTCTATTCCAGTAGTAATTCAAGGGACTTTATATTAGTTTAGTCCCTTAAAGGCAGCATTTTAATAGCATAATAGGGTTATAATAGTAGTGTATAGAAAAATCAGAGAGTGAGCCTCAGGGGGGTTAGTGGAAAATTAGTTTTTCTTACTTTGCTATATGTTAGTATGATTGAGGCCTACTGTCTTAATGTAATTATTAGCTTGATTAAGACCTGGCTTTTGGGCCTGGGGTTATTTTTCTTTATCAACATGTACTATCTTCAGGGCTGGCTAAGAACTGTCTACATACCACGCAAACACAGCCTAAACAGACACCTTGCAATGCTGATCAAAGCCAAAGATTCTCTACACTGGTGGACGCAACCCCACAATGTGTGCATGGAAGTCCCTTTCACTCAGACTCCACCTTCAATAATCACAACCAATGCCTCCTTGGTAGGCTGGGGAGCCCATCTATAACACCACATGATTTGGGGCAGGTGGTCTCTTTGTGAGACCTGCCTCTGGAAATTTCCACTACATGCATCTGATGAAGTGGGTATTCACCCATGAAAGCTTATGCTCCAATATGTCTGTTCGTCTATAAGGTGCCACAGGACTCTTTGTTACATTTTACAGATCCAGACTAACACGGCGATCCCTCTTATACTATCTCAGCCTGGTACCTCCCAGGTCATCAAAATGCTACAGTGGATATGATGAGCAGAGAATTTTCCCAGGATCACGAATGGGAACTAAATAACATGGTCCTACAAAATGTATTCAGACACTGCGGTCACCCATCCATCGACTTCTTTGCAACATCCCAGAACAACAAATGCCCAAGATTCTGCTTGAGAGCAGGTTAGGGCCGCAATCTCTGTGGGATGCCTTCCTCCTCCAATGCGAAGCATACCTGTTATGTGCGTTCCCTCCTATCCTTTTATTATCAAGGGTGATACATAAAATATGTACCAACAAGGCCAAAGTGATATTGATAGTCTCAACATGACCCAGACAGACTTAGTACTTGTACTGGTTGCGGATGACGGTATGCTCACCTTGCACTCTTCCACATCTGCCAGACATTCTATCACAGGATGCCGGATGAGTTCACCACCCAGACCTGGAGAGACTTCACCTGAAAGCGTGGCTCCTACATGGTTCCATCATGACAAGCTAGCCTCTTTGGACTGGATTAAAGACCAATTGCTAAACAGTAGAAGGACAACCATGCACAATACTTACTTTCACAAATGGAAGAGGTTCCACATACAGTGCCAGAACAAATATATTAGTGCCGTTTCCATACCCCTACTCTTGATCTTGGACTGTATCTTGAGACTAAAGACATCAGGGAGCTCTCCCTTAGCTCAGTCAAAGTACATTTTGTGGCTATTACCGTGTTTCACCACAAGATCAATGGGACATTGATATTTGCCCATCCGAGCACCAAACATTTCCTTACGGGTATCAAGAATGTGTACCCCAAAGTGTGTGTACCTACTCCACCTTGGGATTTGAATTTAGTGTTATATTGCCTCACCGGACCCCCATTTGAACCCTTAGCAACATGCTCTCTGATACATCTATCGATTAAAGTGGTGTTCTTAGTGGCTATCACATCTGCCCGCTGAATGGGTGAGTTAGGGGCCCTCTTGGCACACTTGCCTTACACCATCTTTTTCCAGGACAAGGTCACACTAAGACCCCACCCAAAATTTCTATCTAAAGAATCTTCGTCCTTCAATATAAACTGAGTCCATCTTTCCCCATTCTTCCCTAAACCTGATGGGAACGTGCAGGACTCAGTATTACATACCCTAGACGTCAGGTGTGCACTAGCATTCTACCTTGACAAAAGTAAGCCTTTCAGAAAATTCTGAGGCTTTTCATTTCCCCTATGGGAAATGGCTACAAGGCTTTGCTATCTCTACACAGAGACCATTCACCTCTGTTATCAACAAAAGAACCTGCAACCCCCATCTGGGATCAGAACTCACTCTACCAGATCCCTTTCAACTTCATGATTTTGTTGTTTAGAAAAGCTACTGGACATCTGTAGAGCAGCCACTTGGGCTTCCCTACACACGTTTACAAAACACTATGCAATTGGCCAGAGTTCAAGATCAGATGCATTGCTAGATCTTACATTGTTATCTCACTTACACAGGCAATTCTGAAGCCCCTTCCATCCAATGTAGGGCACTGCTTGACAGTCACCTGAAGTGGAACACCCACAGGGACAGTCCTCGAAGAAGAAGAGAAGGTCACTCAGCCTATGCAGTAACTTATATTCTTCAAAATGGGTGTCCCTGAGGGTTTTCCACTACCCACTCTCCTCCTCTCTACTTCAGAATTCAATTTCCAGACTGAGAAGGAACTGAAAGGAGTTGGGTCTCATGTGCTATATGGGTGCTAACAACAGCGTGAGACAGGGACAGCCCATACACAACCTGGACGGATACTGCTGCTGAAATTCTGCAATCAAAGGTGCAGGGATACACCAACACCTGAATTGGAGCACCCATAGGTTCACACTTTTCAAAGAACCTCAGTTACTGCACAGGGTGAGTAACCTTCTCTTCATACACAAACTCTGTTATATGTTTGATATTCAGAAATAAAAAGAAAAAATAAGCACAAACGAAACTTCTTTCCATCCTAAATAGAGTAATGCTTTAATGAACACATTGACAAAGAATCCATCCAGAGAGAGAGGAGTGAAAGTAAAATGCTTTTTTAATATATAAAAAAGTGCTTTGTCTTGAGTTGGATGTTCGTTTCTTGCCAAAGCTTCTATTTTGCTCAGCCTAGCATCCTGAAGTTCTCAGCATTAGTGAATAAAGAGTGACTTTCTTTTTAGTTTTAAATGACTCTTAAGTATTTCTGAGTTCAGTATTAGTCTTACTGAAAAATTATGGCAGTATGGGAACCATTGAGTAGATTGTAAACCAGTTGCTTTAATATTGTAAACCAGTGCTTTAATATTGGTTTAAAAGTCAAAAAGAAATGTTTATATTTAAGAATTAAACTATTTAAATATTAATTCATTTATGATAAAGAATTATTATTAAATCAGGTTGGAAATTGGTTTCACAGGTCTTCTACTGGGCATTCACGCTGCTAATGTCACAAATTACCTCTCTTTTCAGCAAAGTGGCAGCCTCAAGTGCTATATTCAGAAAGGTTTTATTCTAATTAAAATTTAAAAAAAATATAGTAAGGCTGATACCAATTTAAGCAACTAGCAAAGGATGTAAGTGAGGACCACTTACATGATTAAAAATTGCGCTCTAGGGAAACATTTTCACTGTCTCCATTGTACCCTGTTAGAATGTCAATTCAAGATAAGCAACTTCCCAATAGTGTAACTATTTTAGTATAACTAAAAATTATTTAAATCCTTATTAAAAACTTGTTCATTAGTCTGTGAACCAGTCTTACAATGCAAAGTTCTAAACAGTCTTTGTACATTGAAATATGTTGATTGTAACTTGATTCAGTATTGCAAATTGAACAAGTTCTAAATAAATGGAAAGAGTCAGTGTTTGGCAGATCTGATCCTTAATTTAGGAATTATGTTTTTAAAAAGCCTGATTCTGAGACCAATAATAACATTTTCATTACTTAAAAAAATCCCAATGCAAACTCCAACCTCTCCTCCCCCTATAAATATGTTGTTTTAAGCAACTTGTCTTTATTTTGTGACATATGTTTTATATGCTTATTTTTTTCTCATAGGAATTTCTACGGAAAGAATTTAGTGAAGAAAATATTTTATTCTGGCAGGCCTGTGAATATTTTAACCATGTACCTGCACATGACAAAAAAGAGGTAAAATAATGCTATATATTCAGGTATAAAGTTGCTAGCTAAAGGCTGATCTCCAAGGCAATTGAGATAATTTGGACTGTTCTTGATCTTCGTCTTGTGGTTCTATCTGAGCTGGGCTGGGGACACAGTCATTTTGTTTCAGGGGTCTCTCCTGGGGATCTCAGTTCCATAAGAGTATCTCCCAGAATCCAATTGTCATTCTATTTAGGACTCTGTGAAAGACCTTTCTATTCCATTTAGTCCTTATTTGAGTTCTTATTTAGTCCTTATTTTGTGGGACACCCTACTTTTGTAGAATCATAGAAATGTAGGACTGGAAGGAACCTCAAAAGGTTATTTAGTCCAGTTCCCTGTGCTGAGGCAGGACTAAGTAAACCTAGATAATCCTTGACAGATATTTGTCTAACCCAGGGGTGGGCAAACTTTTTGGGCCGAGGGCCACATCGGGGTTGTGAAATGGTTTGGAGGGCCAGGTAAGTACAACTGTGCCTCCCGAGTACAGCCTGGCCCCTATCCCCTGACTGCCCCCCTCAGAGCCCCCAACCCATCCAACCCCCATGGCTCCTTGTCCCCTGATCGCCCCCTCTCGGGACTGCCCCCTCTAGTCCCCCCCGCTCCCTGTCCCCTGACTGCCCTGATCCCTATCCACACCCCTGCCAGGCCCCATGGGACTCCCACACCTATCCAACCCCCCGCTTCCTGTCCCCTGACTGCCCTGATCCCTATCCACACCCCTGCCAGGCCCCATGGGACTCCCACACCTATCCAACCCCCCGCTTCCTGTCCCCTGACTGCCCAACCCCTATCCATATCCCTGCCCCCTGATAGGACCCCTGGGACTCCCATGCCTATCCAGCCTCCCTGTTCCCCATCCCCGGATCCCCCCCTCCAGAATCACCCCCTTCTCCCAGTCCCCTGATTGCCTCCCAGAACCCCCCGCCCCTTATCCAAGCAGGAGTGATGGGCCAGAATGCATGGCAGCATGGCTGTGGGGGAGAGGAGATAGCAAGGGAGGGGCTGGGGGTTAGGATGGTCTTGCAGGCTGGATGTGGCCTGCGGGCCATGGTTTGCCCATTTCTGGTTTAACCTGTTCTTAAAAGCCTCCAATGAAGAGGATTCCATAATCTGCCTTGAAAGCCTATTTTAGTGCATAAGTATACTTACAGCTAGAAAGTTTTTGTAACATCTAACCTGAATCTCCCTTTCCATTGATGAAGCTGATTACTTCTTGTCCTACCTTCAGTGGACATGGTCAACAGTTGAGTTTATAATTGCCCTTTAACATATTTGAAGACTGTTATCGTTTCTCCCCTCGGTGTTCCTTTCTAAAGACCAAACATACCAAGTTTTTTTAACCTTTCCTCATAGGTAAGATTTATTAAGCCTTTTTTCATTTTGGTTGCTCTCCTCTGGACTCTCTCCAGTTTGTCAACATCTTTCTTAAACTGTGTCACCCAAAACTGGACACAGTAATGTGGCTGAGGCCTCACCAGTACAGAGTAGAGCAGACTATTACCTCCCATGTTTTACGTATGATACTTCCATTAAAATACCCCATAATGATATTAAGTTTTTTCACAACTTCATTACATTGTTGACTCATATTCAATGTGCGACTACTCACTCTAACCCTAGATACTTTTTGGCAGTACTACAACCTAGCCAGTTATTCCCCATTTTGTAGTTGTGCATTTGATTTTTTTTCCATCTTAAGTGATGTACTTTGAACTTGTCTTTATTGAATTTCATCTTGTTGATTTCAGACTGATCCCTCAATTTATCAAGATCATTTTGAATTCTAAGCCTATCCTCCCAAGAGTTTTCAATCCCTGCCATCTTGGTATCATCAGCAAATTGTAAAGCATACTCACCACATCATTAATGAAAATATTTAATAGTACCAGATGAAGGACAGTCCCCTCCATGACCCTACTAGTTCCCCTCAGCAAACCACTGATAACTATGCTGTATCTTTTCAGTGTTACACTCACCTTGTAGTAATTTAATCTATACCACATTTCTCTTGTTGGTTTATGAGAATATCATGTGGGATTGTGTCAAAAGCCTTTCACTAGTACTTCCTTTTTTTCCCTGAAACCACCTCAGGGCACTGAACCCGATTTGGTTTAATTTCCTTTCACTGTATTCAGAATTTAGTTGTTTATAAAATAAGCAACTAAAAAATAGAAAAATCAAGATTTTTTTTTACTGCAGATATTCAAGTATATGGTTAAATTTTACTGCCTTCTCTAATTTAAGTCTTCGTGCTTTTTTAAAAAAATCATTAAGTCACAAGCTTTTATTGTACTTTTGAAGCAACTTTTGACAGGCTTGACATTTACTATTATTGCACTTTGAATATTTTAAATGTTATTGTAAATTCTCTTGATCGGAACATTTAATTACTTAGCAACTGCTCTGACACAAAAATATTTGTAATGTTAAAGGGAATAAAAATTTTGGCAACCTAAAAATTTACAAAAAGAGATGTTTACTAAAATTGCAATAAACAGTAGCTTCTAGATTTTTAAATCTCAACAAAGGAAAACAAAAGGAGTAATGTAGATGGGCAAAAGACATCAATGTTTATTTGAAAAATTGAAAAACTAAGCTGCTTCCTTTTCTCTAGAAACCAAATTAAGGTTCCCCATATACTGAGATATATAATTGCTTCTGTTTTTCATTTGGGAATAAGAGTGTACAGAAAAAGCATGTTTCACATATACCTGGATTGTTACAAACACATCAGAAGCAGGAACCATACTAGTGAGTGGGGCCACTAACTGATGGAGTTGCTAAAGGAGCACTCAAGGAAGACAGTGCCATTGTGGAGAAGCTAAATGAATTCTTTGCATTGGTCTGCACTGCAGATAATGTGATTGAGATTCCCACACTTGAGCCATTCTATTTAGGTGACAGATCTGAGGAAGTGTCACAGATTGAGGTGTCAGTGGAGGAGGTTTTGGGACAAATGGATAAATTAAACCGTAATAAGTCAGCAGGACCAGATGGTTAATACTCAATAGTTCTGAAGCAACTCAACTATGAAATTGCAAAACTACTAACGGTGGTATGTAACCTATCACCTAAATCAGCCTCTGTACTAGATAACTGGCGGATAGCTAATATGACACCAATTTTTAGAAAAGGCTCCAGAGGCCATCCTGGCAATTACAGGCAGGTAAGCCTAAATTCAGTACCAGACACAGTGGCTGAAACTATAGTAAAGAACAGAATTATCAGACACCTAGATGAATACAATATATTGGGGAAGAGCCAACACAGCTTTAGTAAATGGAAATCATGCCTCACCAATCCAGTGGATCTTTTGAGGTGATCAGCAAATGTGGTCAAGGATGATCCAGTGGATATAGTGCACTTGGACTTTCAGAAAGCCTTTGACAAGGTCCCTCACCAAAGGCTCTTAAGCAAAGTAGACAGTCATGGGATAAGAGGGAAGGTCCTCTCATGGATCAGTAACTGGTTAAAAGGTAGGAATAAATGGTCAGTTTTCAGAATAGAGGTAAATAGCGGGGTCCCCCAAGGATTTGTGCTGGAATCTGTGGTGGTCAACACATTCATAAATCATCTGGAAAAGGCAATGAACAGTGAGATGGCAAAGTTTGGAAATGATTCCTAATTACTCAAGATAGTTAGATCCAAAGCTAAGTGTAAAGAGTTACAAAGGGCTTTCACAAAACTGGGTGACTGGGCAACAAAATGGCAGATGAAATTCAGTGTTGATATATGTAAGATAATGTACATTGTAAAATATCCTAACTCTACATACAAAATGATGCTGTCTAAATTAGCAGTTCTTCTTCGAGTGATTGCTCATATCCATTCCAGGTAGGTGTACGCGCCGCGCGTGCACGTTTGCCGGAAACTTTTTACCCTAGCAACTCCAGTGGGCCGGCAGGTCGCCCCCTAGAGTGGCGCCACTATGGCACTAGATATATACCCCTGCCGGCCCGCCCGCTCCTCAGTTCCTTCTTACCGCCGTGTCGGTTGCTGGAACTGTGGAGTGCGGCTTGCTGTCCTCCACGTACCTAGCTCTCCTGTACTTTGTTTGTAGTCGTAGTTGTAAATAGTTTATAGATAGTTCATAGATAGTTTGATAGTATATTAATTAGTTAGTGTACTGTATATAGTTGTCTAACATTGCTCGCGGGTGGGCCGTTGCCCTCCCCGGCGCCCGGCACCGGGCCCATGCCTGGCTCGCCGGGCTTCAAGTAGTGCTCGGCATGCAAAAAGCCGATGCCTACTAGCAATCCCCACGACGCGTGCCTCAAGTGCCTGGGGGAATCGCACATCAGTGAAAAGTGCCGTATTTGCAAGGCCTTTAAGCCTCGCACGAAGAAGGAGAGGGATCAAAGGCTCCGCGCTCTCCTCATGGAAGCGGCTCTGACTCCGGCACCGGCGGCGCAGTCAGCCAATTCTACTCCGGCACCGGACCGCGCCGGCACCGGCAAGACTCCCCACCACCGACCATCCCCGGCACTGGGAGCAGACTCACGACCCTCGGCGTCTGCAACACCATCGAGGCAGGCCCGAGTGGAGCGCCCGGCACCTACCTTGGCCGCGGCACCGCCTGCAGGGCTGCTGTTGACTCCGGGCCCGGAAGGTCCGTCGAGTCCAGCCCCTCCGAGCTCCCCCTTAAGATCAGGGGTCGAGCTGCTCGTACCATCCACGCCGGAGACCTTTGCCTCGGCACGGGACTTGATCGTGATGACAGAGCCATCGCAGCCTCAGACGGCATCCCCGGGACGGGTAACCTCCAGAGGCAAACCGATGATGCGAGCGCTGTCTCCAGAGTCCCGGCACCGATCTCCCCGGAGACGTGAACGCTCACGCTCGGGGCGCCGCTTGCAGTCCCGGCACCGTTCTCCCAGGCGGTACTGGTCGTACTCGCTGCACCGATCGGCATCTGTATGGTCCCGGTCGGGCTCCTCTCATCGCCGGCACCGAGACTCTAGGAGCCGTTCGCCTCGATGTTCGGCTCCTCGGTCGACCTCCTGGCACCGAACCGGTGGTAGGTCCCAATCCCGGTCGACCTCCCGGCACCGCGCCTGTGGCAGGTCCTGGTCCCCACTGCCATCCCGGCACCGTGCTGATCGAAGGTCGCGGTCCCGCTCCCGGCACCGACATCGCTCCAGATCCCGTTCTGGATCCCCGCACTGGCTACCACGCCATTCCCGGTCCCGGCACCGATACGGGTCGCGGCACCGACCCTCGGCACCGAGGGGAGCGTCGGAGTCGGCGCACAGAGACACCTACCAAACAAGCTCAGCGCCTCCGTGGCCCTCTAGGGAACCATCGGTGTCCTCGCAGGCGGACAGTGCCTATGCCTTGGGCCAGGACAGACACTCGGCCCTGTTCCAGGACACTCCACCACAGGAGCGAGGGCCTCAACAGTGGGGGTTTTGGACCCCATGGGCGTATTGCCAAGCCCAGGGTCCACAACACATTACCCCCCGCCCTACGGGGGAACGCAGGCCACCGGAGGCGACGGTGTCTAGACCCTCTCCCTCCCCGGAAGCAGACGGCAGGTCCAGTCACCAGGACCCAGAGCTCCCTCCAGCGACGGAGGTGCAGCCCCAGATGGAACCCCCCATGGACACTCTGTTGCCGGGGGTTTCCTCGTCGTCTTCACCGGATGAGGCAGTGGCGGGTACCTCATCCTCCAGCCCTCCCCCGCTGGATCTTAGGGCACACCAGGACCTCCTCCGACGTGTGGCACAGAACCTGGACTTGCAAGCGGAGGAGGTGTCTGAAATTGAGGACCCGGTGGTGAGCATCCTCTCTGCCGATGCGCCCACCAGAGTGGCCCTGCCCTTTATAAAAACAATCCAGGCCAACGCAGCTAACATCTGGCAGTCACCGGCCTCCATCCCTCCGACTGCTCAAGGGGTGGAACGGAAGTACATGGCCCCCTCGAAGGGCTATGAATACCCATACATTCACCCGACACCCTGCTCACTGGTGGTCCAGTCGGTGAACGACAGGGAGCGCCACGGTCAAGAGGCCCCAGCGCCCAAGTCGAAGGAGGCAAGACGAATGGACCTCCTGGGCCGCAAGGTCTATTCGGCGGGGGCGCTACAGCTCAGGGTCTCAAATCAGCAGGCCCTCCTCAGCCGCTACTCCTTCAACTCGTGAGTAGCGGCAGGGAAGTTTGTGGAGCTCTTGCCACAGGACGCCCGCCAGGAGTTTTCCACCATCCTGGATGAGGGCAAGAAAGTAGCGAGGACATCGCTACAAGCCTCTCTAGATGCTGCCGACTCGGCCGCTCGGACTCTGGCCTTGGGGCTCACGATGTGCCGAATTTCCTGGCTGCAGGTCTCTGGCCTTCCACCGGAGCTCCAACATACTATCCAGGACCTCCTCTTTGAAGGCCAGGGCCTGTTTTCCGATAAAACAGAACCCAGACTAAAGGACCTCAAGGATAATAGGGTCATAATAAGGTCGCTGGGGATGCATACGCCTGCGACACAGCACAGGCCATTCCGGCAGCAGAACCAACAGCAGCAGTGGCGGCCGTACCCTCAGTTCCGTCCGCGGCAGGACCTCACTAGGCGCCGCGGCAGGAACAACCGCCGCAGACAGTCCGGTGGCCAAACGGGGCAGAACCAAGGCTCCGCCAAGGGCCCTCCGGGACCTAAGCCTTCATTTTGAAGGTGCGCCCGAGGGCGCAGTACCAGTTTCCCCTCCAGATCCTTCCCCGCAGTTTTCCAACCGTCTTTCTTTTTTCCTCCCTGCATGGACCCGAATAACATCGGACCGTTGGGTCTTGCGTACGGTGCAGGCCGGTTATCGCCTGCAGTTTTCCCCCTCCCACCCACCATCCCCGTCACTCTTCAGGGACCCCTCTCACGAGCAATTCCTCCGTCAGGAGGTGCACACGCTCCTCGTCAAGGGAGCCATAGAGGAGGTTCCAGAGAGCGACAAGGGCAAGGGGTTTTATTCCCGCTACTTTCTAATCCCCAAGTCCAAGGCGGCCTCAGGCCCATCCTCGACCTGCGGGAACTCAACAAGTATATGGTGAAGTTGAAGTTTCGTATGGTATCCCTTGGAACCATCATCCCATCCCTGGATCCCGGAGACTGGTACGCCGCCCTCGACATGCAGGACCTTACTTCAACATCTCCATTGCCCCCCAGCACAGACGTTTCCTCCGCTTTGTAGTCGACCGCCAACATTATCAATTTGCGGTCCTCCCGTTTGGCCTCTCTACGGCCCCGAGGGTGTTTACGAAATGCATGGCAGTCGTCGTCGCACACCTTTGGCGTTGCTGCATTCACGTGTTCCCCTATCTGGACGACTGGCTGATCCGAGGCACATCGGAGCTGCAGGTCCGCGACCACGTCCTCAGGATCAGCAGCCTCTTTGCTGCCTTGGGCCTCGTCATCAACGTGGACAAGTCTACTATGCTCCCCACGCAGAGGATAGAGTTCATTGGGGCCGTTCTGGACTCTACCCTGGCCAGGGCCTTGCTACCCTTGCCCAGGTTCCAGTCGCTGTCGGCCATCATTCTGCGCTTGCAGGTGGCCCCGCTGACCTCTACGAACATGTCTGGCTCTCCTAGGCCATATGGCAGCCTGTACGTTCGTGATGGCATATGCCCGACTCCACATGAGGCCTCTTCAGTCTTGGCTCATCGCGCAGTACTGGCCGGCCAGACATTCATTGGACACAGTCGTCACCGTCCCTCAGAGGGTACTGGACTCCCTTCGGTGGTGGCTGGACCAGTCCGTAGTCTGTGCGGGGCTCCCGTTTCATCCGCCCCAGCCCTCGGCATCCCTGACTACGGACGCATCAGATCTGGGCTGGGGGGCACACTGCGGTGCCCAGAGAACTCAGGGCTTGTGGACCCCTCAAGAGATGGACCTCCGTATCAACATACGAGAGTTGAGAGCGGTCCGTCTTGCTTGTCAAGCATTTGTCCATCTCCTCCAAGGTCGTTGTGTCGCGGTGTTCACCGACAACACGACGACCATGTTTTACATCAACAAGCAGGGCGGCACCAGGTCCTCTCCCCTGTGTCTCGAGGCAATGCGCCTCTGGGAGTTTTGCATAGCCCATACCGTTCACCTTTCCGCCTCCTATCTCCCGGGAGTGCGGAACACTCTAGCGGATCGACTGAGCAGATCCTTCCGTTCGCACGAGTGGTCCCTCCGTCCAGATGTCGCCTTCTCACTCTTCCAGAGGTGGGGTTGTCCCCGGGGTTGTCCTCTTCGCGTCCAAGGAGAACAGGAAGTGTCGAGCATTCTGCTCCTTCCAAGGTCGGGAGCCAGGGTCTCTAGCAGATGCATTCCTGATCCCATGGACGACCCACCTGTTTTATGCATTCCCTCCCGTTCCGCTGATACACAGGGTTCTCCTCAAGGTGCGCAGAGACAGAGATCAAGTGATTCTCATAGCTCCAGCACGGGCCAGACAGCATTGGTACCCCATGTTGCTGGACCTCTCAGTAGCCAACCCAGTTGCCCTGCCCCTGCATCTGGACCTGATCACCCAGGACCACGGCAGGCTCTGTCACCCGGACCTTCCGTCTCTGCACCTTACGGCATGGCTCCTGCGTGGTTGACAGGCTCCGAGTTACGCTGCTCTACCCCGGTTCGGGAGGTTCTCCTGGGCAGTAGAAAGCCTTCCACCAGGGCTACTTACTCAGCTAAGTGGAAGCGTTTCTCCTGTTGGTGTTCAGAGAAAGGTCTTCGCCCTATGGAGACTCCCGTGACCACTATTTTAGACTACATCTGGTCCCTCAAGACCCAGGGTCTGGCGTTGTCGTCCCTCCGGGTCCACCTAGCGGCCATCTCCGCGTTTCATCCTGGAGTGGATGGATGTTCCGTCTTCTCCCACCCTATGGTGGTGAGATTCCTGAAGGGGCTGGAGCGTCTCTATCCACAGATCCGCCCTCCTGCCCCTTCATGGGACCTCAACCTGGTCCTAACTCGGCTCATGGGTCCTCCATTCGAGCCATTAGCTACTTGCTCCCTGCTCTCCCTCTCGTGGAAGACCACCTTCCTAGTGGCCATTACCTCAGCTAGACGAGTGTCAGAACTACGGGCCCTCACAGTAGACCCCCCATATACCATCTTTCATAAAGACAAGGTGCAGCTGAGGCCACACCCTGCCTTTCTTCCCAAGGTGGTCTCAGCTTTCCACATTAACCAAGAGATCTTCCTCCCCGTCTTTTTTCCAAAGCCCCATTCGTCCCGCAGGGAGCAACAGCTCCACTCGCTAGATGTTCGTCAGGCGCTAGCATTTTATGTGGACAGGACCAAACCATTCCGCAAGTCCCCCCAGTTATTCGTGGCGGTAGCGGACCGGGTCAAGGGGCTGCCGATTTCCTCGCAGAGGATATCTTCCTGGGTTACCTCCTGCATCAGGACCTGCTACGACCTGGCCCACGTTCCGACGGGCCGTGTGATTGCTCACTCCACCAGAGCACAGGCATCATCGCTGGCTTTCCTTGCCCGCGTGCCAATCTTAGAGATTTGTAGGGAGGCGACCTGGTCTTCGGTCCACACATTTGCTTCCCATTACGCCCTGGTTCAGCAGTCCAGAGATGATGCGGCCTTTGGCTCTGCAGTACTCCAGGCCGTGACCTCTCACTCCGACCCCACCGCCTAGGTAAGGCTTGGGAATCACCTACCTGGAATGGATATGAGCAATCACTCGAAGAAGAAAAGACGGTTACTCACCGTTGTAACTGTTGTTCTTCGAGATGTGTTGCTCATATCCATTCCACACCCGCCCTCCTTCCCCACTGTCGGAGTAGCCGGCAAGAAGGAACTGAGGAGCGGGCGGGCCAGCAGGGGTATATATCTAGTGCCATAGTGGCGCCACTCTAGGGGGCGACCTGCCGGCCCACTGGAGTTGCTAGGGTAAAAAGTTTCCGGCAAACGTGCACACGCGGCGCGTACACCTACCTGGAATGGATATGAGCAACACATCTCGAAGAACAACAGTTACAATGGTGAGTAACCGTCTTTTATCACTCAAGAAAGAGATCTTGGAGGCATCATGGCTAGTTCTCTGAAAATATCTGCTTAATGTGCAGTGGCAGTCCAAAAAGCTAACAGACTGTTAGGAACCAATAGAAAAAGAATTGATAATAAAACAGAAAAGATCATAATGCCTCTATAAAAGTCCATGGTACACCCACACCTTGAATATTGCATCCAGTTATAGTTGCCCTATCTCGAAATAGATATATTAGAATTGGAAAAGGTAGAGAAAAGGATATAAAAAATGATTAAGGGTATGGAACTGCTTCCATATGAGGAGAAATTAAAGACTAGGACTGTTCTGCTTAGAAAAGAGACAACTAAGGAGGAATATGATAGAAGGCTATAAAATCATGAATGGTGTGGAGAAAGTAAATAGGGGAACATTATTTACCCCTTCACATAACACAAGCAGTAGGGATCACACAATAAATTTAATAGGCAGCAGTTTAAAGCAAAAAAGGAAGTAGTTCTTCACAGAACACACAGTCAACCTGTGGAACTTATGACTAGGGAATGTAGTGAAGGCCAAAAGTATAAGTGGGTTCAAAAAAGAATTAGATAAGTTCATGGAGGATAAGTGCAGCAATGGCCACTATCCAAGATGGTCAGGGATGGAACCCCATGCTGTGGATGTCCCTAAACATCTGACCGCAAGAAGCTGGAACTGGGTTACAGCACGTGGATCACTTGAATAAGTGTCCTGTTCTGTTTGATCCCTCTGAATCATCTGGCATCTGGCGCTGTCAGAAGACAGGGTACTGAGCTAGGTGGACCATTGGTCTGACCAACATGGTCATTATTATGTTCTTATGTCTTGTTTTCTAAAAATACATTAATGCTGATAAAAATTCTGTTTTGTAGCTTTCTTACAGAGCTCGGGAGATCTTCAGCAAGTTTTTGTGTAGCAAAGCTACAACCCCAGTTAATATTGACAGCCAGGCACAGTTGGCAGATGATATTCTCAGTGCTCCACATCCAGATATGTTCAAAGAACAGCAGCTTCAGGTAGCTACTAAATATTTAACTGCTTTTTATTAACATATGGAATTTATTTTTTCCTTTAATGTGTTATATATTTGTTTATGTATTTTTAAATATATAAACGTTTTCACTTGCTGCACTTTTTGTCACATATAGGAAGAAAATAGATGATAGCTTGTTTTTATATTTGCTATGTAATCTAGTAATTGTACCTTGGAATTCCGGCACAGGAGTTTGCATGGAGGAATTTGCATAAGGGTGTGTGTGTGTGCATGTGTGCTCGTGCATGCACATTTGTTATATGAGACTACTGACTGTTAACACATCAATCTGAAAATCTTAATTCAATTGAAATGTTACTTTAGCAATAAGGGATCGTTTAAATAACGTTACGTGAATACATTTCTGCTATTTTCAACACAAATGGTTCATGAAAGTGACTTCTGGGGACTTTTGCTTTTACTTTGATGAAATGGTCAAATAAGGGGCCTGTTAAAGCTCTTTTTGTCTCTGAAAAATCTCTTAAAGGTTGATGCAATTTAAGTATTATAACCTTTTAGAATTCAGAACAAAACAGTTATTGAACAACTGGGAATATTTTCTACAGAGTCTGCTGGTCTAATTTTCTTACTCTTCTGATGTGTTGCATTTGTGCTGCTACATGCCTATTATAAGAATGGGTAGGCCCTAGAAACAATTTTAAAACAGGAATTCTTAGGAACCTAGGCTATAACTTGACCAGCTAAAATTAAGCTGAAAGTGTTTCCCTACATCTTAGTCCTAGCTCAGACAAAGCCTTACTTTGTATTCTTTCAGGGAATGTGGATTGTCAGGTACTGTATCTTCCTCTAACTGGGAAGTGCCTAGCACATGTTGGGCACAACCACATTATAAATTACTAGCAACCTGTCAAATATGGAACTGAGACCTTTTAAAATGCGATTTCTGCTGTACTTTGTTGTATATTCCTCTTGAGTATACCTTTGGCATAGTAATAGATTATCCTGTCTTAAATGGAAACTATTTTCTGCAAAGGCTTTTTATTCCATATTTAAACTGGCCTACCCAGATTTGAAATAGTAAACATTTGTTGTTGTGGTTTATTATTTATTTTTTTCATGAACCTAATACTGGAGTTGAACACAAATGGAGGAGACCTTCTAGTGCATTGTTTCCTCAACCTTTTTGTGCTGGCTACCCTGTTTGGAATAAATAAATAAATGAAATAAAGTGTGACCTCCCTACTAGTAAATCTTGTGACCCCGTACCTTAGGCTGCGGGGTTTGGGCTTCAGCCATCCTGTGCAGCTCAGGGCTGAAACGTATATTAGCTTCCCGGGGTCCTCTGTGACACGGGATCCCAGGCAATTTCCCTGCTTCTGACCCCCTAATGCTGGCCCTGGTTGCGACACACACACCACCCTAGACCTATTCCATGACCCTCAGGTTCAGAAACACTACTTTACTGGGTCATACTGTAATTCATTCCCTTGTAATGTATATTCTTTACATAGCAGAAGATTGATTATATGACACACTCCTTTCTAATCCAAATGATCCTATGATTGATTCTAATCCAAATGATCCTGCTGCTCCAGAACAGAATCCAGGACAGGCAATGATGTTTGATGAAGCAACCTTTCCTAACTGGGATAAAGATAGTCTTTAAATATCTAGTTAGGTCTCTGCTTTTGTGTTTTAGTAGCCTAAGAACAGATATTTCAGGGTCCAAAGACAACATAGCCCATTTGAAGATATACTGTAATACATACATTTCTAGCATAAAAATGACCTGATTAAAAGGATATTGATAACCTATAGCCACTTCTAAGAATAGAAATAATTACTCTGCATTCTGCTTCCTCTGGGGTTACAGAGTTTGTCATCTTAGCATTTTGCATATTTTTTTCCAAAAGGATTTTGTTTCTGACTGCCAGAATCTCCCTTCCTCGATTACTGATTGTCACTGTGCCTTCATGGGTCACAACTGAGAATACCAAATTCAGGACAAGCTGCTGGGGAAAAGGGCAGACATACCTCAAAACCGGTGGTTATTCTTCCATGAGCTATACCAGTCCAGCAACAAAAGTAAACTTCTGTCTCACCACACTGGCTAACAAGAAGTCAGAAATGCAGCCTCCTTAGGTATTCCAGTCCTGGATTCGACACTAGACTTAATGATGAGTGGTTATTTAAAACCAATTTAATCAAACAAAATGGTTCTTCTGATCGCAAAGGACCAATCACATACCCAGGTCAATATATAACTCCGACCTTATCAATAATCACCCTGTTGCCAATACTTTAGTTTCTAATATCTAAAGATGTATTTATAAAAAAGAAGGAAAGAAAGTGAGAGTTAAAATTGGCTAAAATAATCAAATATATACAATAATTGCAAAGTTCTTGGATCAGGCTGTAACGTTATTGATATAAACTGGGACCATGTAGAACATGGGTTGCAACCAAGGTCCTGTAGTGGCACCAAATCCTATGTAAAGGGGGTCATATAAGGTGTCTAAGACCAAGTTATGAGTTACTGGTTATGATTATGCTGTCTGTATGTCTGTATCATTTTGTAGTTGAAGTTATAAGTATTGGCTCTATACTGTCTATATTTCAAACTTGTGCTGTGTTACTGGGAAAGATCCCAGACAAGCTGGTGTCAGCTCTGTTTAGCCTGCTTGATGGCCCATTAAGGCCCATCACCTACACAATTGTCCCATCGAGAGAAGGCAGTTACGCCCTGTGACACAGCAGGGTGTGCAGAAACTGTCCCATGTGACTGCAAACTCCATTTTGCTGTAATTTTCCACGCTAAGAACAAAGAATTGTTCTTACACCTGGAAGTGCCTATATAAGGCTGATGCCTCATCTCCATTAGGTCTTCAATCCTGCTTTTTACCTCTGGAGGGACTTTGCTACAAACAGAAGCTCTGCATAAAGGACTGAATGACCCATCCCAGCTGGGGATGTTCTCCAGAGACTTGATTTGAACCTGCAGTTTACTCCATTACTGCTGCCAGCCTGAACTAAGAACTTTGCCATTACTGTATGTAATTGATTCCATTTAACCAATTGTAGCTCTCATCTCTATCTTTTTCCTT
Organism: Gopherus flavomarginatus; assembly: GCF_025201925.1. Taxonomy (NCBI): domain Eukaryota; kingdom Metazoa; phylum Chordata; order Testudines; family Testudinidae; genus Gopherus; species Gopherus flavomarginatus. The sequence continues at coordinate 265,594,979 of NC_066619.1, read as the reverse complement.
TTATGAATAAACCTTTAGATTTTAGATTCTAGAGGATTGGCAACAGTGTGATTTGTGGGTAAGATCTGATGCGTATATTAACCTGGGTCTGGGGCTTGGTCCTTTGGGATCGAGAGAACCTTTTTCTTTTACTGGGGTGTTGGTTTTCATAACCATTCATCCCCAGGACGGGTGGCACTGGTGGTGACACTGGGAGACTGGAGTGTCTAAGGAAATTGCTTGTGTGACTTGTGGTTAGCCCGTGGGGTGAAAACGAAGTCATTTTTGTCTGGCTGGTTTGGTTTGCCCTAGAGGTGGAAAAACCCCAGCCTTGGGCTGTGACTGCCCTGTTTAAGCAATTGGTCCTGAATTGGCACTCTCAGTTGGGTCCCGCCAGAACCGCATCGTCACACAGGCTTATAGCAGTGATGGAATAAACTTTTGGCTTGTTAAGTCTCTAGTTGGTTCCAAGTCAATGGAAAGTTCTCAGTCCTTTGGTTAGAATGCTTCTATTAGTATAAGTCCATTGTCCAGAGGTTTGAGCAGGAAAGAGGCAAAATGGAGCTGTTGCCAGGGCCTTTTATAGCTTCTGCCAAGTGAAGGGAAACCGATTGTTCTAGCTTGAGGAAAATTACAGGTGACAAGATGAGGTCTGGAGCCACATGGGCAAATGACATGTCCATGCATGCTTTGCTTAATCATAGCAAAGGCCATTACCCATACTCTAATTAGAATGTCCTCAGGAAAGTCCATTAAACGTAGATAGGTGTCTTCCATGGTCCATTGTGAGTTAAGAGTTCTTCGATGGGCCATTCAACTTGAATAGTTCCTTCATAAGGTGCTGACTAAATGTCTTGTTGGTGTTACCACAGGAGCAAACATTTGCAATACAGGTACATAGTTAATATTCATAACTTCAGATACATGCATGATACATGCATACAAAATAATACATGCATACAAATAGCATAATCACATTCAGCAAATCAAAACTTTTCTTTTAACAGCTTACTTGACACATTTTGTATAAGATTTGTTGCAATTATGTAACAGTGGTAGCAACAATGATCTACCTGGCCATATTTTAATCATATAACGCAGTGGTCCCCAACCTCTTTGGCTGGCGGGCACCAGCTGAAGGACCACTGCGGCAGTGGAGCATCCGCCGAAATGCTGCCGAATTTCAGCAGCAACGCCACTCGATGACGTCACTTGCCATCGACGAGCGACGTCATCGAGAGGCGTCACCGCTGAAATTCGGGAGTGACGTCTCTCGATGACGTCACTTGTCAGCGACAAGCATCGTCATCGAGAGGCATCCCCGCCAAAATGCTGCTGCGGCATTTCGGCGGGTACTCTCCCAGGGGCCAGGACATGAGCGCATTAAGATGCACTGCATTGGGGACCCCTGATATAACATCACACTGTTAAACCTCTCGGCCAGTGCATGTAGCAAGAACTTCTCTGCAGGAACAAGAAGAAGTCCTACAAGGAGCAGAGAGATCTACTTAAGTTGTTTAAAAAAAAAAAAAAAAGCTCTATTTCTCTTATTCCTCTGTACATAAAAGTGATAACATCAACTTTGCTTTGCACATATGAACAAAATAGGCTACAATTCAACCACAGATGTTACATTTCCTTTTTCTGAAATATACCTCTGGAAGATACTTAAAGGCCTTGAAAATGCTATATCTGGACATTCAAGTAATTTCTAAGGTGTTACTACATTCCTAACACATGAGGAACAAAATCTGCTCTACTGTTTTACTCCTCATCCGCAGGATTAAAACCCATTAATGAGTGCAGCTGTTTGAGTGCCATTTTCTCTAGGCGCTGTACAACAGAGACTCTGAATTCTTGTATGGATGGGGTTAATAATGAGAATTCACTTTGCTCCAGTATCTGAGTAGTCTAGTTATAGGCTTTCTGGAGGAATGGCTTCTAAAGCATACTGTTGGAGTATAATGAGAGTAATGTTAAATTCAGGCAAGCTGGGGATGGAGCACATGTTAGGGAAATAATAATGCAGGGCAAATGATAATCAGCTGAAGATAAAGTAGCTTAAACTCAAAGCACTGCAGTAAGACTACAGTAACTGTGCAGTAAAGTGAAGGGGTTGGCATGTTTTGAGTGTGCTCTCTCTATGTTATCACTGTGGCAAGGCTGCTTGTATGCCTGCTGAGAGATTAAAGGTAAGTTGTTACAGAATATAATGCAGGATTTAGCAGGGCATGGATAGCAATTTCCCCTTCTTCTTCGAGTCGTTGTTCATGTCAATTCCAATCAGGTGTGCACGCGCGTGCATGGCAGCCAGAAAACTTTTCCCCTAGGAGCATACGTTCGGTCAGCCTGGGCGCCCCCTGGAGTTGTGCCTTCATGGTGCTCAATATAGAGCCCTGCCGACCCGCCACCCCTCATTTCCTTCTTACTGCCGGTGACGGCTAGCTGGAACAACCAGTTGCTCTTGCTTTGCAAGCGCGTTTGGGCAGTGTCCGCTCTTAGTGTTTATAGTTAGTTCTCAGTAGTTTCACTCACTCAACAGATCTCCAGTAGTTTACTAGTGTTAATTTAGTATTAATAGTTGGGACATGAATTTCCTTTTGGGGGTCTACCGCCACACCAACATTTCCTCGGCATCGGAGCATGCCCCGGTTCCCAGGGTTCAAACTCTCCGAAGACTCTGGAAAATTTATGCCTGAGAGCAACCCGCACTCTTCCTATCTGCGGTGTCTCTGGGAGAGCCACCTGAAGGAGAGGTGCAGAATTTGCAAAGGATTTTGCCTTAGGACCTTAAAAGACCAGGAGCAAAGGCTCAAGATCCTTCTTGTGGAGGCTGCATTCCAGACACAATCTGATGCAGAGTCAGCAGAACCCATGCCCAGCACTTCCTCATTACAGTGCACCAGCACTGATGATGCGTGAGCCTTTTCCAAGAAAGGATCCAAAGGAATCGTGGCACCGCCATGGCTCTGCCCATCGACAAACTTCTGTGAAGCACCGGTCTCGGTCCCTGGTGCCACAGAAAAAGAAAAGGCCAGAAAGGGGTTGCTTTCTCCCTTCCAAGCCCAAGGAGCCTGCAGCAAGGAGACTCAAACAGGGCCACGTCACTTTGGCCCCTCTGCCTCTCAGTCTCTTGTTGACTCCTGCCACCTCGGGGATCCAGTTGAGTCCGAACCCTCACCGCTCTCCGAACTGATGTGGTGGAGAGCTCCAGCTCCCCTCTACGTTGGAGGCATTCAGGGTGACTCAGGACCTTATGCGCCTCATGGCACCATCTTCCCCATAGAGGAGGGACAAATCACTGGTGACAGCCTGACCACTGATCCCATCAAGGGACAAGGCAGTGATGATGGCATGCCAATCTCCATCTCCAGCATACCTTTCCTGGCATGGTCCACCCACGTGGGGGAACCGCACCGGTCCCCCTGTTCCCAGCACCCCTTGCTGGCACCATGGAGCACCGCTCCTCTGTGGTCCTCCTTCTCAGAGACCTCAGAGTTGGAGGCAGAATCCTACTGCTCTGATAGGACCAGGAACAGAAGGTCCTGGCATGACTGCCAGCCCTATCCAGCACTGTGGCCACCCCAGTGGAAACACCCAACTTGGTGGCCCTTCTTGATGACCTGGGTATATCATCAAGGCCAGGGACAGAACCAGGGGTTGAGGTCCAGATCCGCCTCAGTAACGTCAGCTTCCTTCGTTCCTCTGCAGGCATTGGCGGCACCAACGCCCTCTCTTCGCCTGCGGCGCTGACGCCGCTGGCATCAGTGAGCTCAACACCACTTGCATTGGCACTGACAACAGCAGCAATAACAATCTCAGTTCCAGCGACCCCGGCATCGCATGCTGCTGACATGGCGCAGCAATACCAGGTGCCACGTGACCCCCCAGGCACTGAGGGGAGTGAGCAGGGCGTGTTTCCTCCTCATGCTCCCCAGATGAGACCATGGCAGGGACATTGACAGCCCCAGCATTGGAAGACAACAGGGCCCTACAGCAGCTGCTGCAGTGGAGGGCCCAGAACCTGGGGATCCAGGCAGAGAAGGAGAGGACACTGACCCCATTGTAGACATCCTCGCCCTCTCCGGGTCCACCTGCATTGCCCTGCAATTACTTAAGACCATCGCTGACACCACAAAGACATTGTGGCAGACTCCAGCCTCTTTTCCCCCTATGGCCAAGAGAAATAAAAGGCAGTACTTTGTTTCCTCAAAAAGATATGAACACTTATATACCCACTCACTCCCTGATTCCCTGGTGGTTGATGCAGCTAATCAGCATGAGCGCCAGGACTACCAGGGGCCCTCCTCTAAAAATAGGGATGCTAAAAAATTAAATCTATTTGAGAGGCAGGTCTACTCCACAGGGGGAGTTGCAGCTCTGCGTATCGAACCAGCAGGCCATTGTGAACAGATACTTGTATAACACCTGCGCTGCAATGGTCAAATTTGCAGAGCTGCTGCCGCAGGACTCCCATGCAGAATTCTCTGCACTGGTGGGGGAAGGGAAACTAATTGCATGAGCTTCCCTATAGGTGGTGTTGGATGGGGCAAATGCTGCCTCCTGTGCAGTGGCCACAGGGGTGGCAATGAGGAGGAGTTCCTGGTTGCAGGTCTTGGGTCTTCCCTATGAGGTCCAACAGACCATTGAGGACCTCCCCTTTGAGGGTTCGGCCCTCTTTTCCAAGAAAACAGATAAAAGACTCCACAGTTTAAAGGACTTTTGAGGGTGTGGTTGAGGATGGTGCCCCAGGACAAAAACTGGATCTACTCCGCCTTACCTTTTCATCCTGACTATCCCCTTTCTGCCATGCATGGTTCCGTATCAGTTCAGACTGCTGGGTGCTCCACATGGTAGAGAGGGGATATTCCATCGAATTCTGTGCCCTCCCACCCTTACACCACTCTTCCCCGTCCCTCTTCAGGAACCCCTCTCATGAGCACATCCTTATACAGAAGATCCACTCGCTCCTTTCGCTAGGCGCAGTGGAAGAAGTTCCTCAGGAGCAGAAGGGCAAGAGTTTCTATTCCTGATACTTCCTAATACCAAATGCCAAAGGTGGGCTTGGGCCCATCCTAGACCTCTGAGAACTCAACAAGTTCATGAAGAAGCTCAACTTCTGCATGGTCTCTTGGGCATCCATCCCTTCATTGGATCCAGGAGACTGGTATGCCGCTCTCGACTTGAAGGACACGTACTTTCACATAGCAATAATTCTGTCCCACAGAAAATACCTTAGGTCAAATCGGTGGTGTTCACCACTAACCTATTGGCGGCACCTTGAGTGTTCACTAAGTGCGTGGCAGTGATGGCTGCTTTCCTGTACAGGTGGCAGGTACTGGTGTTCTCCTACCTCAATGACTGGCTCATCAAGGGCCACTCCAGGTCTCAAGTGGAGGCACAAATCAACTTCATAAGAATGATGTTTGACGAACTGGGCGTCCTTCTGAATGAGGGGAAATCAGTGCTGTCCTCAGTTCAGAGGATAGAGTTTATAGGGGCAGTACTGGATTCAACGCAGGCCAAGGCATGCCTCCTGGAAGCAAGGTTTTGGTCCCTGGGCGACGACATGAAAAGTCTCAAGCAGTTCCCCACCACTACAGCAAGGAATTGCCTGAAACTCCTGGTATACATGGTGGCTTGTACCTATGAAGTACAGCATGCAAGACTCAGACTTCGACCTCCTCAGTCATGGCTAGCATTAGTGTATCAGCCAGTCCGGGACAGCTTGGATAAGATCATAACCCTGCCTTGCCCAGTACTCTACTCCCTCCTGTGGTGGCTTGACCCACAGGTAGTAGGTGCAGGGATCCCCTTCATCAGCCCTCAGCCATCTTTCTCGCTAGTGACGGATCTGTCAGCCTTGGGCTGGGGAGCACATTTGGGAGACCTCAGGATACAAGGCCTCTGGTCTCAGGCTGAACTTGCTCTCCATATCCATGTCAGAATGCTGAGAGTGGTGCGCCTGGCATGCCAGACTTTGAGCCCACTTGACAGGGAGATGTTTATTAGTTATGACAGACAACATCACAGCAATGTTTTATATCAACAAACGGGAGGGGGCGCATGTTCCTCTCCCCTCATGCTGTGGGACTTCTGTGTAGAGCACTCGATACATATGCAAACATCATACCTCTCTGGAGTACAGAACATTCCACGGCCATGAGTGGTCCCTTCGCTCGGATGTTGCTAATTCAATCTTCCGTTAGTGGGGTTTTCCCCAGATAGACCTGGTCGCCACGCCATGCGACAAGCAAGTGCCAGCAGTTTTGGTCCTTCCTGAATCACAGCCCAGGCTCCATTGCCAACACTTTCCTCCTCCCATGGGGAGGCCATTTCTTATATGCGTTCCACCTATCCCTCTTATCCACAAGGTGTTCCTCAGGATATGGCGGAGCAAGCCTCGGTCATATTGATAGCTCCAGCCTGTCCCTGCCAGCACTGGTACACATTACTCCTGGAAATGTCCATGGAATCCCCAGTCACCTTGCTGTTCTTCCCGGACTTACTAACGCAGGATCACAGCTGTCTCCAACACTCAAACCTCAAGTTGCTACACCTCATGGCATGGAAGCTCCATGGCTGAACCTGATGGAGGTCTCCTCCTCGGACCCAGTTAGACAAGTCCTCCTTGACAGTAGGAAACCTTCCACAAGGGCCACCTACCTTGCCAAGTGGAAGAGATTTTCAATCTTGTTGGCGCAGCACCTTTGGTCCCCAGTGCTCGCCTGTGTATCACTTATACTGGATTATCTTCTCCATCTCAAGCAGCAGGGGCTGTCTGTGTCATCAATAAGGGCTCACTTGGCCGCCATCTCTGCCTTCCACCCAGGCGCAGAGGGCCGCTCGGTCTTTGCTAACCCTATGGTCAGCCATTTCCTTAAAGGTATCAACAGGCTATACCCATGTGCCTGACAGCCGGTCCCGGTTTGGGACCTCAATCTGGTCAGACTCATGGGTCTGCCCTTTGAACCTTTGGCGACATGCGACGTGCTCCCTGCCCTATCTCTCATGTAAGGTGGAGTTTCTGGTAGCGATAACCTCAGCCAGGACGGTGTCTGAGCTCAAGGCCCTAACATCAGATCCTCCTTACACTGTGTTCTATAAGGACAAAGTTCAGCTCAGGCCTCACCTGGATTTCCTCCCAAAAGTTGTCTCCCAGTTTCACATCAGCCAGGACATCTTCCTCCCAGTATTCCATCCTAAGCCACACTCAAGTCTCAGGGAGAAAAGGCTTCACTCATTGGATGTCCACAGAGCACTAACCTTCTACACTGAGAGAACGAAGCCGTTACAAAAGTCCATACAGTTATTCGTGGCGGTGGCGGACAGAATGAAAGGTCGTCCTGTCTCTTCTTAATGGATTTCATCATGGATCACATCCTACATCCGTAAGTGCTACAACCTGGCAGGTGTGCCTGCTCCTCTGATCATTGTGCACTGCACCAGGGCTCAGGCCTCTTCAACTCCTGGTGCAAGTTTCCACCCAGGAAATCTGCAGAGCAGCGACGAGGTTCTCCATACACACTTTCACCATGCACTATGCAATCATCCAGCAGGCCAGAGACCATGTGGCGTTTGGAAGAGCAGTGCTCCAATCAGTGGATGACTCCGACCCCATCTCCTGAACTTGGGGCTTGTGAGTCACCTGGTTGGAATTGACATAAACAACCACTCGAAGAAGAAAAAATGATTACTCACTTTCTCGTAACTGTTCTTTGCAATGTGTTGTTTATGTCCATTCCAGTACCCACCCTCCTATCCCTCTTTCAGAGTAGCCCACGCAAAGGAACTGATGGGGCGGTGGGTCAGCGGGCTCTATATTGAGCGCCATGAAGGTGCAATTCCAGGGGGCGCCGAGGCTGACCTGATGGATGCTGGTAGGGTAAAAGTTTTCCGGCTGCCGTGCACACATGCACGTGTACGCACACCTGATTGGAATGGACATGAACAACACATCTCGAAGAACAACAGTTGCGAGAGGATGAGTAACCATTTTTCTTCTGGCGGCCATATTCCTGTGTCTATGAGGAACCCCGATAAACTTTGTTTTTCAGTCTGAAGGCTAAAGTAAGTTTAATGTATTAGAATATTTTGGGAATGCTGTAGTAAACACGATCAAAGCATTTTGATCAAAAATTGTATTTACCTTAAAATTCTTGTGATTTATTGAAGAATATAATCCATATACATTTTATTTCATTTAAAATGGCATGTACTGACTGCAACTTTTCAAGAAACAGCTATGTCAGGTGTAGTAAGATTTTTTTTCCTTAGTTTCTGCAGGCTTTGCTTTTATTTATCCTTGATAACCTAGCAGCAGCAATACAGCTGGGAGACCATGAGGCTCAGGCGTTGTAATTCCCTATTACAATGACTTCCAGCAATGCCTATCCATAGCTTGCAGTGTTTTGGCAGCATGCAGCAGCACTTCCCTTCCCTGGGGTAGTAGGCTATACCTCTTTAGCGCCTCCCTTGGGAAGAAGGTTAGTGCTGCTTCTGTCTCTGACTATCTGGGGAGAGCACTCCAGCTGTGCTGTTCAGGGAGTCTTACCCCTTTGGTGGAGCGTGGGGGGCGGGAAATTAAAGTAGCCCAGACCAAAAAAAAAGTCAGTATACTTTCGAAGTCCACAAAACCAGGGTCCTAGGCTTTTGGGAAGCCAAAAACAAAAAGAAAAGAAAAGAAAAAATAAGTATTAGACCTTCTCCTTTCTGAGAGGGCTTGGGTAGCTATCCTGGCAGTTTTTCTGGTCAGTAACCCCTGCTTCTAAAGGTCAGGGTGCTCTCCATTACAATCCTGCTCCTTCCAGGGTATGGGATCCTCCCTTTTAAGGACCCACCTATCTCCAGGCATGATAAACTGCAGACATGGGGATTGAGGTTGATTGTGTCTAGAGGAGCTTTTTAACTCCTTTCTGAGCGGGATATGGATCTGCCACTACATCTGGGTTCAGCAACAGTCAGTCCTGGTAATCCCACCCTGAATTCTCTGCACTGAGTATTCTCTTGAGCCTTGTCCTAAGTACTTGTGCTCTCTGACATTGCCTGCCTTTTAAGAATTTCACCATTGTACCTGAGGCCAGCAATTGATTGCATCTTCACCAGAGTGAGGGAATCACTCACCTTTGCCAACTATTTTATCCTGCTCCCTTTCCACTTTTAAGAAATACTTGCATTTTTTTCTTTTTCCAAAGTGTTATCAGAGTTGATTGATTTTATACCAGAGTCTTGTAAATCACCAATTCGATTCACAATTTAAATCAGTAAAAAGGAAGCCTTGATTTAAATAATTGATTTTAAGAATGTTGTGCATTTGTACTTTTTAGTTATTTTCCTAAAGAAAAGTTCACAACATTAGTTGGTAACCAATAAAACATGTTCAGTTGCAATTAAATAGTCTTTACATTAAATTTGGTGCTGCTTTTTACAAACTTGGAAGATATAGTGTATCTATACACATTTGTAAAATCAGTTATATAGCTTAACTTACATTTATTCACGTTCTTAATTTTTACATTTCACTATATTAGAAAATGATGAATAGTGCATTTTTTATTTACTGGATGGTTAATTTTTTACTTGTGTTTTGTGTCAAGCTCCAGTTAGATGGGAATGTGAATGCAATTAAAATGCAAACAAACAAACGTTGTAAAGTTATTTTAATTAGTTACATAAAATTACCTTTAATTTTGCTAAATAAATAAGAAAAAAGTTTATCAAAACATGTTTTCCATTTAAAACTGATTTATTCAACAAAGGAAGTATTATCTGCAGTTAGTGAATTGAACTGATTTTTTTTTGCTGTCAACGCGTACTTCAGTATTTTGGAACTAGTAGATCTCATCCTCACAAGTAATTTTTATTCAGAGATTAGAAGAGAAAAACAAACTTTCCTGCTTTTTCAAATTCCTATTGGGTTTTAACTTGGAATGAACTAATCATTGAACAGAACTAGTTAAATAAACTGACATGAGAAAATATTCTCTGCACCTGCAGAAAAGATTACTGCTCTCAAAAGCTGGTTTATTGCTTCAACAAACTGTGGTTCCAGGTGCTTCGCCAGTGGTTTCCACCAATTCAGTAGTTCAACTTTCTTTAGCAGTTTGGCAGTTAATATATACTGCTTATTTTTTTTTTAAATGATGTAAATGATTTTCATATATTAGAGTAAGTTTAGACTTTATCGGTTGTCATTTTCAAATTTAATTTTAAAATAGAATTTTAAAACTAAACATTTTTAATTTACTTTAAAAATCAGATTTAATTAAATTAATTTTTATATGTTAAAAAACATTGATTCTTCTTTGAGTGCTTGTTCATGTTGATTCCATTCTAAGTGTGCGCACGCCCACGTGCGTGGCCATCGGAGATTTTCCCCTAGCGGTATCTCTAGGGTCAGCTACAACACCCTCTTGAGTGCCGCGCTCATGCGTCGGTATATTAGATGACGCCAGCCCTACGCCCTCTCAGTTCCTTCTTACCACCTGTGGTGGTTAGTCGGAGTGCCTTTTCCTTGCCTAGCAAGGGCTAGTGCTTTTTGTCTCTTCTGACTTTGAGCCTCAGGGCCTTGTAAATAGTTTGTTAATAGTAGTTAGTGTAATGTAATTGTTAAGTGTAGTTAAAATTAGGGTCCCAGTGGGGACTATTCCTCAGGTGGGGCATGCCCCGGTCTCTGGGGTTTAAGCCCTGCATGGACTGCAACAGGGCTATGTCTATTAGTGACCTCCACAACAGCTGTCTGAAGTGCCTGGGAGAGTCACAGGTGAAGGACAAGTGTTTCATTTGCAAAAACTTTTGACCCAGGACCCAGAAAGAGCATGACATCCGTCTGATGGCCCTCCTCATGAAAGCTGCTCTCCACCTGGCTTCTGAGCCTTCCTGGCCAAACTCTACCCTAGTATCTTGTCCTTGATGCGTAGCACACCCCTTGGCACTGAGCTCCGACCAGCACCACTCTCCATCACCGGTGCCCAAAAAGAAGGCCAAGAAGCATGGCTCCCTGGCAAGAAGGGCCATGGGGTATCGGGCAAAGGACCCAGTTCAGGCCGCCCACGCACACCAGAGCCACATGGACATGCCTTTCCAACCAGGTCCCCTAGCCCCCCAAAGGATCCACCACTGGCTCCTGGGAGTGGTAGGAGACCCAGACTTGTGGCGGGACTGACACTTTCCCAGGCTCTCCCAGTGCCTGGAGAGCAGAGGCCTCTACCAGCGCTGTCATCACCGTGTGTGCCTCAGGAAGTGGCAAAGGCTCCCTGTGAGGGCAAGCCAGCTGTCAGGACCCCCCAGAGGGCAGTTGAGCACCACCAATCCTCAGAGCTGATGCAGCACTCTCCAACTCCATGCTACAGATCTCCGGCTTCACAGCCCACGTCTTCTGCGGCTCACCCCAAATCACCAGCACTGTGATCACAGGCTCCACCATCTCAGTGTGGGTCACCTAGGGGGAGGCGCCAGTCACCCTATTGCTGGCACAGTTCATATTCCTGCCTGTCGTCTTCTCAGTGCAGATCTCCATCCCCCGCATTGTGGGACCTATCTCCCTTGCGGTACCGGTCCCCCGAGTCCTCCTATTTGAAGTGCCGGTCTCCAGTAGCGATGGTTAGCTGACAGATTCATGAACTGCCTTGTCCAGGGATGAGGATGACTGTACTACCCGGGGGAGGCCCTGGGACATCATCCCCCACAGAGGAAGTGGGTTTTGGGGTGGACACTTGCTCCTCTACCCTTCGCTGAGGCATCACTAGCACGATTGGGCATCTGAGGCTTTGTCAACCTCTGTGATGCTGCCTTGGCAACACGACCAGTGGCTCTATTGGAGTGCGTGGAGCATGCCTTTGATGGAGATGCCCCCTTCATACCATTTGTCAGCCACCACATCAGAGCAACAGTTGGCAGCAATCCGAGGTCGCGATAGAGGAGCGAGTGTCAGACCACTGGCCTGTCCCAAGAAATGCAGGCCTCAATTCAAGATTTCCCATTTGATGGGAATGGTCTCTTCGTGGAGCAGACTGATGCACGGCTACATGGCCTAAAGGACACTCGGCCCACCCTTCGTTCCCTGAGTCTGCCTCTGCCACAATCAGTGAGGAAGCAATTTTGTCTGCCACCACCAAGGCCTTGGCAGCCTTGACAGGAGTCTTTGAGGAGAAGGAATAGAGACATGAGCTTTAGTCACTGCTCTTCCTCCTCCTGCTCACACATGCAGCCCAGCCTGGCAAAGCATCCCGGGGGTTAGAAGCACTCATTTTGAAGGTGCGCTTGAGCGTAACAACCCAGTCAACTCCTCGGATCCACCTTGTTCTTTCCTCAACCATCTTCATCCCTACCATTCGGCTTGGTCTTGGGTCACCTCAGACCATTAGGTGCTAGAGACAGTATCTCGGGGCTAACCTCCTGCACCCAGGGGCAGTAGAGGAGATCCCTCGAGATATGAAAAGAAAAGGGTTCTACTCCCACTACTTCCTAATCCCGAAAGCGAAAGGGAGCCTCAGACCCATTCTGGACCTGTGACGCCTCAACAAGTCTCTCAAGAAGTAGAAGTTTCACATGGTCTCCATCATCCCCTCCCTTGATCCGGAAGACTGGTACGCTGCCCTAGACTTGAAGGAGGCTTATTTCCATATTCCAGGATCACAGACGTTTCCTCTGTTTCATAGTGGGTGGGTGACATTTCCAGTTCACAGCACTGCCCTTTGGCCTCTCATCAGCCCAAAGGCTGTTCACAAAATGTATGGCACCAGTGGCCGCTTACCTGAGTCGTCAAGGGGTCCAGGTCTTCCCATATCTTGATGATTGGAACAAGTGTAGAGGAGCCTCAATCTGGTGCTTTCCGCCTGCCACGACCTGAGCCTGTTGATAAACGAGCAAAAATCCACCTTATGGCTGGTCCAATGAATAGATTTCTTTGGGATGGTTCTTGACTCCACACGAGCCAGAGCCTTCCTTCCGGAGGTACGTTTTCAGGCCATGTCGGACCTGATCTCCCATGTGAAGAACCACCCACTCACTACTGCTCACACCTGCCTGCGATTGTTGGGCCACATGGCTGCATGTACATAAGTGGCCAGTCATGCCTGGCTCCATCTCTAGCCTCTGCAAGGCGGCTGGCATTGGTCTACATGCCCAACAGGCACGACCTAGACTGGGTAGTGAGGGTGCTGGATCACATCTGGTTGTCCGTGGATTGGTGGTTGGACCCTGGGTCGCTGTTGGAAGGAGTTCCCTTTGCGGCCCCATCACCTTTGCTGATACTGGTCTCTGATGCTTTGGACCTGGTCTGGAGATCCCACCTGGCCGATCTCAGCATGCAAGGCCACTGGCTATGGAACGGTCTGGCCCTCCATATCAATATCAGAGAGCTCAAAGCGGCTTGCCTGGTTTGCCACGCTTTCTTGCCCCACTTCAGAAGCAAGGTGGTGCAGGTCCTGATGGACAATACAACCATGATGTATTACATCAACAGGCAGGGCAGCCCTTTGCCAAGAAGCTCTCTGCCTTTGGGACTTCTGTGTGCAGCATGCCATTCATCTGGTAGCCACACATCTCCCGGGACCAGGAAAGTGTTAGCAGATGTGTAGGACCTTCGCATCTCACTATGAGTGGTTGCTCCATCCAGAGGTGGTCAGTATGATCTTCTGGAGGTGGGGGACTCCCCAGGTGGACTTGTTCGTGTCCCATCAGAACAGGAAATGCCATGTGTTCTGTAAGATCCAGGGGGACGGACAGGGGCTACCTGTCCAGACGCTTTTCTGCTCCCCTGGTGTGGGGCCCTGATGTACACCTTCCCGCCAGTGCTGTTGATCCAGAGAGTCCTTGTGAAGATCAAAGAGGACAGGGCAAAGGTTATCCTGGTAGCCCCCGCGTGGCCTTGACAGCACTCGTCCGGCACACTGCTGGATCTTTCAGTAGCTGTCCCACTACAGCTATCCCTCTGGCCAGATCGGCTGTCCCAGACCCATGGCAGTCTTCTGCACCCAAACCTGGTGGTGTTGCATTTGACAGCATGGTATGGCATTGCTGAATGAGGAGGAATGCTCAGCCCATGTCCAACAGATCTTGTTGCCTGGCCAAGTGGAAGAAGTTCGTGTGCGGTACCTCAGACCTGGGTATCCGGGCTGAGCAGGCTTCACTACAGGCGATCCCAAACTATCTTCAAGCGCCATTCGACTAGGGCTCAGGCTTCGTCGACAGTCTTCCTGGCCCAGACACCAATTCAGGATATCTGCTAGGCTGCTACCTGGTCATCTGTCCACACGTTTACATCTCATTATGTGCTTACCCAGCAAGCCCGAGACAATGCTGGCTTTGGCAGAGCAGTGTTGCAAGCAACGCAACCATGTACTCAGAGCCCACCTCCAAGGATACTGCTTGTGAGTCACCTAGAATGTAATTGACATGAGCAAGCACTCGAAGAAGAAAAAACAGTTACCTACCTTTCGTAACTGTTGATCTTCAAGATGTGTTGCTCATGTCCATTCCATTGCCCATCCTCTTGCCCCTAAGTCAGAGTTTCTGGCAAGAAGGAAGTGAGAGGGTATAGGGCTGGTGGTGTCAAATATAGTGACACATAAGTGCAGCACTCCAGAGGACACCACAGCCGACCGTATGGATACCGCTAAGGCAAAAATCTCCAATGGCCACGCAAGTAGGTGCATGCACACCTAGAATGGAATGGACATGAGCAATACATCTTGAAAAACAATTATGAAAGGTAGGTAACCATTTTTCCTTATCTACACCGGTTTTCATTTTTGACCATTCTTGGACCTTTTGTAAAAATAAAGCCTTATGCTAAGAGGCTAGGACTCAGTTCTGTTTCATTTGAAATTGGTGCATAACTCCCACTGACTTCAACAAAAGCAAGCCTGATGTGTGTCTTCACATTAATGCTCTGAGTTTTAAGAACATAATACTTGAAAAATAGGCCTGCATTCTTCATATGAGATTTAATCTTGTATAACCTTTATCCCACTGCACTTACATTTCAGATTTTTAATCTGATGAAGTTTGATAGCTATACTCGCTTTCTGAAATCCCCGCTTTACCAAGAATGCATTCTGGCTGAAGTAGAAGGTCGCCCTCTTCCTGATCCACAGCGTGTTCCCAGCAGCCCCACATCTAAACATAGTATCAACTCAGAGCGGTCCCATATCTCTACACCAAAAAAGGTGACTTTTGATTAAATTACTACTTTTCTGAAAACTAAGTTATTATCCATAGCTGAACTTCTCTGACCACTCAAATTTGTTGGAAGATTAACAAGAATGTGTAGAAACTAATGAGTGTTCATATTTACTGGTGCTGACAAAGTATCTAATTGCCAAGTCTTAATGTACAAATTGTTTTATTTGTCAATAGGTTTTTATCCATTCTAACAGAAGTTTCTAACTCCCTTTTTAATATAATTTTATTTATATATTGCCTAAATAAATGCATTTTCTTCTACAGCTGATGAAATGAGGTAATTATTCTTTATGCACTAATTCAGAAGTTGATTTTGATTGAAGTCCATAATTGTTAGGAAACTAAGTTCTGGTATTTTCAACTGCAGGTAGCCAGTTAAAATTCAGCCAGTTAGTAGTGAATGCTAGTACAATTGAGGGGTGCTTTCAATGACCTAGGTGGAGTGAGTTGGTAATTTCAGTCAATGGACAATTGCCTATATCACAAAACCCACCACTGCTACTGTCTCAAAATATCATCCTTGCTATCCATCCAGCAGAGAGGTCAAAGGTTAAATAAGGTTGGAAAATGAACTTCCCTCTTATCCTTAGAATTTATCCCTTTACTACAATAGTATCCAGCTTCTGATCCTTAACAATGACTGTTAAGAAAACTTGTATCTGATGATATATGTAAATTGAAAACTACCTATGAGCCACATTCTGAGATTTTTAAACTGAAATGATTGAATCGGTCCTGTTGCTACAGGGCCGAAGTAGGGGATGCTGAGCAACAATTATCTGCAGTTGATAATCAGAACATCACCGGATTGGCCACCTGTTGCATTGAAGGGGAGAGAGAAGGGAGCTTTGGCTGCTCCATTGTCTGTTCCCCTGACAGGTTGTGGAAGTCCTAAGAAGTGCATGATAAGCACTTGATTTGTCTCTACCTGAGCATCAGAGAGCAGGTAGCAAAAGATATGCTCCTCCACCACACAACCCTAGAGAGGTGAAGGGGAGGAGAAGGTGATAACTAAAATCCAATTACAGCTTCCTGATTCTCTGCTCCAACACAGGTTGGAGAATATTCTAGGAGTTGCTCTAACTTGCACCAACTGACAATGGTCTCCAAAGGCAGCATGTCAGCAGGATAGCCAGCATGCTCCACCCACTCCTCCTTATGCCCGTCACATTCTTCTGCACCCGGAGTTTTGGGATGATACATATAAGAGTCTTTGCTGCTTATATAAGAGTTGACTACATCAGGTCTCTTGCCTGTTTGGGATTCCCTTATACCTGTGGAATCTCCAGCTGGAGACTTGTAGCTGGTTTGTGCTGCCTGAGCAGAGAAGCAGAGAATTTGTCCCTAAACCTTGACTGTTGCCCTGGGGTTTTTGAAATAATACATTTGACCTTCAAAGTGAAAAGGTTATTGCTGTAGAATATGATTTATGCATGTTGGTTAGGGCAATGTGGGAAGTTTACTTTTCTGATGGAACTATTCCATGGAAAAAGAGAGGACTTGAATTAATCTGGTACCTTTCAGAAGAAATAATTCACACCTTCATCCCACATGAAAAAATAATAATTAATTAATAATAAAAAGTCCTACCTGGAAAGCCAGAATTCCTGGCAGTGACTGATTGTCTGGGCTGGCAACTGATGAATTTATTCTTTGAATTTCCTGGCCTGTTTTCAGCCAAATCTTTCATGTTGTTTAAACATTTTTTATTATAAAATTTGTCTAGGTAAATAAAAATAAAAAAAACCCATAGTCTTTGGAAGCTTTAAAAATTTGTAATACTTTCATAGGAATCAGAACTTTGCTCATTCTTATTTCCACAATCGTTGATCACCATTTTAAAATTTAAGAGTTTTATCTTTGCAACTAGATAACTTTACCACAGTATTCATTATTTGGTTGTAAAGGTAATTTTTAACTTTTTTTTTTTTTATGTCAGCCGCTGTAATTTTGGGGCATCCACTATTTTATGGATAGAAGTTGTTTTTTCTTTTAAATTCAGCATTTTAAAGAATATTTTAATGTGGGAAAGATAAATGCTCATTAAAAGAAAATGTAGGCATAACATAATTAAAAATATATCTATGTTAATACTTTTCATCGACTATTATTTGTTATACATAAGTAGATGTTAGTTAAGAAAGACATTATCAGATACCTGTATTAATTTTAGTTTATATTTCAAGCCTAGGTAGGTTGCTCTACAGTATATGAAATTCTATATTTTTTTTAAAACCAAGTAAATGGAAATCCAATAACCCTTTTAAATCGTTAGTTCTCTAGCTGTAGTCCATAGACTGCCAGTAGTCTGTGGAGAGCTGATTAGTCACATTATGCTGGTATTTCTTTTTGTTTCCAACTGCGTCACTTTCCCAATATTACTTTTCCATATAAGCAGTTTTTGTTGTTGCACTGGCATGTTATTTGATTGCCAGTTGCAGGGAGACTGGCGTACATAATAATGAGAAGGAAAAAGACAGTCAGCCAGACTCTCTCTCAAAATATAGTCCACTTTTGGAGAGTTTGAGAATCCATGCTTTAGACAATATGTTTGCAAGAGTGCTCCAGCTAATATTTTATCTGTGTTTTGATGGTAGTTAATTGGAAAATCAAAGTCAGGAAGGTCCCTAAATGAAGAATCTGGAGAGGAAGATGCTGAGAAGAAAAAAAAAGGGACATTTTTCTCCTGGTCAAGAAGTAAGAGTGTGGGGAGATCGCAGAAAAAAAAGGAAAATGATGACTTCCAAAATGGTGAGTTTCCAAGTCCTGCTTTGTTGCAAGATTGCTTCAGCAATAGACAGAATTGTTCCCACTATTAACACTCAGCAAGGAATCTACGCCTCATTACTACACATGACCTGGAGCAGATTTTTAATGATCTGCTGAGCTCTGACAGAGGGAAATGGTCATGTCCTGCGCCACAATAGCCTGGAACAGTCATGGAAATAGGTGGAGGTCTGTAGACAAAAGTCTGGGGAATGAGAAATTGGTAGCATTCTGGACCAATGAGATTTCCCTCAGCTGTTTAAACATGTCTTCATGAGGTTCTCAAACAGCTATATATGGAAATAAAACTATAGGTGTGTCTATGCCCAAGTTCATTGAATCAGAGTGCTTTTTTATAGAAACGTAGTTTACAGATAGGGAAATTACTTCTCCCTACAAAAAAACAAAACAAAAAAATCCCTGAAGGAGGCATAGAGGAACAATTAAGGGAGGGAGAACAAATTCCACAGGCACAGAATGTTACTAAAACATAATCTAATTGGCAGAGACTGGGTTGTGTAGCCTGTTCATTCAACTGCTAGTCAGTTAGTAGCTTTTCTTGAGAAAATGGTAAATTTTGTATGAGACAACACTGAACTATTTTTAGATAAATGAGGTCTGGGCTAATTGCACTGTGTTTGAGGTAATTTATATTAGTGAGAATATTTGCATCTCTGTAGTTCACTGAAATGAAAGAGCACCACATTTTGGCAGCTGCAGAGGCTTGCACAAAGCAATTAACAGGCAAACAGTTTTTAAAAATTGCAAAAACAAAACTACAAATTCTGAAATCCACTGCAGCAGTCAGCTACTGTAAGACATTGTGTTTACTGCTGTCTCTTCTTCCCCACCATCTGCCTACCATGGTTCTTGAAAAAGCCTTGTGAGCTGTACAGTTGATGTCAGGGGGGCCATGTACGTGAATGAGGGCTGGAGAATCAGATACTAAGGTTATAGACCTAAACTTTAAAAAGTGACAAGGGATTGAGTTCTCAGTTTTTGGGTGTCCAACTTGAGACACCTTAAAAGAGCCTGATTTTCAAGGCTCTGGTACTCACCTTGAAGGTATTGTAAATTGGTAGTCACTTTTTAAAATGTAAGCAATCACCTCCAGGAACAGGAACCTTGTCTTTTCATCTGCTTGCAAAAAGCCACGAACACCTGTGGTGTTATATAAGCAATAAATAATTACTTTTAAAAAATGTTTAAATGTTCGGCATGTGAAGATAGTACAAGGATTTGGAATTTTTCTTTCCCAAATCAGAAAATGAATATTCTAGTCAGATGACTTGAGATTTTGTAGCACCTTTAATGAATAGTAAAACCAAACATTTTTACTTATCACTCTACTTTTCCCACTCTCAGATTTTATGCATACCAATGGACTATTTTGCAGACGTGAATCACAAAGCTCCATGTCATCAGCTGCAAGTCTTGAACTGGTAAGGTCCTTAGAATCAAATAGTATGAGAGGAATGGGGAAAAAATGGGAGTGATTGTTACCTAGGAAATCAATAATAGCCCAATTTTTCTGCAATAGTATAAATAAACAAAATGTCTATATGTCTTTGTATGTAAATTTCATATTCTTTTTAGACTGAACTTTTAAAAAAAATTATAGCTATACTCATTTTGTGAAATAATAAGGGTCTGGTTGTTCAAACAGGTTGTCAGATGAATAGTTAAATATTTTAAAAGAACACTATTATAGTGCTATTTGTGATCCTAAATTATCTTTCTTATAATGTAAAGATAAATATCTCTTTTATGCATTTCACATACTTATTTTTTTAAAATTGTCCTGCCATCTCCAAGCTATCCTGTCTATCCTTTCTCCTAGCTACCCCAACTCTCCTGTTCCTTTGGACATTATAATAAAAGTTTGCACTTCTATAATGTCTTTCAATCCAAGGACACTAAAGCTCTTTACAAACTGACCCACCTTGCCTCCCAGCTACTGCAGCTCTTAAGCTCTGCTATGAACAATTGCCTGTTGAATAGCTCTTCGAGTCCTCTTCCTCTTGACTATATGTGAGTTTGAACTCATTTCCTTGATGCCCTGGCTCTTTCCAGCCCCAAAGCTGAGTATCCCTCCTCTCTCTTCTCCTAATCACTATAGCTTGACTCTGTTCCCAATGTTTGAGGGATAAAAGAGTGAAGCATTTCCCAGCAGCATTTGCAACTAAAACATTGCAGCACATGCTCATATGTGGAGAAACAAGAAGTGAAGACACAATAGTTATAAACAATGTAGTTCCACCTTCACAGTCCAAGCTGAATGAAATGCACAAAGTAAACAATATAAATGATGAAAAGTAAACTTAAAATTTAATATCACCCTGGATTTAAAGTGAATTTTAACAAAGCATATAAAAGAATATAATTTTAAAATACCCTTTTTTATCCTGACAGTATCCCTTTCTTTGACTTACAAATTTGATTCTAAGAATTATACAGATTCTTGTTAATATATGTGATGCTAGTGGGTAAACAGAGAAGTAAACAGTGCAGAACTGTATTGGTAGCATCCATTTAAATTGAGTGTTTATTAAATACTTCAAAATATTACCTTGTAAAAACAATGTGGTGGAGTTGTCCCTTTTGATGCTTTGTGTGTACTAAGATGATTTTTCTGTGGCTATAATTAGGGCCTTACCAAATTCACAGCTGTGAAAAATGCATCATTAACTGTGAAACCTGGTTTTCCTTGTGAAATCTGGCTACTGTAGGAGGGTTGCGGTATTGACATCCTTACTTCTGTGCTGCGTTCAGAGCTGGGTGGCCGGAGAGCTGTGGCTTCTGGCCAGACACCCAGCTCTGAAGGCAACACCACCAGCAGCAGCACAGAAGCGAGAGTCGCATGGTATGGGAGAGGGTCATCACTTTTGGAGGGAGCAGTGCCAGCCTTATAGCTGAGCAACTGCCCATGGCACCATGGTCACGGGGGGCACTGGACTTGGGGCTGGGCTGGGGCACCCCAGCTGGGAGCTCCTACCATGCACTGGGCTCTAGCTGCTAGTCCCAACCAGGCTAGGAAGGAACAGGACTTTCTCTTCCCTTGCACAGGCCACTCCCAGGGCCAGGTCAGACCTACCTCTGGGATCTTCCCCCGGCTGCAGGAAGCTCCATGGCTGCTGGCTGGGAGCCAGCTCTGAAGGCAGCCCTGCTGTGCCAGCAGCAGTGCAGAAGTAAAGATGGCAATATCGTGACCCCCTACAATAGTCTTGTGACTGCCCCCATGACCTCTGTTTGGGTCAGGACCCCCACAATTCCAACACTGTGAAATTTCAGATTTAAATATCTAAAGCCATGAAATGTAAGATTTTTAAAGTCCTATGGCCGTGCAATTTACCAAATTGAACAGTAAATTTGGTAGGGCAGCTCCCAGCAGTTCCTCCCCCAGCGGCTGCAGGGACATGCTGGCTGCGTCCAGGAGCGGCGTGTAGCCAGGGCAGGTAAGGAGCCTGCCTTAGCCTCACTGCGCCTCTGGAGGGGAAGGAGTTGATCAGCAGGACCCGCAGAGCCCTGGGAGTATGCTTGGGGATGCCCAGAGATTCGCCGACCCCAGTTTGAGAAATGCTGCTCTAGTGGAAAGTTCAGGGAAGACAGTGTGGTACTGCCTCCTGCTTTCCCCCTGGTCTGAATTCTCCCTTTAGGGGTGGCTGCACTTAAAGTATGTTTAGATTTGTGAACTTTGGTCTGTGGTAGTGTCTTTGTCTTAAATTGAAATAGTTTTAAAAAAATTACCTGGTAATAGAAAGATTTTGAAGGAAGGGTAAACCTCAAATATGGTTTAAAGTGTGATCCCTTGCTTAGTTTGATTTGTTGGACTGTAATACTGTGTGTTTGTTCTTAACTTTCATTTTTGTTTCTGACAAGTCTGATGCCTCTCGGTTATCTGCATCTGTACCTGATAAAGAGAAATCCTCAAAATACTGCTGTATAAACCTTCCAGATGGCTCATCCTGTAAAATGATTGTTAAATCAGGATTCTCAGTCAAAGAGATGTTATCTGGGCTCTGTGAGAAACATGGCATTAACATAGCTGCAGTAGACCTTTTTTTAGTTGGAGGAGACAAGGTACTGTATGTTCCTATACTTTTTGAAAAAAATTCAGACTTCCTAGTCAGTTTACTAATATGGGATTATTGATTATTTAGGGGAATACTCTACCTCTTTGTATTCAGACTTCATATTGACGATAATAGGATTTGTGTATGTTGCTCAATGGAAGAATGTTAGTGAGCTCATTACTGGAATACTGTGTCCATTTCTGCTACTACATTTTAAAAAGGATATTGAAAAATTGGAAAGGGTTCAGAAGAGAGCTTCAAGAAGATTTGAGGTCTGGAAAACATGCCTTAGAGGGAGGAGATTAAGAACTTCAGTCTGTTTAGTGTGTCTGAGAGAAGTTTAAGAAGTGACTTGACAACAGCCTACAGTATCTACGTGGAGAAGAAATTTTTGATAGACAGCTCCTTAATCTGACAGAAAAAGGCATAACAAGATCCAGTGATTGAAAGCTGAAGCTAGACAAATTCAGATCAGAAGTAAAGTGTATTTTTTTAATAGTGAGGGTATTTAACCATTGGGACAATTTATGAAGCGAGGTGATGGATTCTCCATCATTTGAAGTCTTTAAATCAGAACTGGATATCTTTGTAAAAGAGATGCTATGGTTCAAAAATGTTATGAGCTTGATGCAGATTTTGTCTTGTGTTATGCAAGAGATCAGACTAATGATCCTAATTTACTTGTCTTCCTTGTAAAATCTGTTTTTTTTTAAATCTTTCTGCTAACATTATTTTGTCGTATTTTCTGATGTATCATTCTGTTTGTTCAACCCCTTATGTTTAAGTGCCCAGGCCTCGTATGAGATGCTGAGAGCTCTCAATACCCATTGACTTTAATGGGAGTAGGGAATTGCTAAGCACCTCACAGAATTGGCCCCTACATCTTTTGGAACTATCTAGAGAAAAAGAGAAACTAATCATGTTGCTTGCTGTAAATTAATACAATAATAGCCATACACACAAAGCTTAATAACTGTTCTGTCTCTCTTCCTGGGCTAATTTTAAAATTGCTTTTTTTGTTTTGCGCAGCTGTTGCATATTGTTAAATGATATATAACAAGTGACATGTTCCCAATTTAACATATTTTCTCTTCTTTTGTTCCAACCATATGCTCTATAGCCACTTGTATTGCATCAAGACAGTAGCATCTTGGATTCTCGGGATCTACGTTTAGAAAAACGTACTTTATTTCGGTAAGAGAAAAAATATTATCTTTTTGTGACATTTTCCACTCCAGCTAATGTAAATGGGCCAGAATGCATTCTGAGTTATGTCTGTGCAATAAAATAAAAGTGAGTATAACAGAATAACATTTGATACGCTATGTCTGTTTCCCTGTCTGTAAAATTCGGAATGTCATGCTTCCTGGAGTGGCCCATGAACATGCGTGCCAACCTCAGGGCAGACTATTACAAACCACAGTAGAAACCCCAAACTGGTTGTGAGTTCTATACTTAGATTTCACCAACCACATATTAAGTGTGAACTCCTCAAGCACTGTAACAGCTTTAACGTGGAGTCACGGACAGTCCCTTATGATACTTCAGTCTATCTTGCCAACCAGCCAGATTTACCTTTGTGATAGATAGTCTCTTACACCAAAAACCACAACAATATTCAGATTACTCCCAGTCCCAAAGGGCTAGTCACTTACCTCAGGTCAATTGTACCTCACACCAAAGACAACCTTTGTAGTCAATCCTGTAATAAACTGTCTAAAGATTTATGAATTACAGTCTAAGGCTATGTCTACACGGCGCAGCTTAGAGCTGTGCCACTAGAGCCTTGCCGCTGTAAGGCACACAGTGTAGCCACTCTTTGTCGGCAGTAGAGAGCCATCCTGCCAACATAATAAAACCACCCCAAACAAGGGGCAGTAGCTTTGTTGGCGGGAGATGCTCTCCCACTGAGAAAGCGCTGTCCACACGGGTGCTTTTTGTCGTTAAAACTTTTGCTGGTCGGGGGTGGGGTTTTTTTTTCAATCCCCTGACTGACAAAAGTTTTAATGACAAAAGTGCAATGTAGACAAAAGTGCAGTGCAGCCTTAGATTCCAAAACATAATAGAAGTTGCTGTAATGTGCAAGCTCTGTATGTCCTTTAGGGCTAACCCAAGCTAAACAGCTGGGGATCCCTTGCTTATGCTTAGAAGTATTGCCCTCTCCCTGAAATCCAAGTAGCACAGGAATAACAATTTCTTCTTGACAGGGATTTTTATTCCCTCTCCCCAGAGTTCAAGTGGATGGGATGAGCATTTGTGCACATCTCCTCCGCATAGGTGTTGGGGGAGCAATCAACAAACACTTTTGTCCGCTGATGTTCCACAGTGGCTTGTCTATTGTGATGGGGCAAGGCCAGATGGCTACAGTAAAGTAGCAAGGAACAGATATGTTATCCCCAGGCTAAACAAATCCCTGGTACCGTGGTAACCAAATGGCAGTTGCTCCAGGTTAATCAAGACACCTGGGGCCAATTAAGATCCTTCTAGAAGGCAGTGGAGATAGCTAGCTAGATTGGGACACCTGAAGCCAATCAAGGGCTGGCTGGAACTAGTTAAAAGCCTCCCAGTTAGTCAGTGAGGTGCAGGTGTCAGGAGCTATAGGAGGGAACCATGCTGTTGGAGGAATGAAGCAGTACGAATCCATATCAGGTGTAAGGAAGGAGGCCCTGAGGTAATGGTGAAGGAGATATTGAGTAGGGGGCTGCTGTGAGGAAGTGGCCCAGGGAATTGTTCACGTCCTATTTCCAAAAAGTCAGCTACCACAGCTGCTAATTTTAAGGTCCCTGGGCTGGAGTCTGGAGTAGAGGGTGGGCCCAGGTTCCCCCCTTCCCTCCCTGATTAATCACTGAGACTGGGAGACAACAGAGACTGTGTGAGGGAGGATTGCTTCTCCTCGCCTCCGTTGTTGGCTTATGATGAAAATGGCTCAGTAAGCTATGACCCTTGCCTCTAGAGAGAGAAGAGCTACATGGCGGGTCACAGTGAGCCTCTGAGGCTAGCAAAAATCTGCCAGGAAACGCAGGACCCACAGAGTCAAGAACAGAACTTTGTCACACTATGGACAAAGGGTTGGAGAGGAGATGATACCTCTTGTGGTAAACTAGTATTTCACACTTGGTAATGCTTCTTTCCTGACTCTCGGGGTTTATAGTTTTAGAGCAAACACTTTTATAGGTACAGAGCTTACACTTAAATATTACCTTATAACATAGGATGCAGGTATTATAAATGAGATTAATGCAAGCAGTAATTTACAAGCATTTCATAAAGTCCAAAAACTAAATACATCTCTGTAAATCTGATACGTATTTTAACGGTGCTAACACACAGGTAAGCCAGACTGGTTTCCAGTTGTGCATCTGTCAGTGTTCAGTGAGGCCTAGAAGCCTTGACATGAGCTGGCATTTGGTCTGCCATCACAGGGAATAATGATGCTTACCTTCTTTGTAAGGAGCTTTGAGATCTACTGATGGAAAGTGCTATTTACTTGTGTTACTGTACTTGTGAAATTACTTTATCTAAAGTCTGGGTATATATCCATGTAAACAAATTATATTTTAAAATTTGGGATCTCCTAGTTGAATTTATCCTTATCTTTAAAAAAAATACATCTTTGTCTGTATGTTACCTATAGGAAGGTCATTGGTTCTTTAAGACGCTGAGATCATAAATTATATCTTAGACCCTCTTAAATCTGGGAAAAGTTTGCTCTTTGAATAGTGCACAATATCCAACTTGTAATAATCTAAGAGGAATTTGTTGTCAGATGCTACCGGTGTGGTGCTCTGCTCTGTTCAATGTTGATATCACTCGGCTGTGTGTGTGTGTGTTCCCTCTGTGTGCTGTCCCAGCTCTGCGCAGATAGCTGACACAGCAGACCCGAAGAGAACCCCCAGTGACCACAGAGTCTAGTAAGGTACGAAGGCACATTGGCCAGGTATATTGCCATACTGGACACAATGATAGTTCCCCCTAGATTGTTACTCTACGGTCATACTAATAATATGTGCCCCCGGTAAATGGATTCAGCTCAGTCAGTGGTGGGACTTTCCACTGCCCCCTCAGTTGGAAAAAGACACCGCCCCAGGGATGCATTCTTATATACAGGTACAAACAAGTTACACATCACTCCTGATGTATGAGGTGCAACCCCTCTACGTAGCAAAGTACAACCCTTCTATGTAGCCGCCTCTCACCTTGTACATGTTGGTTCGAACAAAACAACTCTATCCATCATATTACCCTTTTGCCCCTGTCATTGGGATGGGTTAGCCTGTTCCTTGTTATCTGTGTGGAGTGTACAAGTATGCGAATGTTCTGATATCTGGTGTCCAGTACCTTTTAGGTATGTCTCTTTCCGCAGCATCAGCCCTTTCCTTGCCAGCTTCTGTGAGCAGGGCCTGCCTCTGGCTCACAGCTTAACTTTGCTTTATGTTAGCAAAGTCTTGACCATTACTTTAGTTCAGGCCTTAGGCCTCATACCAGGCTTCTGATACGAAGGTTAATATCTCAGGGCCTCCTCTTACTACAGAATTCAAGGCAAACTGTTGCTATTTTCAGAAAACCCAGAATAGATATAGTACATGATTCCAGGAAAAAAAACAAATAAAGGCTGTGTGATAGTCTAATGTAAACCAATGAGGGCAAACAAACTCAGATATCCATATGTAGGCAGCTAAACAAATGGCCTGATTTTTCTTTGAGTAGTGTCCCTATAGGTGCTCCACTGGAGGTCATGCCTCCCCCACCATCCCTGGGAGGCGGCTTCCATCTTTTCCTGGAACTGGCAAAGAGGGCGGCGGACACTCACTACATACTACTAGAGAAGGTCAAAGATGCCCACCATCAGCTCCTTGATATCATCTATTCTTTGTCCTTCTCAAAGATTGACCTCCCAATTAATGAAGCCATTTTAGACCCAGCAAAGACTCTGGCAAACCCGGCATCAGTGGTGTTAACTTGCAAATGAGCAGACAAAAAATATTATGTCCTTGCCAAGGAATCGGAATTCCTATTTTCCCACCCACTACCCAATTACATCGTGGTGGATGCTGTCAATTCCCATGGCCAATAGCACCAGTCCAGAGCTATGCCCTATGATAGGGATAGGAAGTGCCTTGTTCTTTTCAGTAAAAAGGTGTATTCCTCAGCCACCTTATAGTTCCATATTGCAAGTTTTCAGATACTCGTGTCCAAATACGATTACATAAATTACAATAAATGTAATTGAAAAGCTGCCAGAGGTACATCGGGAATCCTTCAAAGCCATCATCCAGGAAGGGCAATTAGTAGCAAAAACATCACTGCAATTGGCCCTCGGCACCACTGACATGGCAGCTAGGGCCATCTCCACAGGAGTGGTGATACGATGGGCATCATGGCTCCACTTGTTGCGATTCCCGAAGAGGTGCAGTCCACGGTGGAAGATCTTCTCTTTGAGGACGTGAATGTCTTTGCCAAAAAGACCAATACCTTCCTTTATGCCGTAAAGGATTCTAGGGCTAACTTTGGGTTGCTGGGTATCTATACACCACGGCAAAAGATACTATTTAGTCCCCAGTCCCAGCACAGGCTGTATGTGGCCCCACCCCCCGACTGACTCAACTGACCATCATTGTACACCAATTTGGCCACTGATTGGCAGTGTTCTGCAATGCCTGGGAACACATAATGTCAGACCTGATGGGTCTTAGAATCATCTGGTCTGGGTACTCCATCCATTTCACCTCCTTACCACCTCCACAACACCGTTCCCCATCCCTCTTCAGGCACCTTTCTCATGAGAGTTTACTACAAGCAGAGAGAGATCTCCTTCTCCACTTAGGAGCCGTAGAACCAGTGCCTCAACATTTATGAGGCAAGGGCTTCTACCTTTGTTATTTCCTAATAACCAAAGGAAGGGAGGTTGGAGACCCATACTAGACCTCAGAGCTCTGAGCAAGTTTGTCAAGGCTCAGAAGTTCAAGATGGTCACCCAATTGATCATTCCAGCATTGGAACAGGGAGACTGTTTTTTGGCCCTTGACCGCTGTGAGCCTACTTTCACATCTCGACCCTACCAGCTCACAGGTTCATGACCATTACCAATTCAGAGTCCTCCCCTACAGGCTCTCATCGGACCCGAGAGTATTTTCTCTCAGTGGTAGCTGCTCATTTACACATGCTAGGAATAGTGATTTACCCATACCTGAACGATTGTCTACTCATAGCCCAATCTCTCCAGAAGGCTCACCAAGTCATTGACACTATGATACACTTGTTCAGAGATCTGGGTCTACAGATAAACTCCCAGAAGTCAACTCTCACTCCAGTGCAACATCTGGAATTCAAGGGGGCTGACCTCAACGCTTTGCAGACGAAAGACTTCTACCTCAACACAGGTTCCTATCCCTGGTTTCACTCATAGATGCCATTCAATGCACCCCACAAATACTGGCCAGGCTCTGCCTCCAACTCTTGGGACATATGGCAGCAGGCATAGCCATGATGCTGCATGCCAGAATTCACATGTGATGCCTCTAACTGTGGTTCGGTTTGGTTTACAAACTGAACAGAGGCACTTTGGACAAATCCCTGTCACTATCCACCAGGCTCAAAAACTCCTTAGACTGGTGGAAGAACCCAGACAAGGTGTACAAAAGGATCTCCTTCTCGCAGACATCACCATCATTGCCCATAGCATGGGGCATGCATTTAAATGGCCTCATGATGGAAGCAAATGTCACCTGTGGAGATACATCTATCTCCTTGAGTTGAGAGCGGTCAGGAACATTTGTGCCCATTTCTTCCACTGATTGCAGGATCACACACAAAGATCCTAGCAGACAATGTAGCCTGCATGTACTACATCAATTGGTATGGTGAGGGCCAGGTTACCCTACCGATGCACGGAGAAGGTGAGATTATGGAACTGTTACATTTCCAACAACATTACTCTGTCCACGGCTTACCTTCCAGGCTCACACAACTCAATAGCAGACAATCTCAGTCGCAAATTCCCACACAATCACAAGTGGGAGATGCACTCCACGAACTATTCACGTAATGGGGAACACTGTCTACATACCTGTTTGCCACTTACCAGAATAAGAAATGTCCACGCTACTGCTCTAGAGTGGGGATAAACAGTGCTCGTTAGGCAATTCTCTTTTCCTCCCTTGGGACAAGGACCTTCTTTACACCTTACCTCCATTTCCTCTACTGCTGAGGGTCCTGCTAAAAATAAAAAGAGTCAGAGTTCATGGAATTCTGATTGTTCCTACTTGGCCAAGACAGACCTGATACCCTTACCTAGCACAGATGTGCCAACCGATCTCCCTCCCAATCATTCCACACCTCCTATCACAGGACAAAGGGTGTACCCTGCATCCCAACTTGGGGATTCTCCACCTCAAAGCATGGCTCCAGTTTGGTTCCAACACCTAGAGAGTTCCTGCTCAAGGGAAGTACAAGAGGTTCAATTACACAGTATAAAGTCCTCCACACGACAAACTTACCTGTAGAAATGGTCCAGGTTTCAGATTTGGTGCATGTCCCAACAAATCTCCCCAACATCCGTGACTCTTCCACACATCCTAGATTATGCTCTGATCCTTATAAAGGCAGGATTATCCCTAAACTCTCTTAGGGTCCATCTAGCAGCTAAAACAAACTTTCACCAACCTGTAGAGGGGTACTCAGTGCTGTTACACCCAACCACAAAAAGGTTCCTCAAAGGTATAATAGACCTCTTCCTCTGCCTTGATTTCCTACCCCCTTGTGGGACCTGAAACTGGTACTGAAAGGGCTGACTAGGCCTCCCTTTGAACCCAAAGCCACCTGTTTGCTGATGTACCCATCAATGACAGCCTTCTTGATAGCGATTACCTCGGCCAGGAGAAGAGGAGAGATACCAGTCCTGATGGCACGTCCTCGCCACACAGTATTCTTTTTGGACAAGGTTACGCTCAGGCCACATCCAAAATTCATCCCTAAGGTAACCTCTCCATTTCACATGAATCAATTGATTCACCTTGCAATCTTCTACCCCAAGCCTCACCAAGACAACAAGGAGGCTATACTTCATACCCTAGATGTCAGGAGAGCCCTGGCCTTCTACCTTGACAAGACAGGTGTCTTCGGGAATTCCCCTCAGCTTTTCTTCTCCGTTGCAGAAAGATCCAAGGGCTCAGCAGTATCAACCCGAAAGCTCTCTAAGTGGGTCTCGAATTGCATTTGACAGTGTTACCAAATTCACAGTATGACCCCTTGAGGCTCGATTCATACAAACTCCACAAATCGATCTCATCCTGTGTCAAGATCGATCTCATCATGTTTTTCAAGAATGTCCCTATCTCAGAGATCTATAGAGCGATGACATGGGCCTCAGTCCACACTTTTGTAGAACACTATGTGATCACTGGGGCGCCGCCTCTGATGCCATCTTTGGCTCCACAGAACTGTCATCAGTAACTGACCCAACTCCAAAGTCCCAGCCCTCCAGAAGCGGGCTTGGGAGTCACCTACAGTGGAGCACCCATAGGGACATAGCTTGAAGAAAAAGAAGTTAGTCACCTTGTGCAATAATAATGGTTCTTTGAGATGTGTGCCCCATGGGTGTTCCGCAACCCACTCTCCTCTCTCTACTTCAGAGTTCTTGTCAATGATTCTGTAGTAGAGAGGGAACTGAGGGCGGTTAGCCCACAGGCACTGACTAGCCTCGTAGTGTAGCATAAGGAGAAACAGCACATGTGCTAGCCCAACGGACTCTGCTACTGAAGGTCTCCGATCAGTAGCCCAGGGACACAAGCACACCAATGGTGGAGCACCCATAGGGACACACATCTCAAAGAACCATTGTTATTGCACAAGTTGAGTAACTTCTCCTTTTTCAGACATGCTCAGCAGCCACAATTCCTACTGACGTTCCTCCTTCCTCAGGCTTTCACTCTGTTTCTCACATCTTTGTTTCTTGCTCTAACCCATACTCCTTAACATGCTCTTCCTTCCATTACTGCTTTAGAAGAAAGTATTCCATTAATCTTTCCCACTTCTCATCCCTACTCATCACCCTGCCTTCTCCTCCCCTCCCCCAAATGACACCAGTCACACACACTCCCACAGTAGTGACCGACAGGTTCTTCTCGCTGGTTAGAATGCTAAGAAAAGGACGTTGAAGTTGGAGAGCTCCCTGCAGCAGTGTAACACAGGAAACAATTCTAGCAGGCCACTAGAGGATTTGCTGAACAAGACTGTAAGATCCATTTCCCTCTCTTTTGCTAAATACCTTCATTTGCAGGGACGGGCGAGGATGGAGGGCCTCAGTGTCCATGCTGGAAAATGACTGGCTGCCGGGCAACTCCTTCTGAGCCTGAAAATGGGCGAAACGATTTTTCCTGAATCAAATACATTACCGCTAACACCTTTGGTCAATATGTGTAAACTATATGGGCACAATACTGCAAATTCTTGCTCAGGCAAGTAGTCCTTATTCACCTGAGAAGTTTCATTTTAACAGTCCAGTTCAAATTCCTAGTCTAACCTCTAAGGGCTTGAATGGGCCGAGGCTTGTCTTTCTTAGGCTCTGACCCAGGAAAACACTTAAGCACTTGCTTAAAGTTAAGCATTTACGTAAGCACCTTTTCTGATCAGGAATGCTTTCCTGAATAACCATACTTCTTTGCGCAGGCCTTTTCATATTAAGAGGCATGGAATTCATTAAAAGATCCTTTGCATACAAAATTTAAATCCTCATAAGTAGTGGGGGCTAAATATAGCACTAAATAGTGTAATTCTTTTTGATCAAGATAGATACAAGCTTTAATTTTATATGACCACCTAGATATCATTGTGATTATATGCTTGACTGAGTTCGGTAACGATGGTCTAGAGGTTAGAGTGCTAGACTGCAATTTACAAGACCTGGGTTTAATTCCCTGCTCTACCATTGTCTCCTTGTGTGACCTTGGGATGTCAGTTAGTCTCTCTGTAGCTCAGTTCCCCATCTGAAATATGGAGATTGCAATATGATTCACTTCTATCAGTGTAACTTTTAAGAGGTTGACATATACTATGTCTTTAAAAAACATCAGTTTTGGCCAACATTTTAAAACTTAGTCTCTCAAACAAGAATATGTCACTTAATGTTGTACTTAATTTTCTTATCTGAGGAAATATCTCTTTTGACAGTGCTGAATTCAAATAAAAATTAATGTTATGAAAAATGCCGTCAGCATTAACCTGTATTTTTTAAAAATAATGATTTTAGAACATATTCATCTGCTTTTTAGATTTATCTCCCAAAATGAAATAATACTTCATGCAAGCTACATATAAAAATTTTGAGCTAGTAGATAGCTTTAAACTATCTGAAACTACTTAAGAACATAAGAACAGCCATGGTGGGTCAGACCAGTAGTCCATCTTGCCCAATATCCTGTCTTCTGATAGTGGCGAATGCCAGGTGCTTCAGAGGGAATGAACAGAACAGGCAATCATCAAGTGATTCATCCCCTGTTGCCCATTCCCAGCTTCTGGCAAACAGAGGCTAGGGACACCATCCCTGCCCATCCTGGCTAATAGCCATTGATGGGCCTATTCTCCATGAATTTATCTAATTCTTTTTTGAACCCTGTTATAGTCTTGGCCGTCACAACATCCTCTGGCAAAGAGTTCCGCAGGTTGACTGTGTGCTGTGTGGAAAAATACTTCCTTTTGTTTGTTTTAAACTTGCTGTCTATTAATTTCATTTGGTGACCGCTAGTTCTTGTGTTATGAGAAGGAGTAAATAACACTTCCTTATTTAGTTTCTCCACGCCAGCCATGATTTTATAGACCTCTATCATATTCTCCCTTAGTCATCTCTTTTCCAAGCTGAAAAGTCCCAGTCTTATTAATCGCTCTTCATATGGAAGCCGTTCCATACCCCTGATCATTTTTGTTGCCCTTTTCTGAATCTTTTCTAATTCCACTATATCTTTTTTGAGATGGGATGACCACATTTGCATGCAGTGTTCAAGATGTGGGCGTACCATGGATTTATATAGAGGCAATATGATATTTTCTGTCTTATTTATCTATCTATCTATCTCTTTCTTAATGATTCCCAATGCTCCGTTCGCTTTTTTGACTGCCGCTGCACATTGAGTGGATATTTTCAGAGAACGATCCACAATGACTCTAAGATCTCTTTCTTGGGTGGTAACAGCTAATTTAGACCTCATCATTTTTTACCTCTCTTCATTCTGAAAACTGACCATTTATTCCTACCTTTTGTTTCCTATCTTTTAACCAGTTACTGATCCATAAGAGGACCTTCCCTCTTATCCAGGGGTGGGCAAACTACAGCCTGAGGACTGTGTCCGGCCCTGCAGATGTTTTAATTCAGCCCTCAAGCTCCCGCCAGGAGCAGGGTCCGTGGCTTGCCCTGCTCTGGCGCTCTAGCTGGGGAGTGGGGTTGGGGGATTGCCCCGCTCTGCGTGGCTCCCAGAAGCAGTGGCATGTCCAATATTTTAACATGGAGAAACTATATTGGAAATAAAGGAGAAGAAGAATGGAATTAGAAATGGAAGAGACATAATTTATATTCTTGGAACACATTAACTTAATATTCTCCCCATCCTTATAAACAGTCAACTCATTTGACTGTTTTTACATCTTATAAACAGTCAACCTATTTGTCCCGTTCAGCATTGCTTGACCAAGTTATTTATTTAGCTTTATTGCACTCTTAGACTACATTTTTAAGCTAGAAATACTTTAATTTCCCAGCTGTCCTTCGGTGTTTTAATTCATGTTTTCTTTATTTTATCTAAAAACTACTTGTCTACTTATGTAGGATTGATTTCTATAGAATGATAAGACTTCATTAATTTACTGATTCTCGCTGAGACTCTGATCAATCTTATTATTTGTGGCTTTGTTCAGTTTTCAAATTAATTTAACTCTAAAATGGTTGTACCATATGTTGCTACTCTTTCTCTAAAACAAATATTATTAGGTTTGGAAATTATGCAAAGTATTTCTTTCTGGAGATGTGCATAAAAAGCACTTATGTCAATTCTGTTTGAAATGTTTCGCATCATAATTATTTCCAAATGTTGACTTTTAGATGTGTGGACTTTCACCTGGTTCTGTGTCATATCCGATTCCTGATCCAGAATGAATTGTTTTCAGAGATTGCAGAATATTTTTTCTTTCATCAGGGAAAACATCTATCTTATTCTAACAACCTTACTTCATAATAGTCCCACTGAAATTCCTCATTGAGCTAGGTAGTAGTCAATGTGACTAAGCATGGCAGAACTGAACCTTTTGTCTTTGTGGTGCTATATAAAAGCCCTTATATGGCTCTCCTTGCACTACATTATCTGAGTTCTTCACATTAGGTAGAAGAGACCATAGTGTGTGTGTGTGTGTCTGTGTCTGTCTGTTTCTCTCTCTCTCTCTCCCCCTTCCCTGTCACTAAGAAGCAGGTTTATGGATTTTGGATTGTTTTAAAAAATGTATCTGTAAGAATAAAAGGTACTATTGTGTAGGCAAACTGGGTTGGGGGAAGGGTAGTTGAGTTCTGCATTTAGCTCCAAATATAGTGAGGTTAGTAATCATTTATTTCTTCCTGTGAAGGTTTTATCATCTGTGGTCACAAACCTATCCTTATTGATTGACTCTTCTGTTGCTCTAATGGAATGCTGCTATCATGGGAGGTGGTGGGAGGGAGAGGTGATCCTAGATAGCCCAGACTGATTCCATGTTAGGCTTCGAAACTGGGATGTAAGGAGTAGTTCACCTCTCTCTAAGCAATTGTTTCACAATCTCTGTAAAGTCAGGAAGACGGCACTGGATCAGTTGCATTCAGTTCATGTTTTCAAGGGTTCTTCATAAGCATAAGGACTAGAAAGGCAAAAATGAAAGTTTAGATTCAGGAGCATGCCTTTTGGCAAGAATTGGATTGCGTGGTCATGGAATCACAGAGTGTATGGGGCTCTGCTCCTGTGTAAGCCCCTCCATTCTGTTTATCATCTTCACACTACTCTGTCCAGTTTAATTATATCTTTGTTCATACAAAGTGTCTAAAGCTAAACTGGGACTTTACTCCAAATGTGGTTTTACTAAAGCATTATAACAGGGGTCGGCAACCTCTGGCACGCAGCTCGCCAGGATAAGCACCCTGGCGGGCCGGGCCAGTTTGTTTACCTGCCACGTCGGCAGGTTCGGCCAATCACGGCTCCCACTGGCCGTGGTTCACCGTCCCAGGCCAATTGGGGGTGGCGGGAAGCCACGGCCAGCACATCCCTCACCCGCACTGCTTTCCACCACCCCCATTGGTCTGGGACGGCAAACCGTTGCCAATCTCTGCATTATAAAATGATATAATTGATTCTGAACAAGAGTGTATTAATGTTTAATACAGGTTAACATTCTAGCAGCCTTTCTTACTGCTATTTCATACCAATCCTCTTATAGCAAAGTCATTATTCTCACAAAACAGTATCATCCTGAGCATACATTTACATAATCTGAAATAATAATTTATACATTTCAGTTGGCTAAATTTGGACTTTCATTAGACTTTGCTATGGTTCAAATCCTTTCCCCATTGCCCAGCCTGAGTAGCTGGGCTGGATGCTGTGGACCTCCTTGGGAGAGGTGAGGGAAACTATTTTTCTCCCATATACCAGTCAGTAAAACAGAGTTACTCCACATCTGCTGTAGCATAATGGTCTGAGTAGCCTCCATGGAGAGAGGGAAAAACTGGAGGCTCTGTGTAGCTACACTAGGAATCACCACAGATATATGTGGGCTCCTGGCTTTTCCTCACTCTCTGCTGAAACAGCAATGATTCTACTGCGTTGAAAGTGCTCTGCGCTTGCAGAAGAGTGGGGAGGATTTTTGTTTATTAATGAATTACACTATATCCAAACTCACTTTATTTGGTTCCTAGATTAGATTAGAAACTTTTTCACTTTTGGTTTATTTGAATAGTTAACATATTGCAACATTTGATATGTTTCAGGCTGGATCTTGTTCCAATCAATAGATCAGTTGGTTTGAAGGCTAAACCCACTAAGCCAGTAACAGAAGTTCTACGGCCTGTGGTTGCAAAATATGGCTTAAATCTTAATGAACTTGTGGCAAAACTAGTAAGTATCTTTTGATGTAAAACAGCGGTGGGCTAACTATGGCCCGAGGGCCGCATCCGGCCCTCCAGACATTTTAATCCAGCCCTCGAGCTCTCACGTGGCTCCCAGAAGCAGCAGCATGTCCCCCACCCAGCTCTTACGTGTAGGGGCAGTCGGGGGCTCCACACATTGTCCACACCCCAAGCGTGGCTCCCGCAGCTCCTATTGCCCAAGAACCGCAGCCAATGGGAGCTGCAGGGGAGGTGCCTGCGGACGGGGCAGCGCTCAGAGCTGCCTGGCCGTGCCTCTGCATAGGAGCTGGAGTGGGGACATGTCACTGCTTCTGAGAGCTGCTTGAGATAAGCGCCACCCAGAGCCCCCTCCCACACCCCAGCCCCCTGACCTATGAACCCCAATCCCCCTCCTGCCCTCCGAACCACTCAGTCCCAGCCCGGAGCACCCTCCTGTACTCCCAAGGCCAGAGCTCTCATCACCTTCCACATCCCAACCCCCAATTTTGTGAGCATTCATGGTCTGCAATTCAATTTCCATATCCAGATGTGGCCCTTGGGCCAAAAAGTTTGCCCACCCCTGGTGTAAAATCTGTAGTATTGCTTGTCTGAAAAAGAATATAGAGCATTCTAAGAAATTAAGTATAGGCTCATCTTTATGAATGAAAATGTATTCTATAAGTGCCTGTGTTTTGGGATGAGGATATGCAGTAGTCATAGTCTTCGTTCTTCAGATAGTTTGACTATGGCTTTGTCTGGGCCTGCTTTGTCTTGGCCTTCTGAGCCCCCCATTCCTGCTCCCTTTTCAGTGGCTTCATTTCAGACCAAAACATCCCAACTGAGGAAGGCTGAAAGAAAGGCTTGGTCTACACTGGGGGCGGGATCGATCTAAGGTACGCAACTTCAGCTACAAGAATAGTGTAGCTGACGTCGACGTATCTTAGATCGACTTACCTCCCATCCTCACGGCACGGGATCAACGGCCGCGACTCCCCCATCGACTCCACTTTCACCTCTTGCCCTGGTGGAGTTTTGGAGTCGACAGGAGTGCATTTGGGGATCGATTTATCATGTCTAGATGAGACGCGGTAAATCGATCCCCAATAGATCGATCACTACCTGCCGATCTGGCAGGTAGTGTGGATGTACCCTAAGCCTCCTCCATAGTCCATTCTTTCCATTCATCTGTCAGCCAGAGGGTGTCATTTGAGAGCAATTAAAACTGTTGCCCCTACTAGCCTGGAAAGCACAGAAATCAACTCCAGACTGTTGACAGCATATAGGTCTACCATTGGTTTGTCAGACTGGCCAATCCATAATATGCTGCAGACAAATGACTCATGTCCATTATGATCAAAGCAATTATGGACAGTATTGGTCTGAAAATTATAGGGAAGATAGCAGGGAATTCTTGGGGTTACACTGAAGTATAACTGTACTAGCTAGTGTTCTGTTTTAAATACAAAGTTGTAAATTCAAGTTGTTTTGAAAACCATTGTTTTTCTCTATTATACACAAACTGTGATCTAACTTCAGAATGGTGAGCAGGAACCACTAGATCTTGGTGTCCCTATATCTAATCTGGATGGTCAACGAGTTGTATTATATGAAAAAGAACCAACAAAGGGAAGAGGTAAGAGGTTCTAAAAGTCTTTATGAAGTGCTTAACGAGCCTCATCAAGCCTGACTTTACTTCCATAGAAAAAATAAATTTACGTGAGGTAAATAGTATTAGGATGAAGGATTTGATTTATAGGATAGAATGGGAAAACTATTTATAGGAATTAAAGTTAAAGGTGTGACTTTTCATCTATTAAATTGGCCGGTATTTGACTATCACGATGTGCTCTTGTAGCAAAGTTTGTAACTCTTAAAAAATATTTTTTCTCCCTAGTACCTTACAAGCTCTTAGTTCGTTAGAGAATGAAGTTCTATATTTTACCCTAAGCTGAACCTGTCCTGTGGTATCAGCTACAACTGCTGGAGAGATGGATTGTGTAAGGTGAGAAGATACTGCAGTCTCCATCTCTATGCAATCCTTGGGCTCCGCAGAGACTGGCAAAAAGAGTGCCAGTTGTGATTTTTGAGGTGGTGGATCTCTGTGAAATAGAAGCTGAACTAAGACTTACTTCACTTCAAATTGATCAAAGAACAGCAGTTATATAATTATTTTTTGTCACTACTGACCGCTGGATTCAGACCAGGGGCCTGGAGATTAAAGGTTCCATGTGCCATTAGTATCCCCCTTTATAGGTGAAAAATGTGACTTAGATTAGATTAAAATTAGATTAAATTAAATATTTAGAATGGTGGATCTTATAGGGGAAATGAGTAAAATAAAGAGAGCTGTATTTGGTGGAGCAGGGGAGGGGAGTCAGATTTTATCACTTTGTTGGGGACCAGAGTCACAGACCACAAAATTTAATTTACCTTTAAACTTTTATAATCCTATTGGTAGTTTTATATAGGAACTAGGCACAAATGAACCACTTCTTTCTACACTGCCAGGTTATTTTGGGCATTAAACGTGTAAATCATAAGAGAATCACCCCAGTAGAAAGATGGTCCTAGAGCAGCATAGAATCAACATAGGCATTCTTATGCCACATATGCTTCCAGATACACTGGGGAAAAGATGCATGATTAGAGAGAGAGTGCTTTGTTAGGATGAACCTACACCAAGCAGATCCTGAGCTGTATTTTGCCCTTTGTATCTGTTGCAGGCAGATACAAATTAAAGCAGCCCTGAGCTTACTTTAACAGTGTATGGAGAGAAAATGAAGGTGCCCAACAGTTGATACACAAAGCAGATCTGAAAGATTTTCGGGTTTCTTAATAGATTTGTCTGCATCTGGTGTTTTTTTAAAAAGGCTCAGTTTTCATCTAATCTGAACCCTGTGACTGCAGATCTAGTGAAATTATGCCATCACGAAAGTCAAGAAAATTGAAAGTTTAGCAACTTGGAGGGAGATTTTTGGTCACTCATTGCTTTTCATTTATTTTGTTACCAGCTATTGTACTCAATGACTTATGAATATTGTGGAGAAAGAATGTCTTCCTTTTAGCTTTTTGACCCCTGCTGCGTCTTTTCAGTAAAGGTGTAAAAACTCATAACACACAAGCTTTGAAAGCACCAGAAAATCCAGGGAAGCTTAGATTGTTTTCTGGTTGATTTAACTTACAAATATTGGGGATGTCAAGTTTGATCTTCCCTGGTTTTGCTAGCGCTTCTTCCAGGGGGCCTCATGGCAGGGTATTTCATGTGTCATTGTGTTTTAAAAGTTAATATTATGCTGAAGTGATATGTTTATAATTATAGAAGACATATTTATGTTTAGTGTTCACAGACAGACAAAAAGGCGCCCCAGTAAAACAAAGTACAGTTGTAACTTCTACTTCCAGAAATCAAGCATCTACAGTAAGTTTTATTGTTGTTTTTTTTAATGATTTCTGCCACTCAGAATACCTTCTATGTTCTTCTCTCATCATAAAGTAGAAGCTTCAGGTATCTATGCTAAAAACATTGTCCAGCTTACCTAATTGAATTGGCTGCAGCTATAAATCATCCTATTCTTTCTATCAGACTTCATCTGTGGGGGTTTAATCCTGCTTTTTCACCAGTGTGTGACCATGAATTGAGTAGCAGTGAGTGCTTTATGGCTTTTATATTCTTGGCTTTCTATATCAGCTGAGTGGATCTTTATCAAAATCCATTAACTTTCTTTGAAAGCCAAGGCAAGTACTTGAGCCTACTACTTTAATGTAAATTTTGCTGTGCAAGCAATGTGCTTATTGTAAACGGATTTTTTATTTTTTGGTGTGCAGTGTTAAATCCTTTTTGTCATGATTAAGCTATAACATTTGTTGTATTTTTTAATCAGAGAGATCTGTTTATAAAATATCCTTTTTATTCACTTAGAATCTATTATGCACATATTGTGGTATATCCTAATTGTAAGAAGTACTTTAACTTTCCTTCTAATGCAGGGAGAGGGAAGAACTCTAGGAAAGTCTAATTCTATTAAAATAAAAGGCGAAAATGGAAAAAATGCTAGGGATGCTCGGCTATCAAAGAGAGAAGAATCTCTTGCAAAGATTGGGGAAAAAAAATATCAGAAAATTAATTTGGACGAAGCAGAGGGTATGTCA
Source organism: Gopherus flavomarginatus (assembly GCF_025201925.1). NCBI lineage: Eukaryota > Metazoa > Chordata > Testudines > Testudinidae > Gopherus > Gopherus flavomarginatus. Next base: position 265,554,716 of record NC_066619.1, on the reverse strand, counting down.
ACTTTTTAAGTATATGTAATAACATTAGTGTTCAAGGGAAAATGATAATTCCAATTTATGACTGTGGAAATCATAAGGACTGTGCATTTATCACTGTATGAAGAAAATAACAGACAAGTTCCTTATATGCTTGTTGCTGTTAACTTTGAACTGCTAATTTATTGAAGTCTAGGGTAAAATTTTCAAACATGCACGCAGATACTTAAAGGTATTTAGGCATCTTAAGATGAGATAGGTGCGTACTGGAATTTTCAAAAGGGCTGAGGTTACTAACTCCCAGAGAAATCAATGGATGTTAGATGCCTAAGAGCTTTTGAAAAGCACACTACATGTCTACCTGCATCTTTAGGTGCCTAAACAACTTTCATAATCTGGCCTTAGATCCACTTTTCAAAAGTCTCTTAGGATCCTAAGGGCCTAAATCACTTTTTTGAAAAGGAGACATAGGCTCCTAAATCACGTAGGCACTTTTGACAATTTTATCCATAGTCTATGATAGCCAGATTACCACTACTTGAAAAGGGGTGGTGGTGATTGTGTGGCATGGTGGGGCAAGAACAGAAAGAGATTACTTTTCATTCAGTAAATGTTCTGAAGAGGTGGCTAGAAATGGTACAAGAGACAAGGCTGTGCCATAACTGGTCATTTTGCATTTTCTGAGCCAAAATCTTCCCTAAATTACATCTTTGAGACACAATAACTTCATGAGGATTTCACTGATGACAGCAGAATTTTCCTTTCCATGTATGTTTTCTGATATGAAAAAATGAGAGATAATAAAAGTCATAGGGAGGTGAAGGAATAAGATCATTTTAAGGGTTGATATCTTTAGATATTACTCCCCCATCCCCAATCTCAAGGATTATTTGAAGCAATTGCCTATCCCAGTAGCTCCAAAATAAAATGTGAAACTCAGAACACACGTGCTAGCTAGGGCAAAAATTTAAAATGCATCATTATTACCACGTGATGTAGGATGACAGATAGAAATTGTGAAAAAATGGGACGGAGGTGGGAGGTAATAGGTGCCTATATAAGAAAAAGTTCTCAAAAATGGTACTGTCCCTTTAAAAATGGGACATCTGGTCACTCTAACTTGATGTTCAGACAAAGGGCCTGATCCTGAAAAGAGCTGCACATGAATGACTTTATATAAGTGAATAATTGTTTGTAGGTTTGCAGGACGCAAGGTAGTACCGTAACTGAAACCCTTGTTGTGAATGGCTGTTTGTTAGTTTCTGAATGTTGCTGCAAAACATGTTAATGTAGTTTTGAATTACTTATTTCTGTTTGCTGCTTGAGTAGCTCGTTTTACCCATTCTTATAAACTCATCTTCTGATTGAGGCCAACTGAAATATTAACATAATTTGAAGACCTCAGAATTTGAGGCCTTCATATTTTATTTTGATTTTGTGAAATTGATCCAAGTTTGGGAAAGACCTATTGAATGTTGTAGAGTATTTTTTAATGAAAAATCTTTATGAAATTTGAAATTTCAGGAAGAATCAGGTTTTCCCTAAAACATGCACATTTCAGAAATGTTTTATGTTTTGATGTGCATACTGCCATTTTGCAAAACTTTGGCAAAAGTTATATTTTGGGGCTACAAAATGCTCCAGATTCAAACTCCATATATTTTCTAACATTTTGCAAATCTTTTAAAAATTATTTTCACACAACACTCCTAGTGATTGTGCCAAACCACCCAAAAGTAGTGTTAGAAAGTTGTAAGTAAAGTAAGTTCTAGGAGTGTAACATCTGACTTTATATTATGTCAAAAAAACATGGTTGCTAAAACTAAATGTTTTGGTTTTACAATGAAATTTGTTGATTTTTTTGATTTACACAATCAGTGTAAACTGGATTGAAACCACAAAACTGATTTCACTTGTTTCCTAAAATGAATTTGAACTTTAATCTCCAGAAATTTAAAGGTAGCAGTAGCTCCTGGAGCTTGATCCAGGGTGTAATTCTGCCCTTCTTCCTGGGTAAGGGGGATATAAGAAGGTCCCATGTTAGCAATTTTGAAATTTGGATGATTGGTACCAAAGAGTTAAGTTATTTCTTTTTTGGGAGCAGTATCCTTCTTGGCTCAAGGTCTAAAATTTCTGGTTGCTAAGTTTTGAGGCTTTCCAGAACAAAATAATGGATCAGTTACACATATATAATTTTATTAAATCACAAAACAACATTATGATAAAACTAAGATTTTGTCTTAAATCTACTCCATCAAAGAGATTCAAAGTTTTGGCTAAAAGTTCCAGATTAACATATTATTATTAAACTGAAAAAAAAGCCTTATAAGAGGATTGTCTACATTCTGGACCAATAAGCTTTCAGAGAGCTGACTATTTTTAAATTGAGGTGTGCAAAGAAGCATCTAGAGTATACAAATGTGCATCCTAATCCTACAATCTATTAAATTTCAGTAGGACAAGAGCTTTGTTATGTAATAGGAATTAAAGACATGTGAAGGTTCATTTTAATGCATAAAATAGAAAATATGTTTAGAACGTAGACTTGTTATGCAGAATTTTAGCCCAGAGTGAAATGCAGCTGTTCTAAATTGCAAAACTGCTTACAATAATAATCCTGATTATCTTAATTATAATGCTGCTAGTGAACATTGCTGCAATTGAAAAAGTTCCTAATTAACATAAAATCTAATTTCAAGGCAGCATTGAAAATAACTGAAGGTCTTCATTGAGAATAAATATGCTAATGGTTGACATTTTAATGGCTTTCATTTTCTGACAAAAATTTGTCAATTTTGGGTTTTCTTCTAAATAGAGTTTTTTGAACTCATATCCAAAGCTCAAAGTAACAGAGCAGATGACCAACGTGGGCTGCTAAGGAAAGAAGACCTTGTTCTACCTGATTTTCTTCGTTTACCTCTCAGTGGACCAGAACCACCCTCATCTACACCAGTGAGCTCTAAAGGCCTCAACAAGAGAATTGCAAAAAATGATGGCAAGGATAAATGTACACAGCCAAGTGGAAAACTGGAGACTACGCAAAACTATAATGAAAATTCAATTAAGAAAACAGGTCATTCAGAAAATAAACATAAGTCTGCTTTGACAACGCTCAACAGTCAGAAGACTTACAATGTTCCTTTTAGTGCCCCGTTGTCGCCAATTCCACATGTACAGGAAAACAATATGACAATATGGAAAAGGCAATCAGGAGAATTACAGGCTGAAGGCATACAGACTATAGATGATGAAAATGTAGCAGACTTGACTCTTGTGGCTGAAGGAGATATTAGTAGCCCTAACAGCACCTTACTGCCGCCGCCACCACCAACACCACTATCAGACATCAGTAAACTCACAGAAGCCAACTATCCACCACCAACTCCACAGGCAGGTAATCAGGAAAATTCTGGATATCAAAGATCCAATTCAGGTATTTCTAGTTTTTAATAGTCTTTCCTTTTACGTAAAATTATCTTCCCTTTATATTGTTTATCACTAAAACAAACAAAAAAAACTATCTCTGCACCTTACATTTTATTTTTAAATAAGTTTTATTGCTTTGTTCACTGTTAAGTTACATTTCTGGTTGCCTCCAAGACATATTTTTGTATGGACTGAGTACGTTTGTGCTAAACAAAATGCAAGCCTGCAAATGACCATTTAGTGTGAGACTTTAATGCACACATTAAAAAACAAACACAATATTTGCTATAATTAAAACAACGAGGAGTCCGGTGGCACCTTAAAGACTAACAGATTTATTTGGGCATAAGCTTTCGTGGGTAAAAAACACTTCTTCTGATGCGTGGTGGTGTTTTTTATCCATCTTCAGATGCAAGAAGTGTTTTTTTTTAATCCACAAAAGCATATGCCCAATTAAATCTGTTAGTCTTGGGTGCCACCAGACTCCTTGTTGTTTTTGTGGATACAGACTAACATGGCTACCCTCTGATGCTATAATTAAGTAGTTTACTATTTACTCTCATACATCACACAGTAGTTAAATATCAATATCTTACCTGCTTACCAGTGACTCAGTCCATATTTTCTGAACCATTAGTAACAATGAGATTAAATCATTAGGGTTTTTACTATCACAGGTTTAATGATCTCCCCCCCCCACCCCCCCACACACCACTTTTTTTTTTTTTAACATTTGGAAGTTCCGGTGCTGTAGGAAGAACTCTAAATATATATTAAACTGCAGCACTGTTTACGGTAAAACAGAAACAGGATAAATCTTGAATATTTTTAATCTTTATCTAACAAATTATATTTGTATCTAATAATATAACCCTTAAACCATTTCTTTTTTCTCCTTCGGTGCCCAAAGCAATAGATTGCATCTAAAACATAATTCCCAAAGTTTTCATGTTTGAAAAAGCTTTTTCTAGGAGACCATTTTTAAGAAAATGGAGGACATTAGAATGTAAGTTTCAGCAATATCACAGATCATTATTATTCCTCATAAACATGAACTCATAATAATTGCTATTACCAGAAACAAGAAGTGGTAGATTGAGTGTTGTGGCATTTACATTTTACAGTCATTGTACTGTACTCTTTAATGAAAAATATAAGAAAAGGTATCTGTGCTGAAGTTATTTTTGATGTTTCAGTGCCATGATTTGTTTCACATTTCTTTGTGGTGTGAAAATATACAGTTGAATTATTTATCTTTTTACAGAGAGTATTTGATCCTATTTCTTATCTGTACTGCCAATGATTTGTAAATATTTATTTGATTGTTACGTGCTTACAAATGGCAATGTGAACTATTGCATCCTGCTGCTCTTAACAAAACAAAACAAACTCTATCTTAATAGTGTTTGCAAAATGTTCTATAAATGTTACCACTTTAATTCTTTAAATTAGATTTTAAACAGATTTGTTATCCAGATGCCTCCATAAGAGAACACACAAAGTGTATTTAGGACATGTTTATGTACATATTTATATATCTGTGTCAGTGTCCTTTTGATGAGTGTACAAGATGGAATTCAATTTGCATCCTTTTCAATGGGAGCTGATAAAGAACATTTGCACTTAAAAACAGTATGAACTTACAGTATTTTAATGCATGCCATATATTTCTGTGTAACTGCTGTACTTTCACTTTTCTTACTTTCTGCTTTCACTTTGTAGAGCTCTTTATGTAGTTTTCACATGTATTTTGTATCTTTGTTCTTTCAAAAGTAATAAATTCTATATCTACTTATACAAGACTGGTTTTAAGCTTTGATTTTCTTCATTATTTAAAAATATTCTGTCTTTGTAGAAACTTAAAGACCTAATTTAACAGATTGAATGCAATTGAAATGTAAATATTACATTAACCTTAATGTATTTTAAATGTCCTAATATTGGTTCATCTATTTAACATAGTGGTATCGGTTCAGATCTTGTAACATACATATTAATATGTATGGACTAACAAAATTACAAGACAAACTTGACACTAGAGAAATTATGAGGAGAAAATTTAATATCCAAATACAGGCCTTTAAATAGGGCCAGATGTTGCATTTAGATTCTGGCAGCTCCCATTGAAATCAGTGGCAGCTGTAGGCACACACCTACAGACAGATAAGAGAGCAGATTGGCCTGTAGTACTTATACAGCGTGGCTAGTATGTCTATTGTAATTCATGTAAACCATGTTATAATTTGAAAAAAAAAGTATTTAAATCTTAGAAATCTTTACTTCTCAAATTCCTTGTTTCCTTTTGTCACAAACAAAGTGTATTTTGATTCTTTGAGTAAGAACGACAACGACTTGGAATAATAGTAACAACACTGAATTCTCTGAAAAGAGATTCTTTTCTGTCTTTGGGTTCATGGGCTAAACCTTGTACTCAACCATTTCTTTTTCTTACTCTGTAAGAGTCACCAATGTTTCATTGGTCTCTGAAGTGAATTGGTGTTCTCAGTTCAGTTCTAAGTGGAGCCACCAACATAATGGACCCTTCATTTGGCAGTCTCAGCTATTGAGACTGAACTACCCTTTTCACTTCTAGAGATGGGCTCTCCACAGCAGGATTGCAAAGCCTGTTGGCGCACCTTATTTTTTAACCTTTTTTGTGGACTGAGGCCTCCTTTTTTCCCCAATTTGTCAATATAGTCACTTACAGTTGTTGGTCTCTATGAAAGAAAACAAATCCCTTTTTAACCCACTGTTGCAATTCCCTGTTTGAAGGCAGAGACAGACTTTTTAACAGCAGATAACTAATAATCTCCCTGTGGAATTACACCAGAATGTAAAGATTTTCATTTTTATTCTGAGGACAAGCGATCATGTACTTTACCTTTGTGTCACAGGCACCATTGAGAGCTTTTGCCATAATTAAATACGATAGCTTTACACAATTAAATGGAAGCCCTATAAAAATAATCTTAAATTTAATAAGTACTTTTCATCTCAGAGGTCCCAAATCACTTAATAAAATAATGTGCACACTATAGACAAGTATGGGGATCATTTCATCCCTACTGAAAGGCAGCCATCTCTGGGATGTCTAACAGTTTACAGGGGCTGTTTCCAGACAAAACTGTAGAAGTAATTTGAGGCATACAGAATGCAATTAGCTAAGGCATGAAGGTAAACCCCACTAAGAAAAGTGCCATGATATATTTAATGATCATAGTGGAAGATCTTCTGATGAAATACGGTCCTTCCAGCAGCATATTGGTTCAGTATGGACTCAGAGACTAGAAGACCATCTACAAAATCACCAGTATTAAAGGCCACACCAAAGCTACTGTTTTTCTGATCAAAAAGAATTGGATTATGGTGCCAGTCAAAGCCACTAAGTAATTACAGTAGCTATAGGAATTGTGCCACACAATTTATGTGCTCCTTCTGCTCACAAAACTTTATATTTTGGTCTGTTTTATCATATAGCATTGCAGGAGGTCATGATTATGCCAACAAACCCTAAAATATTTTAATTAGGGTTATGCTTCCTCAGAGTATTATACCCTGAGCATTATACCATGTGTTTGGTGGGTAGATCCTTTTCTAAAATATCAAAATTATGTTCAGTTACCTTGTGTATGTCTGCACTTGGTCAAATATTTACTCCTGGGGGAATTCTGTGCCAAAAAATTAAAAATTCTGCACATACTATTTTAAAATTCTCCAAAATTCTGCATATTTTATTTGTTAAAATGACATAATAAAATCACTCCAGTTTAAATTATTTTGATATTTTATTTCAAAATACCTGTTAACAAGTATGTCAATAATACAGACAACAGCAAAAAAAGATCCCCCCAGGAGTAGAGAATTAAAGAAATCCCTACAACAACCCAGTTCCAGCTAGAGGGAGCTGTGTGGGGCCCCCAGAACCAGACACCTGAACTCCCATCCCTCCAGAGCACAGCTGCAGGGCACCCCATGGCCCAGACACCTACACTCCTTTTCCCCCAGATCCCAGCCATGGGGAACCCCAGCTCAGATACCCACACACCCCTCCCGCCAGAGCCCAGCCATGGGGAACTCCCCAGACATGAGCACCCACCTCCCCACAGAACCCAGGTGCAGGGCAGCCTTCATACACCAGGTCCCCGCTACAGAGCCCAGCACCCCCAAAGCCTTTACTCCCCCCACCCAGCTTCTTTACTGTCCCACGGGGGACATGGTTTGTTGTGGCCCTGTCCTTCCTCATCCTTTGCCAGAGCTGGCTGATTGTCCCAGGCCCTTTCCTGTTCTGATCAAAGAGCATGCAGCCTCAAGCCTAGCCAGACTGGGCACTCCATTGACTGCAAGCTGGGCACTGCAGAGTCCAGTGGCCTTAGTGGTGTCCAGAAATTCTGCAGGGAAAACATGGAATTCTACAAAATTCTGCATTCCACAGTGGTGCAGAATTCTCCTGGGAGTAAATATTTCATGAGTCTTAAAGAAACTACCTGAGAAAATCCAAGTACCTTGCTTAGATTTGCTTCTCAGTTCATGGTAGGGTTCATACAAAAGAGTAAGAAATCCACTGAAATACTGTGCACTCTGCATAAATGCATACACCTTTTCGTGGTAGGATTTTTTACAAGTAGCATGAGTGAGTAGTAACAGTATACAAACTCTAAAAGAAAGGGACGGAATGATGAAAGAAACCAGAAGATGAGGTTATCTAAAGAACTGCCTGCATTAACTGCCTGCATTAACTCTTTGGAAACTGCAGACATGAGCACATGACCTCCTAAGCATTCAGACTTCCAGACTTTTGCTTTTTGTTTATTTATAATCCTATGTAAGAGCCCAGCTGTGCAGTCCATACTCACCTTGGCGAGCCTTTTAGTCACAGCTGAGCTCCAGTGTAGTTGTAGATGCTTTAATTATCCATATAAGTATAACAATAGTTCTTACATAGAGCTTTTCATTGGTAGATCTTAAAGTACTTCCAGTTCTTTTTTTAATCCTTCGAAACGCTCATAGACAGCTCTTCAGCTTGTGGAAATTGTTGAATTTGAAATCAATGGAGCTAGGACAATTTATACCAGCTGAGCATCTGGCCCTTGGCTATAATGCTATCATATGGCAATTACACAGGCTAGCTGTGCTGCATAACAAAGTATTGACTTGTATCAGTTTTCAATTAGCTGGCTTTCAATTTCATTGATTATCCCATTCCTATTATATAAGAGAGTAAATAGGACCACACAGTTTACCCTCTCCATGTCATTCATTATTTTTTATACCTTAATCATGTTGCTTTTTATCTCCTCTATTTTTATCCTTGCCAAAAATGAAGTTTATGGTGTTTTGTATGATATATGATTGCTTAGACACTAAAGAAAAATTTAAAATACCTTTAATGAGAACAACACAGTACTTCCTCACAGAGATATGATCCTTCATTAATTTATTAAAATATTATTAATAATGTAGCATTTTTATATTCCCGGATGGAAGCTGGCGTATAAGTGCAAATTATTTGTTGTTCTTGCTTGTTGTTGTTAGTATAATCTGGCATTTTTAAAAGGACATGAAAGTAGAGCCAGAGATCTGTTCTTATGGATAGAATAAAGAGAAGTAGGAGAAATATTTCATTGCCTCATATAGAACAAACATTCTGGAGTAGGAGTACAGTATTTATGCACCCATGCCACACCAACAGTAGTTCAGATCAAGCTGATGCTTTTTTTGACATATTACCACATAAACACAATAATATATCTGATATGGCTCCATTAACAGGTAGCTGTAATTTAGCAGGCTGACATACCAGAAGAGGCTTCTTGCCTTTCCTCTGCTATTACTCAGTTGGTTTATCTAGAATTTCATCTAGTTCCCTGGGAATGTAGTTTAATTTTATAGAAACCTCTCTCTGTAAGGAAGTTCTCTCAGGGATTTTCTGCAACAGTATGAAATTTGCTTTTGTTTGCATCCTGGGCAGTTTTACCACATCTTCATATCAAAGTAATCTTAATTAGTAGATTTATTAATAGTTATGAATCTTATAGTACCCAGAAGTGTACTAAGTGTGTTACAGAATAAATATAGGTTTCAGAGTATAAATAAAAATATAGATATATAGAGACACAAATTGAGATTTTCAAAGTCAGCTATGGAATTTAGCCACACAACTCTCATGGGTTATACTATATCTCCATGGGAGTTGTGTGGTTAAATCCCCTACTTGGCTATGGGAAAATATATCATCCTAGAAAACATGTTAACTGACATGTTTTAACTAACATGATGTTAAACATGACAACCTCTGGATCTTAAAGGAGAGTGTCAGGGAACACTGCTCCCCTTCATCCACTAAAAGTATAGGGAGTGTTCTCCCTCCTCATGTTTCCAACTGCTTTAACCCCCGCTTAGCAGTTCGTGTAGAAAGGAAAAAGTCATGTTGAAAAATGTGTTTTCTGCTTGAGGTTAAACTTAGAGCTCCACTCTAGGGTGAACGACAACCAGCTATCTTATTCTTAAACACGATTGCTCTTACAGAATCATACTAATGTAGGGCTGCAGTAAACCTTGAGAGATCATGTAGTTTATCCCCCTGCAAAGAGGCAGGACCACGTATGCATAGAGCACCCCGATAGGTGTTTGTCTAACCTGTTCTTAAAAATCTCCAATGACAGAGATTCTACAAGTTCCTTCTGTAAGCTATTCCAGCGCTTAACTGTCCTGATAGTTAGAAAGGTTTTTCTAATATCTAACCTAAATCTTCCTTGCTGCAGATGAAGCCAATACTTCTTGCCCTAGGTTCACTGGACTTTGAGAACAGCTACAGACCAGCCCTCTTTATTACAGCCCTTAATATATTTCATAGACTCTAGGACTGGAAGGGACCTCGAGAGGTCATCGAGTCCAGTTCCCTGCCCTCATGGCAGGGCCAAATACTGTCTAGACCATCCCTGATAGACATTTATCTAACCTACTCTTAAATATCTCCAGAGATGGAGATTCCACAACCTCCCTAGGCAATTTATTCCAGTGTTTAACTACCCTGACAGTTAGGAATTTTTTCCTAATGTCCAGCCTAAATCTCTCTTGCTGCAGTTTAAGCCCATTGCTTCTTGTTCTATCATTAGAGGCTGAGGTGAACAAGTTTTCTCCCTCCTCCTGATGACACCCTTTTAGATACATGAAAACTGCTATCATGTCCCCTCTCAGTCTTCTCTTTTCCAAACTAAATAAACCCAATTCTTTCAGCCTTCCTTCATAGGTCATGTTCTCAAGCCCTTTAATCATTCTTGTTGCTCTTCTCTGGACCCTCTCCAATTTCTCCACATCTTTCTTGAAATGCGGTGCCCAGACCTGGACACAATACTCTAGTTGAGGCCTAACCAGCACAGAGTAAAGCAGAAGAATGACTTCTTGTGTCTTGTTTACAACACACCTGTTAATGCATCCCAGAATCATGTTTGCTTTTTTTGCAACAGTATCACACTGTTGACTCATATTTAGCTTGTGGTCCACTATGACTCCTGGATCTCTTTCTGCCATACTCCTTCCTATACAGTCTCTTCCTGTTCTGTATGTGTGAAACTGATTGTTCCTTCCTAAGTGGAGCACTTTGCATTTGAAGACTGTTATCAGGTCCTCCCTCAGTCTTCTTTTCTCAAGACTAATAAATGTACTCATTTTTTTAACCTTTCCTTATAGGTCAGTTTTCTAAGCCATTTATCATTTTGATTGCTCTCCTCTGGATTCTTTCCAGTTTGTTCACATCTTTCTTGAAGTGTGGCACCCAAAACTGGAGATTGTACTCCAGCTGATAAGTAAAGCAGAACAATTACCTCCCATGCTTACATCTAACACTCCTGTTCATACACCTTAGAATATTAGACTTTTTTATAACTGCATCACACTGTAGACTCGTATTCAAATTGTGACCCAGATTTGTTTCAGTAGTACTACTACCTAGCCCAGTGGTCCCCAAACTTTTCAGGGTTGCATCTGCCTTACTCTGTCCTTCTTCTCCCTGGGGCCTAGACTGGGGCTGCAGCTCCAGAGAGGGGAAGAACATGGACAGGAGTAAGGGGACCGAGGGTGGGGTGGGGCCAGGGCTCTGGGCGTGGGACCAGCAGCTGGGGCCAGGAGCACAGCTGGGTGGTGCTCTCTGCCTGCTCCCTGTGGGGGCTGGGCTGAGCCCCAGCCATATCCCCCCCCAAATATTCCTCCATGACCCCCAAAGGGTACATGCCTCTCAGTTTGGAGACCTCTGACCTAGCCAGTAATTTCCCATTTTGTAGTTGTGCATTTAATTTTTTTCCCTAAGTGTAGGACTTTGCACTTATCTTTATTGAATTTCATCTTGTTGATTTCAGACCAATTCTCCAGTTTATCGAGGTCATTTTGAATTCTAATCCTTCCTTCAGAGTGTTTACAATCCCTCCCATCTTGGTATCATCTGAAAATGTTACAAGGCTACTCTCCACTCCACTGTCTAAGTTATTAATGAAAATATTGACTAGCACTGGACCCAAGACAGACATCTGCAGGACCCCACTAAATACATCCTCCCAGTTTGAAAGCAACTAATCTTTGAGTGTGGTTTTCAGCCAGTTGTGCATCTACCATATAGTTATTCCTTCTAAACCACATTTTCCTACTTTCCTACTGTGTCAAAAGTTTTACTAAAATCAAGATATACCACAGGTATTGCTTCCCCCACCATTCACTAGGCCATCATCCCTGTCAAAGAAGGAAATTAGATTGGTTTGGCATGATTTGTACTTGACAAATAAATCCACGTTGGCTATTACTTATCATCCTATTATCCTCTATGGGGTTACAAACTGATTGTTAAATAATTTGTTCCTATATCTTTACAGGTATCAAAATTATTCAGACTGATCTATGATTCCTTTTTGTTCCTCTTTTTAAAGATATGTAAGTGTTTATACTTCTCCAGCCCTCTGAGACCTCACCCATCCTTTGAGAGTTCTGAAAGATAATTGCTAATGGCTTGGAGATTGCTTCAGCTAGCTCTTTAAGCACCCGTCCCTGAATTTTGTCAGGCCGTGCTGATTTGAATACATCTAACTTATCTAAATAGCCTTTAACCTGTTCCTTCTTTGTTCTGGCATGTGTTTCCTCCCTCTTGTGGTTAATATTAATTGTGTTATGCATATAGACACAATTAACCTTTCTAGTGAAGACTGAAACAAAACAGGTATTAAACTCCTCAATCTTCTTGATGTCATAGACTCATAGACTCTAGGACTGGAAGGGACCTCGAGAGGTCATCGAGTCCAGTCCCCTGCCCTCATGGCAGGACCAAATACTGTCTAGACCATCCCTAATAGACATTCATCTAACCTACTCTTAAATATCTCCAGAGATGGAGATTCCACAACTTCCCTAGGCAATCTATTCCAGTGTCATTCATAGGTCTCCTTCCCTGCTAAATAGTAGGCGTGCACTTTCCTTTGTCTTTCTCTTGCTCCTAGTGTATTTGTAGACCCTCTTCTTTTTTGCCTTTTGTATCCCTTGCTAGGTGTAACTCATTTTGTGCCTTATTCTTTCTGATGGTGTCTCTGCATGCTTGTGCTGTTCTTTTGTATCCATCTGTAGCAATTTGTCCATGTTTCCACATTTTGTAGGATTCATTTTTGATTTTCAGGTCATTAAAGAGCTCTTGATGCAGCCATATTGGTGTCTTTCTTACGTTTCTTTCCTGTCTTTCCTTCACATCAGGATAGTTGATTGTTTTGCTTTTAATATTGTCTCTCTGAGAAACTGCCAGTTCTCCTGAACAACTTTTCCCCTTAGATGTTTTTCCTATGGAACCTTGCATTCCAGTTCTCCAATTTTGTTAAAGTTTGCTTTTTTGAAGTCCAGTCCCCTTACGCTGATTCTGTCACTCCTTTCTTTCTTTAGAATAATGAAATCTATCATTTCATGGCCACTTTCACCCAAGTTGCCTATCACCTTTCGATTCATATGTAAAACAACGACCTCCATTCCTCCACCTTCTGAAATGAAATATTGTTCCCAACACATTCCAAGAACATGCTGAAGATTTTGTGTTTTCCATATTATTTTTCCAACAGATATCTGGGTAGTTGAAGTTCTCACTTTGGGCAAAATAGTTAAAACATATTTGCTAACATGACACACTTTCCAAGTGTATACCTACCTTTGAAAATCTCAGCCCAAAGCACTGATTTTGGGCACTGTACAAAATATGTGAGAGACCTAACAGCATGGATGAGGAAGAATTGGGATAGGGGAGCATGAGGGGTAGAATCATAGGACTGGAAGGGACCTGATAAGATTGCATGAATAATGCCAGAGAATGGACCCAAGCTGTAAAAGTTCCTCTCAGTTGTGGATACTGTTCTCAGTAGCACCTTACACTTTTATTTTAAGAAATCAGACACAATCAAGAATTGTCAAAAACAAGAGGAGTCTGGTGACAAGAATTGTCAAGCATTATTCAAACAATTAAGATGTGTTCCCCCCCATAACAAGCTAGGTTATTTCTCATCCTACTATATGCTACATTGGGTCTTACACTGAAATCTAACAGCCCATAATTGGCAGCTTTCAGCTTAATAGAGTGAATTGCAACTTCTGGGAACAGATGAATCTCTAGCTGAATAAAAATAATATCTCAATAAGGTGATAAAATGAGGAAATGTTGTTGTCCTCTCAGTTTGTTCCATTATTTTTTCCTCCTCTGGCTGATGCTGGGAAATGTTGCATTCTTCCTCTTTGGATTTGCCCCTGCTGGTGTGAAAATTTTGGGGGAGTCAGTAGAGATTCATCCTGGACAATCATTTTTGTATACACAGGATAATGTTAATTACAATTTCTAAACTAAGAAAGATACAGACTAAATTATGGCAAAATTCACCTGAGGAGGTACCAAGCTGGCATTTTTTCCCCATGCTTATTGGTACATACATAAATCTCCCTATGGAATAGCAGAATACCTTAGTTGACTACTTGCCATGAGGACCTGAGAGGAGAGTTTGCCCAATGTAATTTAAAAGACTGTAACTGTTTACAGTAAATCAGAAGATACATAATTTTTTTATTATTATTATTCTTTGTTAGGTATGAACCACAGAAAGAAAAAAGATTCACCAGGGGCTGCAGGAAACTTCTGTGAGCAAAGCTCTCACAAAACAAAGAGCAACAGAAGCCTTAATCCTCCTGGTGGTAGGGATAATCTTCCCACTTCTGTAAACAGAATAATTGATGTGGATGGAGTTAAACTGGAAGACAGTGGCACACGATCCTGTGATGATTCAGAAGGGAACCTCAGCTTCGAAGGCTGTGTCTCTGAACTAAGATCTTGCCAGGGGAGGATGCGGACAGGAGTTTATAGAACATCAGACCTTCCCTCTCTGATTACTGTCAAGAGTGAGAAAAACAAGGGTGCTAAGAATCAGTACAAAGCTACTTTTGTTTAAATCCCTATTTTTAATTAACAGCTTCAGCATTTTTGCCTGGCATCGTTAGCACTAGAGCTATGCATTATGGGCATGTTCTGGCAAGTCACTCAGTGCTTTCAATTTCTATTGGCTTCAATGGGCGTTTAAAATAGTCAGCGCCTCCCAAGGTCAGACCTTGTATGAATTGGAATCTGTATAATGAAAAGGAGTATTTAAACAAAAGAGTTGAGATACTTAATTTTGTTCTGTCACCTAATCGACTTTCTAATGTTGTTTTCCATATCATGGTTCCTGTTGGTACTTTGACCAAATTGGTGAGATTAAAATTCTCATGGCATACAGCCATCCTTTAATGTCTTTGAGAAAGACAAAGTCATTTTAAGTCCCACCCAGGTTTTTACAAAAGGTGGTTTTGGTTTTTCATCTTAATCTTCTAATGTTTTTTCCTAGTCCGCAGTGTTCCTCGGTGCTGCTAAACTTGTACATTGGATATGAAGTGTACTATTCATTATTATTTGGACAGCATTGAGACTCTTTGTCTGGCAAATCTTCCTGTCTATTGATAGCATCTGAGAAATCCAGGGGGAGTTCAGTCTTGTTATAAAGATTACCTGAGTGGATAGATGCATTCTGGCATGCTTTTTACATGGGCAGGAATCCAGATTCAAGAAAGCCATAAAGCTCATTCAGACAGAGCAATAGCAGCTTCTGTAGCTTGCCTTGGTAACTTATCCATAGCAGTGATTTATAAAGCAGCCGCATGGAGATTATCCAAATCTTTACATGGCAATGTTCTCTCTATGTCTGAGAATTTATTTTAATCTATAATTAAATATTCTTCTTCCTCCTTCTAGGTTAGATTAGAAGATTAGCTAAAAATACCAAACTAGTGAGTAATTCTGAAGGAGGAAGAAAGGATTCTTGCCTGTTCTCTGAATTTATTGTCTCTGCAGATCTACACTTGTTCTTCTTTCTTTCCCATTTCTTTTGAGTTAATAATGACTCTTGGCAGCTGAAAGAGGTATTGAAGAAATGTGAAGCATGGGCCTCTATCAATCTCTATTTGAAACAGTGTTGAATGTATACATTAAGATGCATATCAGTTCACTGCTTTGAATTGATTCTGGGACTCATGAGGCATATTGCATGGCTCCTAGATTGTGGATCTGCAGAGGCAGTAAATCTGGAGAACTACAGTTATTGCTAAGTAATCTCTTTTTCATTGCTCCTCCTTTGTGGAGCTTATCATGAATTGTGAACTTTTTCATAGCAGGGAAATGCTGTAGCAAATTAATCAGTTTTTAAAGCTCAGATGCATTTGCAATGTCAGAAGGGTTAGCAGATTCTTAGGATTATTCAACAGTAATATAAGACCTTTCCCAATGTAAGGAATTATGCGCACAGCTCTATTAAGTTCAGCGGAGTTTCACCTATTTACAGCAGTAGAGACTTTTGCCCTAGGTTTGGGAAACTCATTTGCTAACATTAAACCCAGCTCAGTCAATTGTATGCTTTAGATTGTTTACTTTTTTTAATATGGTTGTGGGTGGATGAGTAATATATACCTGTCATGAAAAACAGCTGTTCCTTTACAAATTTCCAAAATTAAAATTGGACTGAGAATCACACTAAAGTTGTGCTGATACTGCAGTATTGTCTACAGTAGGGGAATTGAAAAGCTGAAGGTATTCATAAGGAGATACAGAGACTTTCAGCTCTAGATAAGTGATTCAAATCAGACTTGTGCCAGTGGTAGCGGAAAGCTATCATCGGACTGTAAATGAAGTGAGTTGGTTATGAGAGTCCAGTTCCCTGTGACTAGATGGCTACCTCACAGAAACCCACCATATCTGGCCGTAAGTGGAGTCATCCTGGCAGGGACTGAATAGGCACTGAGCCTGAAGGAACTTCTTATCCCTATGGTAGCCTATAGGTATAGATATTTGCTAGATGAGGGATAGGTATAAGTTAAGGCAATAATGCAATGAGCCTAGAAGCTGTTATAAACTAGCATCTGGTGGTTACTTGTCAACACTATAGAGTAGGTAGTTACTGTGGTTAAAAGACATTGGTGATGCAGTATGGGGGAGCTTTCCCTGCTGGTATTCAGCTGCTACTTGTTCTATGCTAAATGAAGGACATAAGTCTTCAAAGTTTTCATGTTGGCTGTAGATTGTAGTCCATAGAATACATTATTCTTTATCTTCTTATACTGCATGTATAGGATTAGTATAATTATCTTGAGAGAGAATTTAAAACATCTCTGTATTCTTTAAAATCCTTTCTCCATGTTGCATCTGTCTTGTCGTTGTATTGACAGCATTATGATACAAATTCACAGCTGGCAGGACAGGTTTTCACCCTTATAAATGTCCATGTTTTTGGTTGAGAGCTTTGCTCTGGTCAAAGCAAAGTATCTTCACACATCAGTAAACCCCAGCAAATGGGCTCCTTGCCATCTGCACCTGAACATGTTGCACCTTGTGGTGTGTCTTTGAAAATCAACACCTGCCCCAGTACTGTAGTGAATATTTAAAAATGAAATGCAGTAGTTGGTGTCTATGGTGATTCCTGATCAAAATTTTAGGTGGGACACTATAACTTGCCTTAGCTCCATGTATGCTCATCAAAGACCTGATCCTGTAAGTGATCATCTGTATGCAGAATTCCCATTGAAACCAAAGGGAGTTCTGTGACCAAGATCTTAATGACACCTTTGAACGTGCCTCCCAGGCCTCTGCTGTCATTACTAGACTTCAGTAGACCTTCAGAGTTATGAACTGACTGGTCAACCACACACTCATTTGGAACCAGAAGTATGTAATCAGGCAGCAGAGAGAAAAAAATAAAAAAGAAGCAAATACTGTACACTACAGTACTGTGTTAAACATAAACCACTGAAAAATACATGGACAGTTTTTAAAAAAGGTTTGACAAGGTAAGGAAACTGTTTCAGTGCTTGTTTCATTTAATTAAGATTTAAATTAAGATTTAAAAAAGGAGCATTTTTACTTCTGCATAGTAAAGTTTCAAAGCTGTAGTAAGTCGATGTTTAAAAGAACAACCGTAATGTTTTGTTGAGTTACAAACATTTCAGAATTATGAACAACCTCCATTCCCGAGGTGTTCATAACTCTGAGGTTCTACTGTATTCACAGAAGTCCTACTACTTTTGCTGTGGAATCCCCTACTGGAATGTTCACATATGCTCTGTGCCAGGGCATTGGAGCAATTGCCCAGTGTGGATACCTGATTTGAAAGAGCTGTTTGGTTAAATTAGAAGTGGGAATGAAGTTATAATATTGGGATGAAGGTGCATTTGTTTCACCCCAGTGGCAAAGCCGTCTTTGTTCATCATAAACCTTTCACCTCTTTTCAAACATAATAATAATTTTAGAAATTAAATAGTTTCATTAAAACCTTTCTGTGGCTGCTTAGCTGCTGAAGTGTAAGAAAGATCTGTTGTATTAAATTCTGAGTGCAGCAAACTGGATTTGGCAGGATTGGATATTTAACCCAAGTTCAGAGAAATGAATGATGTAAAAGAAAGCTGCCTTAAAATGGGTTTTCTTAAATAGGGAAGGGGAGGGGAAGACATGACAGGACTTGGCAGCATGCCTAGAAAGCACAGGCTGGTGAACCAAGGAACCTGGAATACAGGAAAATAATTCTTCTGTATTCAGCAATATCATATTCAAAACTGCCCCTGAATATGAGCCACATGTAAACTCCAGCTGTTTAAAAATATGACCCCATACCTTATTGCTCAAAGCAATATGTTGCTTAAGCTTAGAAATAATTAATAATATTAGGTTTACTTTGCAAGATCTGGGAGAATGTAGAAACTAAACCAACACAGTATTAGTGCTGAATCAGTTGCCAGGGATAATGGAGTTAATAAAACAAAATGGATACAGACAATCCCAGAATGGCATTTTCAAGAGTGATTGTGCTCTGAGCAATGTCCTGAATATTTAACTATTGAGTGATATTATCAACATAATATGGTTTTAAGATGCATTGTTATATTGTGATTTCCACTAAAATTGAGACTAGTAGCAATTTTTTTTTAAAAAGCAACTTAATTGATATGCTTTTTGATGGCTTAGTCCTCTGTCTTGTCAACCAATTTTTGAAGACAATCCAGATTATGGACTTTATACTCTCACTTATGCCAATTTTACACTGGTGCAGCTCCACTGATTTCAGTGGACTTACTCCTGTCTTTCCTAACAAGTGTAAATGACTGCAGAATCTGGTCTCTGTTATATTGGTGTACATTTGGAGCAGTTCCACTGAGGCTCGGTCTACACTACGCGTTTAAACTGATTTTAGCAGCGTTAAACCGATTTAACGCTGTACCCGTCCATACTACGAGGCCCTTTATATCGATATAAAGGGCTCTTTAAATCGGTTTCTGTACTCCTCCCCGACGAGAGGAGTAGCGCTAAAATCGGTATTACCATATCGGATTAGGGTTAGTGTGGCCGCAAATTGACGGTATTGGTCTCCGGACGGTATCCCACAGTGCACCACTGTGACCGCTCTGGACAGCAATCTGAACTCGGATGCAGTGGCCAGGTAAACAGGAAAAGCCCCGCAAACTTTTGATTTTCATTTCCTGTTTGCCCAGCATGGAGCTCTGATCAGCACGGGTGGCAATGCAGTCCCAAATCCAAAAAGAGCTCCAGCATGGACCATACGGGAGATACTGGATCTGATTGCTGTATGGGGAAACAAATCTGTTCTGTCAGAGCTCCGTTACAGAAGATAAAATTTTTGAAAAAAAAATCTACAGGCTACACAGTGCTGCTTGACAAGCGTAATGGGAAGCCAGAGACTCAAATGGACACTCATGGAGAGAGGGAGGAGGTACTGAGGACTCCAGCTATCCCATAGTCCCCAGCAGTCTCCGAAAAGTATTTGCATTCTTGGCTGAGCTCCCAATGCCTGTAGGTTCAAACACATTGTCCGGCGTGGTTCAGGGAATAGCTCGTCAATTTACTCCTTCCCCCGTGAAAGAAAAGGGAAAGAAATCGTTTCTTGACTTCTTTCAGTGTCACCCTATGTCTACTGAATGCTGCTGGTAGACGCGATGCTGCAGCAGTGAAGAGCAGTATCCGCTCCTCTCCCCTCCCTGGTGGCAGACGGTACAATATGACTAATATCCGTCATCACCATCAGCCCATGAGTGCTCCTGGCTTGCCTCAGGTGAGGTCGGCTGGGGGCGCCTGGGTAAAAATAGGAATGATTCCTGGTCATTCCCAGTAGATGGGACAGAACGGCTGGTAACCGTCCTCATCATAGCAACTGTGGGCTGAGCTCCATCAGCCCCCTCCCTTTCCTGTGTAAAGAAAAGATTCTGTACTGCCTGGACTATCATAGTAGCGGGATGCTGGGCTCCTCTCCTCCGCACCGCTTAATGTCCTGCCTGGACTGTCATAGCACCGGGAGGCTGCCTCCCCCTCATTTTATCTCACTAACAAGTCACTGTTTCTTATTCCTGCATTCTTTATTACTTCATGACACAAATGAGGGGGACACTGCCACGGTAGCCCAGGAAGGTTAGGGGAGGAGGGAAGCAACGGGTGGGGTTGTTGCAGGGGCACTCCCCATGAATGGCATGGAGCTCGTCATTTCTGCAGGATCTGACACAGAGCAGCTGTGCTCTCTGATACACTAGTTCTCTAGTACACTTGCCTCATATTCTAGGCAGGACTGACTCTATTTTTAGAAACCATAAAGGAGGGATTGACTCGGGGAGTCATTCCCAGTTTTGCCTTTGCGCCCTCGGCAGATCTCAGCCAGGGGCACCCATGATAGCAGCAGACAGTACAGAAAGACAGATAACCGTCATCTCATTGCCAATTTACACCGGCAGCGGATGGTACAGAACGACTGGTAACTGTCTCTGCTATCATGCAAAAGCAAATGAATGCTGCTGTGTAGCACTGAAGTATCGCCTCTGTCCGTGGCATCCGGTACACATACGGTGACTGTAAAAAAAAAAAAAAAAAAAAAAAAAAAAAAAAAAAAGCTGAACGGGCTCCATGGTTGCCGTGCTATGGCGTCTCCCAGGGCAATCCAGGGAAAAAGGGCGCGAAATGATTGTCTGCCGTTGCTTTCCCGGAGGAAGGAATGAGTGATGACATTTACCCAGAACCACCCGCGACAATGATTTTTGCCCCATCAGCCACTGGGCTCTCAAGCCAGAATTCTAAGGGGCAGGGGAGACTGTGGGAACTATGGGATAGCTACGGGATAGCTACCCACAGTGCAATGCTCCGGAAATCGATGCTAGCCTCGGACCATGGACGCACACCGCCAAATTAATGTGCTTAGTGTGGCCGCGTGCACTCAACTTTATACAATCTGTTTTATAAAACCAGTTTATGTACAATCGGAATGATCCCATAGTGTAGACGTACCCTAAGATCAGTATTTAGGCAAGAAGCAGTAAAAATGATGATTCAAGTGAAATCCATATCTATCTATATTCTCACATAGTTAAAATTAACTTGTTCATGTAGGGTTTTTTTAATGACTCTCCATCAGACTGTATCATTTAAATGACAAAAATTAATTTGAATATGATTATGATCATCCACCCTTTGGATGATCACCACTCTGCTATATCGGCCCAAACTTTGGATCCCTTGTGCTTTCCAAGCATCTGGAACTGAGCAACTTCCAGGCACTGTGTCTTAGCTGGTTTTAGCTGTGGCCTCTCAGGAACACTTCAAGGGTGCAGACTCCCTGTCTGGGACCCCTTCTTTGAATGTGGGACCCTGTGATCCAACCGCCTTTTGCCCTGTGCTGAACCCCTCAAAAGTGTACCACCAGCTTATGCACGCTCTCCTAGAGTCCACCACCATCAGCACTCCAGAGTATAGTTTAACTCTTTGAGGACCATGTGATGGTTAAAGTAAGGAATGCACAAGCTTTGCAAAAGAACTTCTTACACACTTGTGTCTCAGGGTATGTCTACACTACGCGATTATTCCAATTTTACATAAACCGGTTTTGTAAAACAGATTGTATAAAGTCGAGTGCACGCGGCCACACTAAGCACATTAATTTGGCTGTGTGCGTGCATGTACCAAGGCTAGCGTCGATTTACGGAGCGTTGCACTGTGGGTAGCTATCCCGTAGCTATCCCATAGTTCCCGCAGTCTCCCTCGCCCATTGGAATTCTGGGTTGAGATCCCAATGCAAAAACAGTGTCGCAGGTGATTCTGGGTAAATGTCGTCACTCAATCCTTCCTCCGTGAAAGCAACGGCAGACAATCATTTCGCACTCTTTTTCCTTGGATTGCCCTGGCAGACGCCATAGCATGGCAACCATGGAGCCCATTTTGCCTTTTGTCACTGCCACCGTATGTGTACTGGATGCTGCTGACAGATGCGGTACTGCAGTGCTACACAGCAGCATTCATTTGCCTTTGTAAGGTAGCACAGACGGTTACCATCCCTATTGCACGGTCTGCCATGCCATTGTAAATTGACGATGAGATGACGGTTATCAGTCGTTCTGTACCGTCTGCTGCTGTCATGGATGCTCCTGGCTGGCCTCGCTGAGGTCGGCCGGGGGCGCATGGGCAAAAATCAAAATGACTCCCCGAGTCATTCCTTTCTTTATGTTTTGTCTAAAAATAGAGTCAGTCCTGCCTAGAATATGGGGCAAGTCTACTAGAGACCCAGAGAGCACAGCTGCCCCGTGTCAGAGCCCCAGAGATCCCGCAGAAATGATGAGCTGCATGCCATTCTAGGGGGTGCCCCTGCAACAACCCCACCCGTTGCTTCCCTCCTCCCCCAACCGTCCTGGGCTACCGTGGCAGTGTCCCCCCATTTGTGTGATGAAGTAATAAAGAATGCAGGAATAAGAAAATGTTAGTGAGATAAAATGAGGGGGAGGAAGCCTCCTGCTGCTATGATAGTCCAGGAAGGACATTAAAGGGTGGCGGGGGAGAGGAGCCCAGCCTCCCACTACTATGATAGTCCAGGCAGTACAGAATCTTTTCTTTTAGACATGAAAGGGAGGGGCTGATGGAGCTCAGCCTCCAGTTGCTGTGATGAAGACGTTACCAGCCGTTCTGTACCATCTGCCGGAAATGACCGGGAGTCATTCCCATTTTTACCCAGGTGTCCCCGGCTGACCTCACCGAGGCCAGTCAGGAGCACTCACAGGCTAATGATGACGATGGATAGCAGTCATATTGTACCATCTGCCACTGGGAAGGGGATGCTGGTGTTCAGCGCTGCAGCACCCCGTCTACCAGCAGCATGCAGTAGACATAGGGTGACATTGAAAAAAGGTGAGAAACATTTTTTTCCCTTTTCTTTTGGGGAGGTGGAAGGGTGTAAATTGACGACATATACCCTGAAACACCCGGGAAAATGTTTTTGACTTTTCAGGCATTGGGAGCTCAGCCAAAAATGCAAATGCTTTTCGGAGACTGCGGGGACTGTGGGATAGCTGGAGTCCTCAGTACCCCCTCCCTCCCTCCATGACCATCCATTTGATTATTTGGCTTTCCGTTACGCTTGTGTCACAGCACTGTGCTGTGGCCTCTGTCTATCATAGCCTGGAGATTTTTTCAAATGCTTTCTCATTTCGTCTTCTGTAATGGAGCTCTGACAGAACAGATTTGTCTCCCTATACAGCGATCAGATCCAGTATCTCCCGTACGGTCCATGCTGGAGCTCTTTTTGGATTTGGGACTGCATCGCCACCCGTGCTGATCAGAGCTCCACACTGGGCAAACAGGAAATGAAATTCAAAAGTTCATGGGGCTTTTCCTGTCTACCTGGCCAGTGCATCCGAGTTCAGATTGCTTTCCAGAGCGGTCACAGTAGTGCGCTGTGGGATACCGCCCGGAAGCCAATACCATCGTTTTGCTGCCACACTAACCCTAATCCAATGGCAATACTGATTTCAGCACTACTCCTCTCATCAGGGAGGAGTACAGAAATCGGTTTAAAGAGCCCTTTATATCGCTATAAAGGGCCTCGTTGTGTGGATGGGTGCAGGGTTAAATCGGTTTAACGCTGCTAAATTCAGTTTAAACGCGTAGTGTAGACCAGGCCTTAAACAGCACAAGAGAGTTACAGATCTATACAAAACAGCAAACATCAGAACACATTTCCTTCTCTCAGAGACCTCACCATTTCTGAGTCTTTTGGATTCTATTCAGTATCTTTCTGGGGAGTAAGGTCCCTCTTGCCCCATTCCTCCTTGATGAGCCTTTTGGTTCTGAGAATGGTTTCACCCCTTTCCAGAGAGCATGTCATTTTAAAAACCAAGTTCTGAGACCTCTCTCTGCTGCTCTTCTTATACTGGCATTTTTCATCCTCCGACCCCACTGGGTAGGTTTGCTGGTAGAGGGTTGTTAAAAGTCAATGGGTTGGCCGGTAGGCGCCATTGTTCCACTAGGGTATGGCTGTTCAAGGTTTATGGCCCTTTTTCAGTTTCTCAGATATAGTCTGTTTTTTGCCACAAAATGGTGATTCTAATGCACACTGACTGTTACAAGTACAGTTTTCATAATATCAAATGGGATTCATAATTGGACACAGACACATTCTCCAAACTGCCACAGGTAATACCCAGAGAAAGTAATGCTACCCAATATTAGTTATGCTGGCCATATTGGACAGCTTCTGAATGGCATTGACAGTGATTACTGTCATTTAGAGTTGTTTTTCCTGACATTTGATATAATATATTAGGATGATACCAGATGCATGTTTCCCATAGAGACCAGGTTGCTGTGCAAATAGCATGAGATACCACAGGATGTACCAGTAGGATAGAATAGTGTCAGTGACACCGTACAACCACCCTGGGCCAGGTTTTCAAAATTACTGAGCTCCCCTTTAGGCAGATCAATGAAAAGGCGAAATTTTGGAAGGTGCTCTACATGGGGACGATTGCTGAACACTTTTTAATATCTGGACACTTCATTTTATTGGTTACAAAGTTTGAGACAAAGTCTTGGACTCAGGACTGGCTCAGACAATATAGTTTAATAATTTCTTCCCAGTGTACATGGGAAACTAAGAGCATTGCAGCTGCACAAGTTCATCCAGACCACTTAATTCCCCTGCACAACACAGTACCTTATATGTTTAGAAATTACTCTAATCCCCTGCTACAAGCTATGGAAACTATGGGATAGGTGCTTTTGAAGTCCCAAAATGCACTGGGACAACAATGACTGTAAGACACTTCGTGTGGATGTGCCAAACCTCTTCTGTGAAAAACAGTGTTGGTATGTGGGTGAGCTGAACTGTGGCAACGACAAGTAGCACCCCCACCTTTCTCAATCTGCCTGTGTCCTTACAGCAGTTTCCATACTCTGGTGCCTACCCTGCAGGATGCAGAGTGCTGAGCACCCAGGTTAGGTCAGTCAGGCCTGATCCAAAGTCCATCGAAATCAACAGAAAGACTTCTATTGACTTTAAAGGTTCTTGGATCAGGCCGTTAGTGTAGAACCGCCATTAAGTTTAGACCGACTACTTGTAATAGTTTCAGATAATAATTGTCACTTGTGAGAAATGTTGGTGGATCAGCTGTTCATAAATTCCGACTGATTTCTAAGTCTCTTCAAAATCCTAGGAAGCCTAATATTACATACAAAGCTGCATAGTCTTTAAACTGGAAGACAAGGAAAGAAAGGTGTTAATTTTTTACCCTGAGCTTGAACCTGTTGGACTATGTAAAAATGTTGCCTTCTGGAATTTAACTTGTATTCTTGTTTTACTGCTGATTTTGATTTAAAAACCTATATTGTGACTTTGTAATTTGAAAATAGTTACTGGGTTAATTTCTCCATCCACACAAAATTGTTGTGAAATTTTATACAACACAAGAAATCACTGTGTATAGACACGTAATTATGTCAAATTAATTTTAAATACTAATTGTGTAATAAGTAAATAATTTGTACTGTTGGAGCTGATATTTCATTTATGTTGGCAATTTGTGATTTAATTTAGTTTGACAAAGGGAAATAAGGAAAACCTGAAAATAATCATGTAATGTGCCTCTAACTACACAATTTTTTTAAAAAAAATAAGTGTGTTGGTTGTTTTTAACAAACTTGTGATAATCAGAAAGTGAAAAAAGCAGAAAGTTGTTCAAATGTTATATTTCATAAAGATGTGTTCCTATACCTGACCTTTGCAAATAAAATCAACTGATATTTTAGCATTTGATAACATACATATATATATATATATATATATATATATATATATATACCTTTAAAAGGAAATCAAGTGTTTTTGCTCAAAATTGGCATTCCTTGAAAATGGGCTTTGCCTTCTGGAATCCAACAATAGCAGGCCAGATACTTGTCCTTTAATGCATCCCCTTTGTACCATTCTGTCAGTGTAAAGGGAACATAAAACTACTTTAAAGCAGCAGAAGAACATTCTCCTTGTGTAGTGGAATTCTCATCTGGATCCTCTTGCATATATTTCAGGTGGGCTAGTGAACAAAATGGCTACTTGGGAGTCGATGCCTGTCAAGACTGCTCTAACTTGTGCCATGGGCTTGTTCAGCCTTGTCAGCTGCCAGGATCAGGGCAATGGAAAGGCGACAGAAAGCCACCTGTGTCCTCCTCACACTGGTTCATCAAACACTGTTGTGGCCTAACATGTTCCCCCTCACATCCCTCCCCATTTAAAACATGGCATGTAACTGCTATCCTCGTTTTGGGCTTGAACCTGCACCGCATAGGTGTAAAGTGTAGCAAGGTTAAAAGTGATAAGCGGGAGTATTACCTGCTGTCATAGGTCTCACCCCCACTCTGAACTTTAGGGTACAGATGTGGGGACCTGCATGGACATTTCTAAGCCTAATTACCAGCTTAGATCTGGACTCGCTGCCACCACTCTCAAACTAGCTCCCTTTTTTGGATAGTCTTGAGAGACTTCCTAACCAAGTCCCTGGTGAACACTGATGCAACCCCTTGGATCTTAACACAAGGAGAATTTAACCATCACCCCGCCTTTCCCCCACCATTTCCTGGTGAGTCCAGATCCAATCCCCTTGGATCTTAAAACAAGGAAAAATCAATCAGGTTCTTAAAAAGAAGGCTTTTAATTAAAGAAAAGAGAGGTAAAAGAAAGGGGAAAAAAATAAACCCTCTGGGAGACAGCATATCAGCTAATCTCACAGACAATAGATTGAAAACACAGGATGTTCCCCTGGGCAAAAATCTTAATACACACAAGAATACCCAATTTGATAATTCCCTTAATGGCACCAAGACAAGTTACAAAGAAAATAAACATAAACCTATTTATTCCTTTCTAAAACTTACTACTCTGATAACAGGCTGGTTCCTTGATCTTTTTCACTCCCGGCTGAAACTGAAAACTGACTAAACAAAGGAAACTTCCCTCCTTCCTTTTGGAACATCTTGTTCCCCCATTGGTTCCTCTGGTCAGGTGTCAGCTAGGCTAGGTGAACTTCTTAACCCTTTACAGGTAAAAGAGGCATTAACCCTTAGCTATCTGTTTATGACACCTGCCTTATAGCATGAATAGTGCTCTTCATTGCTTGCTGGGGTTCACACTTAATCTCTCACATAACAGCATCTGTGAGTAATGCTTTCTACATTCTGTGGTTGGCTTGGAATTCCATCCCATCCTGACAAATAATGGCCTGGCCTCAATTATTCACACCATCATCTCTCTGCTGGACTTCAGCAATGTGATATACCAGGGCATGAAGCCTTCAGCATGTAGGAAACTCCAACTAGTATTAGAACAGAACACTGCAGCATATCTCCTCAGCAACACAGGCTACTGGGAACATATCAAACCTGTCCTGCACTTCCTACATTGTCTTTCCAAAGAATATTAAATCAAGGTCAAGGTCTTGGCACTTATCTTCAGGGCACTCAATAGCCTGGGCCCAGGGTATCTAAAGGATTGTCTGAAGATCCAGGATGAAGATCATGGTGGACAGCTCCACTCCTCTGGCACAGTGCAGCTCTCTACAATAAGAATGAAGTTTCTCTGTGCAGGAGAGACAGGTTTCTTGGGGCGGTCTGAGACTGTAATGAACTCTCACAGGAACTGAGGACCATCACAAACCTCATCAACTTCCATTCCAAGTGCAACATACATTTCTTTGACCTACCTTCTCTAATATAAACATATAGCTCTGTGTGTGTACGTGTAATATAAGTTTTGAAAATTCCAAAACAAAATACTCCAGTTCATGCATTTTTTCCCTGGGAAGAGGATGAGACCAAACATGCGACTGATGTTACTTGCATTGCTTAATGCACTACTGGAAGGTGCTCAGATACTGTGGTTATAATAATTTATATGATAGAATCCTATGTTTCCCAGAGCATGCCATTGGTCCAATCACATCCCAACTCTTTTTATCTTCTGCTTTTATGAGTAGGGAGATAGGTTCACAAGGGGTTTGAGATTTGCTACCACTCAGTGCAGAGAACCACACCTGACACTTAACCCTGCTTGTATTTACGTGAAGCTTCTGGTCATACTTGTGCTGGAATGCAATAACCTGGTGCTCCTCACTGTGCACTGCAGTGGCTGGAAGGATTGAGGCCTATGTACGGAAAGGTGCTGCTCCTTATATATTCAGGAAAATATTGCACAGAGCGGAAAGTTGTCCACAAGGAGGACTTACTCCTCCAAATGGAAAATATTCTAAATATGGGCAGCCCAGTGTAGCCTAGACTGAGTGCAGGCCCTAGTATGAAAGATCCTTGACTATCTGCTGCAGTTTGAACACTCTCACCTGATGGTATCTAAATTCTTTAAGGGGCTTCTGCACTTACCCGCCAGTTAGAGAACATACTCCAGTATGGGATTTCAACATCATCTTTTAAAACATATGGAGCTCTCTTGCAAGTCCCTCTCAGAATGCTATACGTACCATCGTACTCTCAAAATGGTCTTTTTGGTGACTATCATCTTGGCCAGACGAGTGAGTGAGATTTAGACACTCAGGACAGAATTCCCATTCATTCATAAAGGCAAAGTTGTTCTGAGACCTCATGCAAAATTCATCCCATGGTGGTTCATGAGTTCCACTTAAACCAATCAGCTTACTTGTATTCTTTCCAAAACCATATTCCACGCAAGCAGAGAAGAAATTCCACATACTGGTTGTATCTAGAGCTCTTTGAAAGATTTGGTCCTACCAACGTAATATCAGACTATCCCCACATCTATTTGTAGCTGTAGTTGGCCTCCCCGTTTCATCATAAAGACTTTAAAAATGAACAACACATTGTATTTCACTGTGTAACCAGCTGGCTGATATATTTCTCCTACTGACTACTAATACTCACTCCTCCAGAGCCCAAGTGGCATCCTTGGCATGTTTCCACAATGTACTGGGATCTGAAATCTGCAAGGCTGTTGCATGGAGCAACCTGTTCACCTTTGCCAAGCATTATACGCTGGATTTAGCTGCTAGATCAGATGCCAAATTTGGGAGAATGGCTCCAATCTCTATTCAACTGATGCAGTTGATACTCCTCAGGCCCACTCCTGGAGAGGATACTGCTTGCCAGTCACCTACAGTGGGGTCCACACTGACAAATACTCTCAGAAGAATGATTACTTACCCTACAGTAACTGTGGTTCTTTGAAATGATATAGTCAGTGTGGATCCCATTGTAGATGACTTCATCCCTGTGATCTGAGTCCTTCAGCTACCACGGGCTTTGAATTGTGAGGGAACTCAGGCATATTAAGGCTGCTCCATCCTTCATGCCCTTTCATGGGAACAAGAAGCGGCACAGAGTGCATGCAACAGCCCCAACAGCCACTGTTGTTCAATCAGTTTTGAGTTTGCGTGCACGAGGGACATGTACACCTACATTGGGATCCACGCTGAGTATGATATCTTGAAGAACCACACTTACTGTACGGCAAGTAACCATTCTTTTTGCATTTAAAGTTGGGTTTCAGTCTCTTTGTGGCACATGGAAAATACAGTGTATCCGCTCCAAAGTTACGGTTACTCACTGAACACAGAATGATTTACTGAGAATTTTACAAGTAAATCTGTTTAGGAATTAAAATTAACTAAAATAGGTCCTTTAAGAAATTTAGCACCCTGTGTCGGACCTTTTTTGGCCCTCATTATCTCAGTAACAGTATAACATGGATTCTTCAAACTTCCTATATAGTTAAAACTCATTGAAACCTTATGGATCAGTTCTATGTAGTCTTGGTCCACAAATACTAAAATATCTTACTACATGTGTAAGGCTACAATTTAGTCACGGATGTTTTTAGTAAAAGTCATGGACAGGTCATGGGCAATAAACAAAAATTCACAGCTCATGACCTGTCCTTGACTTATACTACAAATGCCCCTGACTAAATCTTTAGTGGGTGGGGGCTGCTGCTGGGGGATGCCCTGGGGGGCCGCTGTGAGGGGTGGGAGGGACTGAGGCCAGTGGGCAGCAGCTGCCTTGGCTTCCTGGGACTGCTGCTGTGGGGGCTGCTGGGCAGTGCCTGTCCCGGCTGCCCCAGAACCACTGCCGGTGTAGCTGGCCCTGAGGCGCTCTAGCAGTGGCCTGTGTGACTAGCTGTGGAGCACTCCAGCAACAGCCAATGTGGCTGTTCCTGGGGCTACCTGAGCAGTTGGCACCAGAGCCAGCTGCTTGGGTGGCCCTGGGGTCAGCCACACTGGCTGCTGCAGAAGTTACAGAAGTCGCAGAATGTCACGGAATCTGTGATATTCTGCGACCTCCATGACAGACATGGAGCCCTATTCATGTGTCTCTAGAGGGCAAGGTTAAGGTTCCTGCTGAAGAAGAAACTTAAGTTATGGAGAATAATGGGAAAGGGCAATTATATTTATTTTTTAAAGGACCTACTTTAAATAATTTTCATTTCTAAACAGATTTACTGGTAAAATTCTCCTCCTGTTTCCATGTAAGGGTGTGAAAGGTGCAGGTGAAAGATGCTGTGCACTAGCAATATGATTATGATTAAGATATTTTTAGTATTTGTGAGCCAAGACTAGATAGAACTGATTTTTAAAGACCAAAAGTTCTTTTCATTGTGTCTCCTCCTCCCCCTTTTGTGTCACTACAGGGCAGTTTTAAAGATGTTTGGGTGCCTGACTATGCATTTCCATACCTTAACATGTTTGGGCGTCTTTTAAATGTAACCTTAACTGATTTTGCTAGTTTTAAACTATTTGGTTTGAGGATAATTACATCATCTCTGTAGTGAAATTTACCATAAATTACACATATTTCCTCTCAACTCCATTTTAATATACATTTTTTTCTGGGTATCTGTCTATCTAATCTATGTATTTATAATCACGATGTTGCTAACTCTTTCAATTTCATCATGAGTCTTGCCATTTTTTTTCTTAAAGCCCCTACTGCTGGAATCAACTTTTACTTGAAAAGATGATCCGAGTGCATTGTAAAGGCTCAGAAACCAGAAAGAAAATAAAGAGAATCCAATATGTTATTTTTAAAAAAACACAATTTTTAAAGCCAATCTTCTGATTTTGGGGGACCTGACTCATGATATTTGAACAGCTGGGATTGGCAATGCTGCCATCACCTTTCCTATCTATAATGAAACTGTTGGCTTCTTACTGAACACCATGTTAACCCCCAATGCAATATGTGGCTGGTAGGGGGCTCCATAATCACTCCAGAACACAAAAGGGAAGCGCTGCCAGAGGGAACCTGACTTTGAAGGCACGTGAGCAGCAGCAGGCTGGAGGTTGCAGGCTGAGAGCTGGCTGTGGAAAGAAGGCTGGGCAGCTTGGGAGCTGGGCTGAGGGTCTGAGAGTCAGGGTGGGAAGGTCCCTACTGCTGGAATTCGCCAGTGCTAGCTCTCGTAGATAGTTAGGAGTGGCCTGCAAACAGAGGGACTGTGTGGAGGGCCGGAACTAGACTACACCTGCTGGGCAAAAGGACTGGATCAATGCATAATACTTTAGGAAAAGGGGTGGCTTGAAGTGTGAATCCCTGGGTGTAGGCCTGAGAAGCCTCGCCTTCATACCCTGGGACGGGATGCCCCGAGGGGCTGAATTAGGAGCTGTTGGTTCACCTTTTGTCCGAGCATGTGGTACACCCTGTACCTACCAAAAATCCAAGGGATTGGTGCACCCCAGCAGCATAGCCCCTCTGCAGTGGGGTCAACTGCACTATGTATCTACACTGGAAGTGAAGATGTGATTGTAGCAGGAGTAGGCATACCTGTGTTAGCTTTAATCTAGCTAGCATAGATAACAATAGTAGCGTAGATGTGGTAGCATGAGCTTCAGCACTCTACAGGCGAGAACCAGAGTACCTACCCTGGGTCCCAGGTGGCTATGTATGCTGCTTGCTAGCCTGTGCTGAAGCCTGTGCAGCCAAGTCTTCTCTACTGTCGTTGCCTGCACTGCAAGTGAAGGTGAGATTGTAGCACTTCACTTGTAGTGTAGCCAGACCTCACCTCACTATCTATTGTCTTGCAGCTTTAGTGAATTTATCCTCAGAAATGTGATTTTGGCCTCTGCTAGAGCCAGTTCCACAATGATGTGAGAAACTCCAGGCTTAATGAAATTTTCAGACTGCCTGTCTTCTCGCCTTTTCAGCCCCCTTCTGCTCCCCTCCACTTTCCTTCTCCTCCTCCCCATCACCCTTCTCCCCTTCATCCCCTCTTTCTGCTCGCTGTCTTCCTCCTCCCCCTTTGCCCTTCTCCTGCCTGTCTCTTTCTACACTTCTTACCCCACTCTCTCCTCTCTGTGCATCCTCATCCTTCCCTTTCACCCTTTCTCCTCCCCCTCTGCCCCTTGCTCACTTTCCCTCCCCCATCTTCCCCTTATCCATTTCTCCCTTTCCTCCTTAACCCTTCCCCTTTTCTCCCTTCTCCTCCTCCTCCTCTTCCTTGTCCTTCCCTCTCATCTCCCTTTCTTTCCCCTTCTCCTTCCTCAATCTCTCTTGTCTCACCCTTTCCCTGATCCCTTTCGCCCTTCTTCACCGCCCATCTCTAGCCTCTCTCTCCTCCTCCTGTCCTCTTTCCACAGAGTCTCACACCTCCTCCAGCTCCTCCTTTTCCTTCCCCTGTTTCTCCCCCATCTCCTCCGCCTCTCCTCCCACCCCATCCTCGTTAACCTGCGTCACCTTACTTCACCCCCTCCAGGGTAGGGAGATGGGAGAGGGGAAAGGAATAGAGGGAGAGTTGAGTGTATGGAAAGAGGAAGGGGAGGGGAAAAGATGGGGAGAAGTGAGAGGGGAAGGGAAAAAGGGGGATGCTGTGGGAACGAAGAAGGGGTAGGGGGAAAAGGTGGAGGAGGGGAAAGAGGAGAAAGGGAGATCGGGGCCAAGCAGGGGAGAGTAGAAAGGGGGTCACTGCTGCCCCTTGCCCATCCAGCTCAGGCCCACCCCATCTCACTTCTGATTGAACGGGATTTAAAGTGTGTGGTGGAAATGTGGCTGCAGGCATGTCTATGTTGTGGGCTGTGTCTCAGGGAGAAGGGCTGCAGGGAGCTTGGCTGGTTTACAGGAAGGGCTATATGGGGAGAAAAGAGGCTTTGTCCTGGGCTGTCACAGGCCCAGAGACAGGAAGGGAGATGGGAGAAAGGGGAGAGCAGGAAGTGGGGAGGAGGAAAAGATAGGGAGAAATGGAAAGGGAAAGAAATGGGAGAAGGAGTGGTAGTGTGGGGGAAGTGAAAAGCGAGAGGGAAGAGATGGGAGTTGAAGATGGGAAGGAAAAGGAGGGAGAATGGGAAAGGATCAGAGAAGGAGAGGTAGACGTTAGAGGGGATGGGGAAAGGAGAGAAGGGAAGTTTTATCTATAAGCTCTGGCTGCTCTGTAGTGCTCCAGAGTGGGGTGAAGCAACCAGAGTGTTTTGGTAAATCTGTTTGTAAGAGTTAAAGTATAAAAGTTAACTATTCCAAAAAATTATGTAAGTCATACTTCATCTCTTCAGATCATGAGAAATATCCCACAGGAACATTCTCTGAGGTTTTTTGCATGAATTTTTTAAATTAAAAAACCCGTGAAAATTGCCAGATAAAATTTAGGTTAATCTGGGTTCAGGTTGTGAGTACATATCAGTAATTGAAGGTAAGCTTCATTACAGTGACGAGGTACTTGTTCTAAACCATGCGTCCAAAACAGCCCTCTTGCGCTGGGAGCTAGATTTTCAGTGATGCACACTCGTCATACACATGCCAGAAGAGCATGCTGAAAGTTGCCCAGAAACACACACTGTTTGTACACACATTTCTGCAGGAGGCACGTAATGGTGAGATTTTCCAATGGTGACTAAATCCAACAGCCAGGGGGTGGGTCAGGGGGTGTATTCTGGCACTTACACATGTGTCATACGTCCATTATCTGTAAACTGTGAGTAGGTGTTTAATGAGACACCTGGGGAAATTGGGAGGTTTCCATGCTGCATATTATCAGGGTTGCAATTAGAATAATTCCTTTTAAGCTCTGAACTCTACCATATCACAGCAACTAACAACCCGAGGTCAGCTGGGCTTATGGGGCTGAAAAGGGGAAAAAGTTTTTCTTACAAAGAACATTTTCCAAAGTTGCAAGAGAAAGATTTAGCCTCCTTAAGATTATAGAGGCAAAGCTACCTCCTTCACACACACCTGATTTATAGACCATTTAAAAGCATGCAATGGGGGCGTCTAATATGCTAATGAAGGGAGTGGGTGGAACAGCAAGGATTTGAGCACATCTAAAAATGAAAATGCCTAACAGTTGCAAATTGGCTTGTGCTGAAGTCATCTAACTGGGTTAGCGGCAGTTATGGGTGGGGACATTTACCACTAGACATCTCTATGCATTTCTTTCAGCCAGTTTTCATACACACATGCCTCTTGTGCTAGAGTAAAAAGTCATACATCTCTGGCCGTGGCTAGTGTTTCAGGCCAGGGTTGTGGTTTGATGTGCATAACACAGTCCCTGAAGGTAAGACTTCCTAAATTTCCCTCTCTCTTTAAATAGCAGGAGAAAACATCCAGTTTCTGAGCTGTGAAACATGCAATTAAACACCTGCGGATGGCTGGCGTCTGCTGATTTGGGCTTACAGGGGTAGGTTGTGGAGCTATAATATTGCAATATCGATGTTAGAATCATAGAATCTTAGGGTTGGAAGAAACCTCAGGAAGTCATCTGGTCCAACCCCCTGCTCAAAGAAGGACCAACCTCAACTAAATCATCCCAGCCAGAGCTTTGTCAGGCTGGGCCTTAAAAACCTCTAAAGATGGATATTCCACTTCTTCCCTAAGTAACTCATTCCACTGCTTCACCACCCTCCTAGTGAAATAGTTTTTCCTAATATTCAACCTAAATTTCCCCCACTGCAATTTAAGACCATTGCTTCTTGTTCTGTCATCTGCCACCATTGAAAACAGCCTAACTCCATCCTCTTTGGAACCCCCCTTCAGGTAACTGAAGGCTGCTATCAAATTCCCCCTCACTCTTCTCTTCTGCAGACTAAATAACCCCAGTTCCGTCAGTCTCTCCTCATAAGTCATGTGTCCCAGCCCCCTAATCATTTTTGTTGCCCTCCGCTGGACTGTCTCCAATTTGTCCACATCCCTTCTTTAGTAGAGGGGACCAAAACTGGAAGCAATACCCCAGGTGTGGCCTCAGCAGCGCCAAATAGAGGGGAATAATCACTTCCCTCGATCTGCTGGCAATGCTCCTACTAATACAGCCCAATATGCCATTGGCCTTCTTGGCAACAAGGGTACACTGCTGACTCATATCCAGCTTCTTGTCCACTGTAATCCCCAGGTCCTTTTCTGCAGACTGCTGCTTAGCCAGTCAGTCCCCAGCCTGTAGCGGTGCATGGGATTCTTCCTTCTTAAGTGCAGAAGTCTGCACTTGTCCTTGTTGAACCTCATCATATTTCTTCTGGTCCAATCCTCCAATTTGTCTAGGTTAATCTGGACCCTATCCCTGCCCTCCAGCGAATCTGCCTCTCCCCTCCATCTTAGTGTCATCTGCAAACTTTCTGATGGTGCAATTAATTCCATCATCCAGATCATTAATAAAGATGTTGAACAAAACCGGCCCCAGGACCAATCCCTGGGGCACTTCGCTTGATACCAGCTGCCAAATAGACATCAAGCCATTGATCACTACCCGTTGAGCCCGACAATCTAGCTAGCTTTCTATCCACTGCGATAGACCCAGGCCAGTTGGGTATAGCAGAAGGCAGATATACTGGCCACTGGATTAACAGTTTTCTGTTCCCTGACTGACCAGAGCAGGGGCTGCTCCAGGCTAATGAGAACACCTGACTCTAATTAACCTGCAAAGAGTCAGGTGAGACCATTCAGTTAATGTGACCACCTGACTCTAATTAAGGCCCTGCTGATACTATAAAAAGGGCTCACTCCAGTCAGACAGGGAAGAGCCAGGGAGCCAGAGGTGAGGAAGTGCGACTGAAGGGCTGGTTACTGAAGACACCCTCAGACCATTGTTAAAGGAGTCCTAAGGTAAGGGTGAAGAAGGGAGAAGCAGGAGAGCTGTGGAGAAGTGGCCCAAGGAAATGTAGCAACTCTGGCAGTGAAGGGTTGGCTGCCAACAACTGCTACCATTAGGGTCCCTGGGCTGGAACCCGGATTAGAGGGTGGGCCCGGGTTCCCCCCAACCACCACTATAGGAACATCTCCTGGAAGGAGAAGTCAGGCCCCTGTCAGGACAGGAGGCTGAACAGAGACTGTGGGAGTTCTCTCACCAACCTCCTTGCAGGCCTATGATGAAAAGGGCTCAGTAGACTGTAACCCTGGCCCTAGAGAGAGAGAGGCTACGTGGAGGGTCACAGTGAGCCACTGAGGCTAGCAGAAACTGCTTAGAAGCGCAGGACCCATGGGAGCAAGGTCAGAGCTCTGCCACACCACCTTATAGTCCATTCATCCAATCCATACTTTTTTTAGCTAGCTGGCAAGAATACTTTTGATACATGTATCAAAAGCTTTGCTAAAGTCAAGATATATCACATCCATCTCTTTCCCCAGAGCCAGGCGCTGGCATTCTCCTCTCTCGTGGGGTCCCAGAGCTCAGGCTCCAGCCTGAGCCTGAATATCTACACTGCAGTTTTACAGCCCTGTGGTCCAACCCCTGTGAGCTCGAGTCAGCTGACATGGGCCAGCTGCTGGTGTTTCATAGCATATTAGACATACCTGAAGAAGCACCTTTGCCCTTAGTTGGCTCTGGCCATGTTATTTACACATTTCACTGTATCTCCATACATGCGGTACTTGGTGTTGCCACTATTGTGTTAATATGGATGCTACGAAGATCCTGGATCTAAATATCTCTAAACTTCTGGTTTGTGCAGTGGCCCCTCTCTTTATAGTGGCTTAAAGAAAAACCCTGGATCAAGAACAGCCCTGAATGTTGGGTGCTTTAAATCCAGATCTGATTTTTGCAGCTTGAGCCCCATCTCTTTTATTGTCCTTTTTGCATGTCTTGATAGTTCAGACTTGAGCTAATGCTCTCTTGGTACATGAACGATACTGAAAGTGGCCGTATGGCCATACATTTTCATGCAGTGCCTAGAGTGTAGGCAGGGCTCTTGTAATAAATTGGAGAGGTGCTGTGGTTAAGGTGTAGGACCCCATGGCAGTTAGGCATTGGAAAAACTGGTATGCATGAGTTAATCTGTAGAGGGGACAAATGAGACAGGATGTGCTGAAAGGAGGAGAATCCCAGATAGAGAATAAAACCTTACACAATATCCTGCAACCGAGAAGTAGCACATCCGAAAGGAGGGCGAGGGGGAAGGAATGCAATTAATGCTGTGACAGGTGGAGTTATATTATGACTGGCATGTTATGCACCTCTTTGTGTTACTATAGTGCATGAAAGACTGATAAAGGAAGGAGATAGGCATGAGTTCTCAATCTCAGGTCTGCGGACCCCTAGGGAGTCATGAACACATGTATGGTTGAGGATGACCAACCTCTCCATTTTTTTTTTATGGCTAGATAGGAACGGTTTCTGGAAACTATGTGGGGGCGGAGGTGAATCCCAAAACTTGTTTTCTGTTGTAATATGCGGTCAGTGTTTGGAAAAGTCGTGAACCACTCAGGGGGTTCGGGAAAGAGATGTGAGGA
This sequence comes from Gopherus flavomarginatus, assembly GCF_025201925.1. Classification (NCBI taxonomy): domain Eukaryota; kingdom Metazoa; phylum Chordata; order Testudines; family Testudinidae; genus Gopherus; species Gopherus flavomarginatus. The sequence continues at coordinate 265,516,771 of NC_066619.1, read as the reverse complement.
TTAAAACAAATAAAAAAAATAATGTGAGCTGTACTGTATTGTGACAGAATTGTGGCTTCTGGTATTTTTAAGCAGAAACTAGGTAGGGCAACAAGGGAACAGGGAGATGGTAGGACCAGGAGTCCCTGTTGGACAGCAAGGTGAGAAGTGGGTTATGAAGAGGGCTTTGATGGATGACAGTCAGAACATAGCATGCAAGAAGAGGGATATTGTCTGAGATCTAGGGAGCAATGTATGAAAGGCACAAAGACCAGTGTGAGAGGAAGAGGCCAAGGGAGCAATGAGGAGAAAAAGGGGGCAGAGCCCAGAGATCAAGGTGGTGAGTGACAGTAGATGAATAGGCAGGGCAGAGATCTGCAGGGCAGGACAAATGGTTCTTTGTGGAAAGAGGGAGAATCAGTGGAAGGACTTGAGCAGGGCCAGCTTTAGGCCAATTCTACCAATTTCCCCAAATCGGGCCCCATGCCTAATCGGGCCCCCGCCCAGTGAGAATCTCTTCCCTGGCTAGAGGTGCCTTTTTAATTTTTACTCACGTGGCAGCGCTCCGGGTCTTCGGCAGCACTTCGGCGGTGGGTCCTTTGCGTGTTCTGGGTCTTCGGTGGCACTTTGGCGGCGGGTCCTTCAGTGCCGCCGAAGATCTGGAGCGTGTGAAGGACCCGCCGCCGAAGTGCTGCCAAAGACTCAGAGCACCGCTCATTGAGTACAGGCCCCATGTGTTTTTTTACATGTTTTTTTTTTGTCTTCCCTGCTGGGGCCCTGTCGAATTGGGCCCTGCGCTTCCTAAAGCCGGCCCTGGACTTGAGGAGGGAGAGAAAAGTCATTTTGTCTGCTGAATGCTAGAGAGAGAGAGAGAGGAAGTGAGAGCCCGGGAGACTAGTAAGCAGGTTACAAGCCAGGTTACAAAAACCTTGGTGTTGGTGTTTACTGGGATTTCAGTAGTGGACTTGGTGAAGGAGGAGCAGATTTTTCGTGTTACAGAGGGGAGGGAGAAGTGGTGAGATTTGGGAAGAGGTTCAGTGTAAGGAGAGAAAAAAGGAGTCCTAAATAACCCCAGATTTGTATGCTTGAGTGACAGGGAAGCTAGCAGAGTTGTCAGGAGTGCTGGAGAAATGTGGGTGGTGAGAGGATTGAGGAGGAGAAGTTAGCATTTAAGTGCATGCATGTATTTCAGTTCCAGGATTAACTGCTGATATGCAACAGCTCTGTGTCTGTGCATGCTGAATCCCTGCTGTCCAGTTACAAATATCCTGCAGCTATTCCCATTTGCTGCAGTTGTGCACTGACCAACCATGCTGCCTATTGTTGGGATTTTTCAAAAGCACCCAGGTGACTTAGGCTCCTATGTCCCATTAATTTAGGGATTAATTGTGTCCATCAAGAGCAGGTATGTGGAATAAAAAGTAACTTTTCTCACTATAGCCTCACTTTAAATTATTCCCCATTTAGAAATAGTTATCAGACTGATATGGTTTATCATGTAGAAATGACACATACATTAGTGATATCCTTATACAGAATGAAATCAGAACAAACCAACTGAAAAAGAGTCCTAACATCTCAGACTCCCCCATTGTGTTAATCATTCCACATCCTAGAATTGTTTTGTTATCAGGGAACTTGGATTTGGTACCTTGTTACAACGTTATCAACTTAAATGTTGTAATAAAATCACTTCTGGAGCCAGCAACAGATCCCACCATTAAGCTGCCACATATCTCTACAGGTAAAAAGAAGAAATTGGCTTTAAAAGAAGAGAGCCTCATTTACCTTGATAAACATTAAAGTAATTTACAAAAATAAATGGGAGATCATATATTCATTGCAAAGTATTGTATTATTCTTTACCCTCAACTTGTCAGTGACTGATGAAATTTTCATTTACACATTTAATGCACATCTGGAAATAATGTAGAACACTGCTGACCTTTCAGGCATGCTGCAAAAGCCATTTATTTGGTAGGGTTTCTGGGGAAGGATCAGAATATATTCCTAGATAGGAGGGCATATGTGTTTATTTGAGGGGCTTTTCCATTTATTTTTATGTATTGGCTGGTGAAGGCATGTTTTTATCTCCCTTTGATTATTTAATGCTGATGGAATTATTAAGTTGTATATTACTATTTAATGCTGCTGGCTAATTATAGATTATCAGGGTTGGAAGGGACCTGAGGAGGACATCTAGTCCAACCCCCTGCTCAAAGCAGGATCAATTCCCAGATGGATTTTTGCCCCAAATCCCTAAATGGCCCCTTCAAGGATTGAACTCACAACCCTGGGTTTAGCAGGCCTATGCTCAAGCCACTGAGCTATCCCTCCCCCAATTATCATTGTTACTAGGTCATTGTTATTAGGACACCCAGCATTTCAACTTGAGTTTACACAGAACTCTTCTTCAGGTCAGGTCCAGACCCCAAGAAGCTTGAAAGCTTGTCTCTCTGACAAACAGAAGTTGGTCCAATAAAAGATGTTATCTCATCCACCAGTGCACACCACACAGTCAGCATATTCAATTTCTGTCAGTTTCTGTTACTTTATAGCACTTTGTTTTGTTGCCTTTTTCATTGTCTCTTGATCATGTTGGCATAAACGGAAGATCACAGTTGAAAGTCACAGCTTATTTTTCTTTCACGCAAAAGGAGTGTCAGCTGCAAAGAATGTAACGATCTCCATGTATCATTTTGCAAACTTGCATTGACTTCAGCAGGAGCGGAACCAGCCCCGAATATAGAATTGTAGGACTGGAATGGACCTCAAAAGTCACCTAGTCTAGTCCCCTGCAGTCATGGCAGGACTAAGTATTATCTAGACCATCTCAGACAGATGAGGGTCTAATGTGCTCTTAAAAAATCTCCAATGATGAAGATTCCACAAGCTCCCTAGGCAATTTATTCCAGTGCTTAACTACCCTGACAGTTAGGAAGTTTTTCCTAATGTCCAGCCTAAACCTCATTGAGCACATTGCTTCTTGTATGATCCTCAGAGCTGGAAGAGAACAATTTTTCTCCCTCCTCCTATACTTGAAAACTGTTATCTTGTTGCCCCTCAGTCTTCTCTTCTCAAGAGCAAACAAACCCAATTTTTTCAATCTTCCTTCATAGGTCATATTTTCTTCTAGACCTTTAATCATTTTTGTTGCTCTTCTCTGGACTTTCTCCAATTTGTCCACATCTTTCCTAAAATGTGGCATCTGGAACTGGACACAATACTCCAGTTGAGCCCTAATCAGCACAGAGTAGAGCGGAAGAATTACATGTCATGTCTTGCTTACAATACTCCTGCTAAAACATCCCAGAATGATGATTGCTTTTTTTGCAACAGTGTTACACTGTTGACTCATATTTAGTTTGGATTAAACTGTTCAGGAAATGTTGAATATTGCTGTATAGCAAAATTTAAAGGGGGAACCTAACTGCTATTAAAAGAGGAAATGGAGGTGTTTCTTCAAGACCGTGTACCAGATTCGGGTCTCAGTTGCTCTGGTGCCATTCAGCCATTTCTGAAAATTGTAGTAGTCAGATATGGAAAAGAATTCTCAAGTCAGACAGTCTATCCTTTCAAGAGCCAGGATTTTTCCCTACAATATATTTTCCAGTGTTTTGTGGAGTCTGGTTGTAAATGCCTATTAATTTAGAACCTTATGGATAGTGCTTTAAAGTTTCTTGTGTACAGGATATTGAGCACTGAGAATTGATGGTTTACTATAGTTTCCTGCTACAACAACTGGTTGAGTTCCCATCAGTACCTTTCATCTGTGCCATTTAGATCTTGAAGGAGGAAATTCCCATTGGAAGAAAGTGATGCCTGTCATCCGCAGCTCCATGTGTTGGTGGTTCCTGAAAGCAGGTTTCTCATTTCTTGGTGGTAGCTACTTCCTCTAATGGCTCTCCTCTGCTTCTTCGAGTGATTGCTCATGTGTATTCCACAACAGGTGTGTGTGCTAGCCACGTGCACCAGTGTCAGAAGTTTTTCCCCTAGCAATACCTGAAGGGAGTGCCCCAGCGACCCCTGGAGTGGCACCTCCATGGCGCGGTATAAAGGGTGCTGTGCGCTCCCCCCACCCTCAGTTTCTTCTTGCCGCCAGAGAAAGTGCTTTGGCACTGCTCTGCTGTTGCTCGTCCCCAAAACTCTTGTTCGTTCAGTGTATGGTACCTGAGGTTAGTAGTTTGATTAGTTTTAGTTTAGTTTAGTTAGTGCACCCTGGCAGGGGCATGCCCTGCACCTCGGGTTTTAAATCGTGCGACACTTGCAGGCAACCGATGCCAGTTAGTGATCTGCATGCGGACTGTTTACACTGTTTGGGTGAAACCCATCTCAGCGATCGTTGCAAAGTTTGCAAGTGGTTAAGCCTCGGACTGAGAGAGAGAGAGATATTAGGCTCCGGGCCATCCTGATGGAGTCAGCGTTGACCCCGACTACGGCACGCTGCTCCGAGTTGGCACTGGGCACCGCGGAGTTGGGGTGCGGTGACCCCCCAGCACCATCTACCAGTCGGCACTGCTCCCCGTCTATGGAGCACACCAAGGAGGCTAAGAAGAGGCCTTCTCCACCGCAGGAATGGAGCAAAACTGGGGGAGAGGCTAGACCCATGCTGGGCACTCCTCGGTCCCCATCAGCCTCTAGGCCTCCAACTCAGGTCGAGCGGAGTAGCTTGGCCCATTTGGAGCACGCTTCCCCGGATGTCCGAATGCCCTCTACGCCACAGGCCCTGAAAGTGGCCCGGGACATTATGTCCATGTTGGTAGCAGGAGCACTGCCAGTGTTGGCCCCGCAGTCCAGAGACAAGCCGCCATTGGGATCTTCGCAGTTGCCCCGGCTTAGTATCAGTCACAGTCGAGGGAATGTTCCTGATGCCATTTGCTGCTCAGCGACTGTCCCATGCATAGTCCACGTAGGTCGCCATCGACCCCCACCAGGTTGTCTGGCTGGGTTCTGTCTGACAGAGACTCCAGGCACCGCTGCACCTCGAGGAGTAAACACTGACGGGATTGAGGCAGGTGACGCTAAAGGTCCTTGTCTCAGAGGGGCTATCATAGCCATTTGCGACATGAACGTTGACGCTGTTCCCATTCATCGTCTCGCTCCAGAACCCTGCCACGACACTGCTCCCACAGCCCTGGGCATTGATCACCACTGTTTAGCCGTCGTGGATCCACCCCCTAGAGCTGATCATGGAGCAGCTGCTACGGGTGGTACCATTCCTCCACATCTGGGTCACGGTCTCATGGTCGGCACTGCTCCTGGCACCACTGCTTCTTCCAGTCCAGGGACAGAGGCAGGTTGTATGTCAGCCCGGCCTCCCTTTGCAGTCGTCCATCGATGGGTCAGGCCAAACAGCCTGCTATGCTGGTGCCACAGCAGCTGCAGTGGCACCGGGCCCCGTGGCTGGCACAGTGGTACCAGTTGGCACCGTGGCCCCCAACGGAGTCCCCAGTAGGGGCTCGCTCAGTGGCTGGAGCCTCGGAACAGCCATTGGCCTCCCTCTCCCAGCCTCCGAGGAAGGAGTCAATGGGACGTGCATATTCGGCACTGTGCCCAGAGAGCAACCAGGTGGTGGATCCCCTGGTGCTGGTGGACACGCAAAGTACCATGCCTGAGTCCCCGCCCTCCCCGGATGAGGCAATTATGGCCCCTCCTCCCGCCGTCCCACAGGAGGACTCTAAAATCCACTGGGAGCTATTGTAAAGGGTGGCATCAAATCTTAACTTTCAGGCAGAGGAGGTGAAGGAGCCCTCGGATTCCCTCTTCAACGTCCTGTCTGGCTTGGTACCGGGCAGTGTGACCTTGCCACTCCATGAAGGGGTGGCAAAAATTTCAAATGCCCTATCACAAACCCTGGCCTCACTGGCCCCCCATCTCTGAGAGCGGAACGCAAATATTTTGTGCCTGCCAAAGGACATAAATACCTATACGCTCACCCTGCTCCTACTCCCTGGTGGTCGACTCAGTCAACCAAAGGGAATGGCAGGGCCAACCAGCCCCTACCCCAAAAAATAAAGATTCAAGGAGGCTGGATTCATTTGGCAGAAAAAGTTATTCATCCTTGAGCTTCCAGTTACAGGTGGTGAATTATTAGGTTCTCCTGGGTCAGCATGAGTTCAATCTGTGGGGCTCTCTCTCCAAGTTCGAGGATTCCCTCCAGGAATACGACAGGAAGGAGTTCAAAGGAGCTGCTGGAGGAGGGTACCGCAGCTGCCAGGGCAATCCTGCAGGCAGCATCGGATGCGGTGGACACGGCCATGCGGTCCATGGCCTCTGCGGTGTCCATGAAAAAGGCATTGGGGCTCCTTCTCTCTGGGTTGTCCAGTGAGGTGCAGACCTCCTTGCAGGACCTCTCATTTGACGGCAAGGCTCTGTTTGTGGAACAGACAGATATAAAAGTGCATGGCCTGAAAGATTTCAGCACTATGCTTTAGACTCTTGGCCTCTACATTCTGGCTCTGGCTAGACCTAAGTTTAAGCCACAGCAGGCTCCCATCCAGGCCACTGACTCTAAATACGAGCCCTCTTATAAAGCGCTATCTCCAATGCCTTCCTCCTGTCCTGATCAGGCCAGTTTCTCTATGCCTTCCCCCCCGTTCCTGCTGATAGGCAAGGTCCTGGAAAAGATAAAGATGGACAGGACCTGTGTCCTCCTGATTGCCCCGGCGTGGCCCAGGCAGCATTGGTACGGGACCCTCACTAGTCTGGCGGTTGCCCCACCATGGCTGTTGATGTCCTGCCTGGACCTGCTCTCCCAGGACCAGGGCTGCCTCCTCCACCCCCACCTATCGGCACTCCACCTCATGGTATGGCTACTCAATGGTTAGGCTGGGAGGAAAGGACATTCTCAGAAGAGGTTCAGCCTGTCCTCTTGGAAAGCAGGCTACCCTCCACACACCACGCCTACTTGGCAAAGTGGTCTTGGTTTTCCTGATAGGTGGATGACCAGGGGGTCTCCCCCCATGGCTGCCCCGATCCAGCTCATTTTGGACTATCTCCTTCACCTTAGAGCCCAGGTCCTGGTGTCCTCATCAATCAAGATGCATTTGCCGGTCATATTGGCCTCCCACCAAGGTGTTCTGCCATGCTATGAGTGGCCAATTCCTTAAGGGATTGGATCATCTCTTCCTGTACGTTAGGCCCACAGTCCCACAGTGGGACCTGAACTTGGTGCAGGCCCAGCTGATGGGCTCCCCATTTGAGCTGCTAGCTACATGTTCCTGGTCGCACCTCTCGTGGAAGGTGGCCTTCCTGGTGGTGATCACGTCGGCTAGACAGGTCTTGTAACTCAGGGCCCTGACCTCCGAGCCCCCGTTCATGGTATTCCATAAGGATAGGATCCAGCTCCACCCACATCCTTCATTCCTCCTGAAGGTGGTCTCTGCCTACCACACGGGTGAGGACATTTTCCTGCCGGTCCTCTGCCTCAAGTCCCATGTGTCCAGTGATGAGCGCCGTCTCCACACGCTGGATGTGAAACATGCTCTGGCCTTTTACCTGGAGCATACGAAGCCAGTCAGGAAGTCCTCACAGCTGTTCATTGCCTTGGCCAAACGCATGAGGGGTCGGCCAATCTCCACTCAGTGGCTCTCCAACTTGATCACCTCGTGCATCCGTACCTGTTATGACCTGGTGGGGATGCCCCCGCCCTCAATTGTGAGGGCACACTTGACGAGGGCACAGGCCTCGTCAGCCACCTTTTTAGCCCATGTCCCCATTCAGGACATTTGTAGGGTGCCACGTGGTCTTTGGTTCACATGTTCACTTTGTATTATGCGATAGTCTACCAAACCAGGGAGGACGCCGGGTTTGGCAGGGCTGTTTTCCGTCCCGAGAATTTGTGAACTCCTACCCACCTCCATCAGGTATAGCTTGGAATCACTTGTTATGGAGTACACATGAGCAATCACTCGAAGAAGAAAAGACAGTTACCTTTTCCATAACTGGTGTTCTTTGAGATGTGTTACTCATGTCCATTCCACATCCCACCCTCCTGCCCCTCTGTCGGAGTTGTCTGGTATGAAGGAACTGAGGGTGGGGGGAGCATGCAACACCCCTTATACTGCACCAGGCAGGTGACACTCAAGGAGATGCAGGGGGGCGCTCCCCTCCTACGGGTACTGCTAGGGGAAAAACTTCTGGCACCAGTGCACGTGGTGAGCAGACACATCTATTGTGGAATAGACATGAGCAACACATCTTGAAGATCGCCAGTTATGGAAAAAGTAACTGTCTTTTCTCTATGCTGTCAGCAGCTTTGGCTCCCAGATGTGACAATTCCCGGTGGTGACAGCAGTAGCGGTTTCTTCTTTTCCCTTGTATTATAAAGCATTGCATTTCAGCAGAAAGTTTAAAGTTGCCACTCAGCCAGCAGGAAACTTACTGTGTCTCTCTGCTTGTCAGTTCCCACTCTTAGGGGAAGGAGCCAGTAGCAGAGACTGGGTCAGAGAACACAGACAGACTAGATTATGGAATCATCATCAGTACTTTGTGTCATTTCTTGTTTTAGATAAATAAATAAATTATCCTAGATCCTGCCTTGGTCTTTCCTGAAATACTGCAGTCCTGGCCCTAAAGGTAGCAGGTCCTGGGTCCGGCAAAGGGTGGAGGAGGCTGATTTCTTTGCTGAATGATGACCCTAGTAGTGACTTCCCTCCCAGCTTTCAGGTGTACTTGCTGGAACAGCAAACCAAGTGACTGAATTAGCAATATCAGTTTAGCTGCCTGGCTCTTTCTTGACCACATGGAAAGGTCGTATGGTGGTCCACAAACCATAGTATGGGACCTGCCATTCTGGAGCCCAGTTAACTAGAGAATGGATAGTGTTAGAGGTAAGGCATGAGACTGATAGCTGGAAGATGTGTGTTCTATCCCTGCTCTGCCACAAAATTCCTCTGTGACCTTGGTGAATCATTTAATGTCTCTGTATCTCATACTTCCCATCTGTAAAATGGGGGATAATTATACATACCTACATCACAGGTTCTGTGGGGATTAATTAATTTCAGATCCCCTAAGATAACAGATGCTATGTAAGTGCCAAGTATAATTATTATTTATTGCTGAATCTGGAGTGAATTCAAAATTCACCCAGTCTTTGTTGTTCACTTTTAAGACGTTGCCTACACTAGGAAGGTTTTGCCTGTATAATTATACCAGTATAACTATACTGGGAAAATCCACTAGTGTGGACACAGTTATAGCAGTATGAAAGGACTTTCACTGGTATAGTTTATGCCAATTCCCCCACTTATAAGCACAATTGTACTGATATAAGTGTGTTCACACTAGGGCTCTGTCTACACTGGCACTTCCATTGTTAGAACTTTTGTCGCTCAGGGATGTAAAAAACCAGCCCCTTGAATGACAAAAGTTTTTTAACTTGGACAGCGCTTTGTTGGCAGGAGGTATGTTGGTAAAAATTAAACCCTTAACTGACTTAGCTATGCTGATAAAACTTTAAGTGTAGACCATACCTTCCTGTAGAATGAGTTTATTGTTTCTGTTTCATCAGAGTACTATGCATTTTCTTTCTCTTTTATTTTTTCCTAGCTCACTGCTCCAGCATTCTTATAAGTAACTACTGGGCAGGTAACCATCTGTTAATGAATAATTCTTGTGTTTTCTGATATTGGCGTTGATCTGTTCCATGTTTTGCCACATAACACAGTTTCCTGAGTGGCTTGTCTGGAGCTCTTCATAATTACTGTGTCGTGTTTATAATTACATATCAAAGGAAAAGAGAGAAGTGCTCCCGTTGCAAATAGCTTTCTGAGTACAAGTAACATCAAGCCGGATCCTGTGGATGTGCTGAGTACATTTCATACCCACTGAGTTCAGGGCAAGTGGAGGGCACTTATCTCCACACAGGGCCCTTTGAAATCTACTCAGTCCCTGTGGTTTTAATAAAATAGCTCCAAAAACTGCATTCACATCAGCCCACAAAGAAGTTAATGATTAACACTGATAAGAGCTCTGATTACTTAACAAGTTACAATACTCTAAAGTCAAGTGAACCACTGGGAGATTTTGGTATATCCAAATCTCTTGCGAAAGCCTGTAGCTGATTTATCCTTCAGCTTCAGACCCCTGGGCAGCAGAACAGCCCAGCCCTATGGCTGTATGCAGAGATTTTTGGAAAGGAAAATGAAGATGAAAGCCTGCAGTCCTTTCATTGCTGTCATCCTGGCTTTGACTTTTAGCAGTAACTGTACAGGGATGGTAAGTGTGATTTTCTTGTGATTTGGAAAGGCTGGTCAGTGCACCAAAGGCTGGATGTGAAACGACAGGCGCCAGATACTTATACTTGGCTTGAATGGGTAGAGCCAGACGGCAGGCTGAATTACACAAAGCAAGTTAGCTGACAAAATCTTTCTTCATGGATAATTTATCTGATAACTTTGTGGAAAATCAGGTATCATGTCCTGCTAATAATACTACAATGGCTATGCATATAGGAGTCCTTTCATCCTACCAGTAGGGTGGACAACAGCAACTCCAGCATGTAATACACTGCCCAATTATCAAGGGAGGAGCACACAAATGCCAGGGATCTGTAATGTGCTTGCTGAGCAGACAGGAGCACAAGTTATAAGGTTTCATCTATAAGACCCACCCCGTGCATCAAACTTCATGGATCTTTACCTCTAGATTGCCCTGTTGGGATCTGAACATGTGCATCTACTGGAATGTAGGTATTTCACACTTGGTGCTCAGGCTACTAAGCTTTCTCCTGGTGCAGGTCCTGATACAGCAAAGCACTTACGCATGTGCTGAACTTTCAGTGCTTCTATGCTTAAAATTAAGCAGCACATACATAAGTGCTCTGGATCCGGGCTCAAACCAGTAGTGGTTAGGGGCGGGGCCATTAGGGATTAATGATAATGCTAATATTTGTGTCTATATATTTTTAAAGATTTGGCTCAGCCATCTAACTACACATATCTAGCCTAGGTAACCACCTGTTCTCACCTCTGGTGCTAGTGTCCTCCCCCACACCTTTCAACAGTGTATTACATGTTCTAGTTGCATCTTCTCTTGGACTGTAAGCATTCCAGGCCAGGGAATGTCTCTTTCTATGTGTTTCTACAGTGCCTAGCACAAAGGGCCTCAATCCTGATTGGGCCACTGGGTATTGGAGCAGGCCTTAGGTTGGGAGGTGATGGAGCTGTTGTAGGCTCCGGAGTGTGGAACTTGTTTCTTCCTTGCATCCATCTAAGCTTTTCCCTGTGGTAATAAACATCTCAAGCTGTTTTTTTAGAAGAATCATGCTTGGCTCCTTCTTTATTAACCTCCTTCTATTTCTCCCCCTTCCTTATGTGGCAGTTCCCTTGACTGTTTTTCTGATATTGAATTTATATTATATGGATACTGTATTTTAATCACGGCTTTATTGTTGTTTATTGTCCTGAGTGCCTTTGGTGGTGGTGGCACTTTGTATGTCCTAGTATAATTTCTTATTTCTTGTGGCTGATTAGAATTAACATATTTAGCTTTATCGGTGTTCATTTCCTGATCAGTGAGCCCAGATAGAGATTGCTTATAAGTCAGCCCATGCTAACACTGCTAAATGATGTGAAAGGTCAAAAGGTTGAGGCATTATTCATAGTTGTGAACTAGCTTTGAAAGACGTGCTTCCCACCAAAAGAAATAGGAACATATGTCCCTAGATAACAGAGAGATATAATGAAGCTTGTCTTCTGCATTCTTGTACCATGTTTGGCTTTTCCTGGATAAGCCATGACCTTTCATCAGCTAATATTTATTTATTCCCTTTCACAAAACTGCTCCCTAGCCAAAACCACACACAAATCGTAGGATTCTTGTAGAAGTGCTACATAACAAATGTTTTGGGACTCCTCTGAATGTATGTTTCGTCCTTACAGAATGTTTCATGTAATGGATTTTCAATCTGCATTATTTTTATTTGTAGAACCGTGGGTCTATGCAAAGAAGAGGCCCAGTACATGAAATCTTTCACCACAGAGGTACCAAATCAATTCTAATAGGCATCAGTAATAATATAAACTGTTTACCCATATCTATGCTATGCAACCCTATAAGAAGCCTGTTTTTTGTTTCAACGTGAATTCTTAAAGACAGTGGCGGAGGAACAGAAAGATGGGCCACAGTCCATATTTAATTATTTATACACAGTGGAGCAGCTCTAACAGGAAATACTGAGAGACACTTGCCTCAGAATATCCTATAGTGCAGTGGCTAGGGCACACTCCTGGGTGGGGAAAAGCCAAGTTCAAATCCCTTCTTCACATCAGGCATAGCAGAGAATTGACCTGGGTCTCCCACATCGTGACTGAGTGCTCTAGCCACTGGCTAAAAGATATAAAGGTGCTGGGGCAACAGTGCTACCTCTTCCTCTGGGGTGTTATGTGCCAGACCCAATCTGGTAGGCAGCTTCTGAGAACACCTACCAGATCAGGCCCCACAGGTAAGATAGGCAGAACACCTAGTCTGAGGATCATGCTGGGGCTTAAGTGTGAGCTACATGCAGGCATTTAGACTGAAGTGGCTGTGCACCTGCCCAGTGACAGATTTGTAAGCACCTAAGGGACTTTGCCTGTGGAAATTCAGGCCTCTAGGACTTTAGGCACCTACAGCGTTAGGTGGCAATTGAGGGGGAGTGTTTGGTATCTAAATTTTGAATTTTAGCACCTCAACTGACAGCGAGGTGTCCTAATCCCTTTGTGGATCTTGCCCAGAAGTTGATGGAAGCTCTCTGAACTATGGCCCCACCCTCACACCATCCCCTCCTCCAAGGCTTTGCCTCCATGCTGTCCCTTCTTCCTGACCTCTCGCACCACCACTTCCCCTCAAGGCCCTGGCCCCATGCTGCCTCTTTTCCCCCAAGACCCCTCCCCCTGCTCACTCCTCTCTATCCCTCTCCTCCATCACTTGCCCTTATGGCCAGTAAAAAGTAGGAGGGCCTTATCTAGCCTTACCTGCCTTATAGAGATCCTATCATCCCTCTTAGGCAACTGTACTACTGAGGTGGTGGGTGTAGACTCATTGCTTCTAGATATCTATCTCAGTCCATTTTTCGTTACTTGTCCCCATATTAAGCATCTTCTTCCACCCTTTACAACCCTCCTATCCCTTTGGCCATTTTTGTCTATTTGATTGTTTTACAGGCTGACACTTTACTTTAAATGGATGTTATAATGCGGTATAGAGGCCCAATGAGTACTACAATAACTCCTTGCTTAAAGTTGTAGTTATGTTGCTGAAAAATGCAACTTTAAGCAAAATGATGTTAAGCGAATCCAATTTCCCCATAAGAATTAATGTAAATGGGGGAGTTAGGTTCCAGGGAAATTTTTTTCACCAGACAAAAAAGTATATATTATATAGATATACACACAGTATATGTGTTAAACAAAGAATTTAATACTATTCACAGCTATGATGATTGTGACGCTTGGTTGAGGTGGTGAAGTTAGAGGGTGGAAGAGGGAGGGATATTTCCCAGGGAATGCCTTGCTGTTAAATGATGAACTAACACTCGGCTGAGCCCTCAAGGGTTAACACGTTGTTAATGTAGCCTCTCACACAGGGCAGCCAGAACATGAGGGAGGGGAGACAGCATAGCAGACAGAGACAAACACATACCTTGTGTGGGGGAGAGAGGGAGAGATGCACACTGCCCCTTTATGTAAGCTGACCCACTCTTAAGTGCATTGTTTTTTTAAGTGGATCAGGAAGTTGAGACAGCAGCTGCTGCCACAAGCTCTCTGTCTCTCTCCGTCCGTGTTCCCTCCCTGCTCTATATGGAGAAGGGATAAGTGGGGTGCAGTAGCAGGAGGGAGGGCGACACCCTGACATTAGCACCCCCTTTCCCCCCCTGCACAGCAAGCAGGAGTCTCTGGGAGCAGCTCCAAGGCAGAGGGTAGGGGCAGCACATGGCAGTGGGGGGAAGGATAGCTGAACTGCCTGGCAATTGATAGCCTGCTGGGCGGCTGCAGCACAGGGAACTTAAGGGAGTGGGGAGCTGATAGGGAGGCTGCCGGTCCACCCTGGTTACAGCTCCCACCAGCTAGCTGCACTGGGCTGCTCTTCCTGCAAGCAGTGGACAAAACAAGTGGCTGCCAAACAACATTATAAGGAAGCATTGCACAACTTTAAATGAGCATGTTCCCTAATTGATCAGCAATGTAACAATGAGACAATGTTAACGGGGATGACTTTTAAGTGAGGAGTTACTGTATTTCAGATATCACATTAACAATATGAATGTATTAATATTATTAATTATGACGTCTGGCTGTACCAGGAATTGCCCTATATTCGTGAGCTGAAATTATCTGAAATTTGTATTCTACCACTGACTACTTACATTATGTTGCTTTAGCTGTAGTGCCTGCAGGTCTCCTTTTCCTCTTACTATACCAGAGTTCACAAGAAACAGGATGCACCATCCTATTAAGATACCTGAAGATTCCTTTCCTTTAAATTAGCATTACTTTTGTGTAAGCAACGAGGTGCATGTCAGTGTGTGACTGCTTGGAACGTTTTACTCTTGTATTTCAGTGTTTACAGAGGATGAACAGCTATGTACATTTCCCTTTCGGTATGGTGGAAGAATGTATCACACATGTATATCAAATCTATTTTCTCAAAAGAAATGGTAAGTCAGCTTTGCAAAGAAATATTCCATTTATTTATTTTAAATTAAAATGAGTAGGTGTCTGATCAGTAGTCTTGTTTTTACCATAAATCTTTATGGGACCAATCCAACACTCATTGAAATCAAAAGAGAGACTCCCACTGATGTCAGTGAGCATTGGCTCAGACCCTGTATACAGAAAGAGATGGAGCAATGCCAGTGTCTTAAGGCACAAAGAATGCACAAAAGTAATGCAGAAGAATTATGCGTCATCGCACAAAAAGAATGCAGAAGAATTATTCATCATGGGTCATACATATTCTTTCCTTGATTCATATATGAGAATTCCAGTTCAGATCATTGGCAATTCCTTGTGCAGTATAAGTGGAGAATATGACCTGTAGACACCGGCCTCCTGCTGGTGACTTCCAGGAATTAGCTCCGGAATGCCCTCTGCAGGCCTCTCGGTGATCTGCTTGCCCTCTGGCCCCATGTTCCTCCCAGGACCCTGGTGACCTGTTAGCTGGGCCGCTGACCCCAAGTGGTAACCCCTTTCTCTCAGGGTCTTCCCTCCCCGGGAAACCCCCACCCACTAGTCCCACCTTACCTCAGTATAAGGCTACTGCCAGTCATTGTCTAGCCCCACGCCCTGGGGCAGACTGCAGTATCAGCCTACTCATCACTGGCAAGGTTGGGTTTGGACCTGCTGCCTTGGTCTACCCCTGGGCTGCCCTCTGCAACCCCCTGTACTCATTGGCCTTATGCTAGGCCGCAGCCTGGGGCTTTCCAGGCTGGAGCTCCTCAGCTCCTCTGCCTTTCCCCAGCCCTGCTCCACTCAGGTACACTGTCTCCAGCTCCCTGCAGCCAGGCCCAGCTCCCTCTACAGGCAGAGGGAGACTGTTTGGCCTCCTGGCTCACAGCCTTTTTATACAGGCCAGCTGTGGCCTGATTGGGGAGTGGCCCAGCTGAGGCTGCTTCCCCAATCAGCCCAGCTTTTAGAGCTGCAGCCCTCTTCTTTAGAGGTGCTTTTAAACCCCTCAGGGCAGAAGCGGGTAACCACCCTGCTACAGACCCCTCTATCCTTTTGACTGCACTCCTGTCCCTGTTTTTCTATTAGTTGTCCCCCAAACTCAGTTGGGTTTTTGAGGTCCTGTGGATCCTCCCCTTAGGCTAGGGGGGATCCTTTAGCAGTGGGTGGGCTTCCGCCCACCCAGTTCCCAGAAACCCAATAGGTACAGGCCCCTCTATCCTTTTGACCCTTTGACCGCACTCCTGTCCCTGTTCTTCTATTAGTTGTCCCCCGAACTCAGTTGGGTTTTTGAGGTCCTGTGGATCCTCCCCTTAGGCTAGGGGGGGATCCTTTAGCAGTGGGCAGTTTCTTTGACTGCATATCTATTGTGGGTGTAAAGTGCTAGTGTAGTGTAGGCACCATAGGACAGTCTCATGTGGACTCATTTAAACTAGTGTTGTTGTAACTGTGTCAGTCCCAGGATATTAGACAAAGTGGGCGAGGTAATATATTTAATTGGACTAACTTCTGTTGGTGAGAGAGACAAGCTATCCATTGTTGAAGCTGATTGTGATGTTCAGAAAGTTGAGGCTAGTGTGGGAGTGTTCCAGAGAGAAATGCACCATGAAACCAATGATAAACCTGAGATACATTGATGATATTTTCATCCTCTGGACAGACAACTTAAAATCCCTTACAGATTTCCACCACAATTTTAACACACACTCCCTGTCCATTAAACTCTCTCTGGAATGTTCCTGCGCCAGCATCAAATTCTTGGATACCACAATCAGCTTAAATAATGGAACCCTACGAATGACTGTACAAGAAACCCATGAATCACCACACCTACCTTCATAGATCCAGTAACCATCCCAAAGATACCAATAAATCTGTTATCTACAGCCAGGGGCTCTGATACCACAGAATAAGCTCCCAAGAGAAAGTCTGGGATATACACCTTAACACACTTAAAACCACCTTCACCAAACAAGAACACTCCACAAGAAAAGTAGATTGCATCATGGATTGGGCCACCAAAATACCTTGAGAGAACCTGCTTCAATACATAAATAAAACTCCCTCTGGCTGCACACCCCTTGTTATCGTCTACCACCTCACTCTGGAACCCATACTGGGAATAATCATACAACTACAACCCATATTCGATGAGGACCTCATCTTGCAATAAATCATTCCTGAAACAACCCCCCACCCAACCTTTCTAAACTCATCATCGAAGCAAGCTCCCCACAGACCAGGACACACCAACTCAAAGTGGCACCAGATCCTGTCAGAACAACAGATGCAAAACCTGCAGAAATACTTCCTCCGTGCCAATGATCAACATCTGCCACAACACACCTTTCAAGATCCATGGGTGCTACACATGCTTATCGCAACATGTGGTGTACCTCACTCAGTGACTAAATGTCCCAATAACAACTACGTGGGTGAAACCAGACAGTCACTACGCTCTCGAATGAACTAACACAGGAAAATGATAAAAGACAAGAACACCCTATTACCTGTGGGTGAACACTTTTCACAAAGTGATCACTCTATATCTGACCTATCTGTCCTCATCCTCAAAGGAAACCTGCATAACACTTTCAAATGATGAGCCTGAGAGCTTAAATTCATAACTCTTAAGACCATGATTTTTAGTGTCTAGCAAAAAGACACTGGATTTATGGCTTATTACAACAGTTTGTAACCCACTAGTGTCAAGTATAATTCCCAAATCTGGACCTTAGCGTCCAAAATATGGGTACTAGCATGAATTCCCCTAAGCTTAATTACCAGCTTAGATCTGTAGCGCTGCCACCAATCAGGAATTTTTTTTAGGGCCTGATACCCTCTGGTTTCCCCAAAACCTTCCCAAGGGACCCCAAGACCCAGATTCCTTGAGTCTCACAAGAAAGGGAAATAAACCATTCCCTTCCCCTCCTCCCCTCCAGGTGTTCCCTCCCTGGGCTCCTGGAGAATTATACAGATTCAAGCTCCATGAATCTAAACAAAGGGATTCCACCCTTCCCCTCCCTTCTCCTTCCCTGTTAAGTACAGACTCAGTTCCCTCGAGCCTCAACAAGGGGAAAAGAAAATTAAACAGGTCTTAAAGCAAAGCTTTTAATAAAAAAAAGAAAGAAAAAAGTAAAAGGTTTATCTCTGCAGTTTAGATGGTAAACAGTACAGGGTCTTTCAACTTATTAACAATAGAAAGAAACTTTCTCCAGCAGAAACACAATTTAAGCTACTTCCAGCAAGTACACATATGCAAATGAAAAAGAAAACAAATTAAAAGCCTATGACTGCCTTTTCTACTTACAATGTTGAACAGATAAGAGACTGTAGAAGGGAGATTGGCAGAAACCTGGTTGCACCTCTAGTCCCGTCCAGGACCCAGAGAGAACAAAGCCGAACCCAAAACCCACAAACAAAGGCTTCCCTCCACGAGATTTGAAAGTATCTTGTCTTCTGATTGGTCCTCTGGTCAGGTGTTTGCAGGTCACTGTTTGTTAACCCTTTATAGGTGAAAGAGACATTAACCCTTAGCTATCTGTTTATGACAACTAGCCCCCCTTTTTGTCATATAACTGCAGAGATGTTAATGTTAATGTTAATTCAACTTGAATTGTCCCTTAGAATATGTGCTAGCTACTTATACCACACTATCTGTTTGATCTTATATCTAGCTGTGACGCTCTGATTACTTTTTCCAGACCTGAGGAAGAGCTCTGTGTAGCTCAAAAAAGCTTGTCTCTCAACAACAAAAGTTGGTCCAATAAAAGATATTACCTCTCCCATCTTGTCTCTCTTTTAAACTAGGTAATTCAAGCTAGGAAGTCACTTCTGATTATTGTGATTATCCACAGGTAAATAGCTGATGAGAAAGGCACCAATGAAACAATATTTCAAGAGTATCTTAATTCAATATATATAATGTGAGCAATTTTCTTTCTTGAAACCTGCATCTAAATGAGCCAACACAGTACAGATTGATCTTTAGGCCCATTTCAGTTTATTTCATGTTCAGAAGGATTCTTAACTATCTCTGAAATCCTCCATATATATCTTTAACTAACTATGCCATAGAAGTTGAAAAAGAGCCAATGTGTGGGATCCAGGGTTGGAGCACACTTGAAAGCTGACCTTAGGTGGCTTTCATTTGTGCTTCCTGTTTTCAAATACAGTTTACAAGTTGGCAGATAAGAGAGGAGGTAGTTGTAGCTGCCTGATTTTGACAAGTCATGTCTGTTTCATCTTTATCTCTGACCTTTCTAGCGAACATATGCTATTCTCTCATAAGCTAAAAGCAACCTGACATGTCTTCAGAGATCTTGATGCCAGAAAACTAGCACTGCATAACAAAGAGAGAGCTGCCTTGTGCATTGTTTTTGTTAGCTTATGTGCGTATGAGCCTGTGCTGCACAGGAGTCATCTATAATAATGGACTTCAGATGACTCTGCTGACTGGTGAGCAGATAAGATTTCACTTCCTCCATGCTCTTCTTGAGGTGGCTTATACTGGAAGGGACATTATCAGGGACTATCATTGTGGCTGGCCCCTGCTCAGCAGTTTGGCACAACCTGGCCCTTTTTATAGCACTTGACAAACTAAAACAGATTGGATAGCAGCACATTGTTCTTCTGATTTAATGCTTTCTACATACATTGCTTAACCTGAGGGCTTTCCTATATAATACCTGTTTGAAGTGTTGTTGTGGCCGTTTTGGTCCCAGGACATTGCTAGACACTAAAAATCATGAACTCAATAAAGACACTGAATTTATGGCTCATTATAACAGTCTGTAACCCACTATCCCTCCATTGTCCTATGACTGTAGAGGTGTTAATGTCCACTTCACCCTTGAATGGTCTTTTGTAACATGTGTGAACTTATTGGTTTAACAGTCTGTTCCACCTTCTATTTAGCTGTGACTCTCTGGGATGTCTACATTGCAATGTAAGCCCAAGGTCAGTTGAACTCGAGTTAGCAAACTCTGGGTTTGTTTACCTAGTGCTTGAGAGTTTACACTCATTTGTAATTCCAGGTTAGGAATTGTTGGACCTTGTTTCCCAGCCTGGGGCACCAGCGTCTACACTGCATTATGAGGGCATAAGTCAAACCAACCATATCCCAGACTTCTTAGCACACACACAAAACGTGGCTGCTCCAGCCCTTTTGTTCCTGGAGCAATGTGGGAAAACTTGACTGTCCACCAAACATGACTGTCTAGATGACAAAGAAAGTCAGCTGATGGGGTTGTGGAATACTTTTGACGGACTCCCATAGCATGAGTTCAGTGGGGCTGCAACTACACTGCAAAGCAGTAAGGCTTTAACCTTGGGTCCCGGCTTGACTCAGATTCGGATCCTCCACCTCTGTGGTCTCCTAGAACACTGGGTCTGAGTCCTAGGTTAGCGTGATTTGTGTGTAGACAGAAGGGGGATTATGTTTGAGCCTGAGTTCGAACCCAGGGTTTACATTGCAGTGTAGAAATATCCTCTGAATACCTTTCCCAGATCTGAAGAAGAGCTCTGGGTAGCTTGAAAGCTTGTTTCCTTCACCAACAGAAGTTGGTCCAATAAAAGATGTTGTCAGGGAGCAGACCAAGCCCCCACTGTAGTTCACTGGTTGCTCAACATGCACCATACCTGTAGCTCTGCTTGCCCTTGTTCCAGCCCTGCTCCTGCTTGCTCCAGCCCTTGTTCTAGCCCTGCTCCAGACTGCTTCCAGTCCCTCTGCTCTTCTCCAGCTCCTGTTTCCCTCTACTTCAGACTTCCGGTTTTGACCCACCCTGTGGCTTATGACTTCAGTTGACCCTCCAGTTCTGGATTCAGCTTCTATGTCTCCAGCACTGATCTCTTGCTTACAACTCTGGTTTCCCCTCCCCGCACTCTGACATTTGGCTTTCTGCCCCTCTGGTACTGATCCTTGACTCATTTCCTGGACTCCATCCACGCTTGACCCAGCTCTAACCTGTAGGTTGAACTCTTCTCTTCACCATTAGGCTTGATCACCTATGACTTGGTTGGCAATAAATATTACATCACCCACCTTATCTCGCTATTTAAAAGCTGATATATTGGTGCCTGATCCAAAACCCATTCAAGTCGGTAGAGGAGTCTATGATGGGTTCCGTTACAGAGACCTCCTTGGGACTGTCAAATGATGTGCTGGAATTACCTCTGAGCCCATTTTCCACTTCCAGCTTGGGACTCCAAAACCCTGTCTTGTTGAGCCAGACATGCTAGCTTACTGCAACACAGACCCAGGTCTGATTCGTGCCCCCAAAGCTGCAGGCTTTAACCAAAAGCTGTTCAGCAAGTCACCTATCTCCAGCACCCAAACACCCAGTTCCCAATGGGATCCAAACCCCAAATAATTTGCTTTACCCTGTATAAGTTATATACAGGGTAAACTCATAAATTGTCCCCCCTCTATAACACTGATAGAGAGAGATGCACAGCTGTTTGCTCCCCCAGGTATTAGTCACTTACTCTGGGTTTACTAATAAACAAAAGTGATTTTATTAAGTATAAAAAGTAGGATTTAAGTGATTTCAAGAAATAACAGACAGAACAAAGTAAGTTACCAAGAAAAATAAAGCAAAACATGCTAGTCTAAGCCTAATACATTAAGAAACTGGATACAGGTAAACCTCATCCTCAGAGATGTTCCAATAAGCTTCTTTCACAGATTACACTCCTTCCTAGTCCGGGCCCAATCCTTTCCCCTGGTACAGTTCTTGTTAGTTCCAGAAGGCATCTTAGGTGAAAAGCAGGTGATTTCACATGACTGGGACCCCCCTCCCCTTTGTTCTGTTCCATCCTCTTTTATAGTTTTGGCAACAGGTGGGAATCTTTTGTCTCTATGGGTTCCCACCCCACCTTCTAAATGGAAAAGCACCAGATTTCAGATGGCTTCACTACCAGGTGACATGGTCACATGTCCTGTGAGACTCCAAGCCTCCATTCTTTCTGGCCTGACTCACAAGAACACTGGAAAGCTTACAAGTAAACAGAGCCATTTACAACCAATTGTCCTGGTTAACAGGACCCATCAAGATTCTAAACCACCATTAATGGCCCACACTTTGCATAATTACAATAGGACTTTAGAGTAATACTTCATATTTCTAGCTTCAGATACAAGAATGATACATTCATACAGTAGATTATAAGCTTTGTAACGATATCTTATAAGAGACCTTTTGTATAAAGCATATTTCAGTTACATTATATTTACACTCATAACAAATTTCCACAAACATATGGAGTGCAACGTCACAGCATCTTTCTATTTATTTCAATAACATTTGGATCAGACACTTAATAAGCTGTTTTTTAGTTCTGCTGCTGGATTTTATATGCAGAAGTCTTGCGCTGTGGGCCCAACCCATGTCCTAGTGAATTTAATTTTATTATTTGTGTTATGGTAACATCTAGGAGCCCAGTCATGGACCAAGATCCCAGTATAGTAGGTACTGTACACATACATAATGAGAAGAAAGTTCCCTGCCCCAATCTGCATCTAAAATGAGACAAAAGGTGGAAACAGACACATAGATGGGTGATCACTGGGAAACATTGAGACAATATTGGACAGTATAATAGGCCATGGCCTCAACATGTCAGTTACCTAAGTGTTGTCAAGTTTTTGGTAGGCATCACAGCACAGGAATTTTAAGAACGGATTTAAAGGATGACAATGACAATAGCTTTACAAATATTTATGAGGAGCTCCTCCCAAGCATGAGTGGCAGATTGGGAGATTATATGTAGGATGGGAACAGGACCTTGAATGTGAAGACGAGTAGTTTGTGTTCTATACGGTGGAGAAAGGGGGGGCAGTGCTGGGAGCCATGTCAGGCCCTGTAACTTCAATAACATAAAATATTTAAAGAGAAAAAAAGATTCTAAACAAGTTGATATTGAATCCCATCTGCTGAAGGACAGAGTTCGGTGATTTTAATTTTGGGGTAAATCTTAGCTTTTTCTAACCATCCCACAGAGTTTTGTTGTTTAAAGTCTTTATGTGACAGATTCATTTAGCTCTTTTGTGATTAATCAGAACTATATAGAGCCTTTTCCATTAGCTTTTCACATGTCAGTTAATGTAGTGTTGGTCTAGTAAGCCAGTCTTGCAGCAATATCTCAGCTGTAAAGATCCAGACACCCTTTTCCCATCACTGCTGACACAAATGGGGCATTAAATGCAGAGCCTGAGCCCATTTCAGGAACAATGTCATAAGCACTATGGTGTCAGTGACAACTTTTAACTTAATGCTTAATTTAACTCTAATGTAACAATTGTGGCAAAATCATAGACCATCTTTTAAGAAGGCCTGATCTCAATTCCAGTATAAGCCATGGAGGGTGTCCCATTAACCTGAATGGAGTTAAGTGAACCCTAATTCTTTTAACTTCAGAATACTCTAATTTCGGTAATTTTTAGTTGGACTACTGTGCATCTTTCTTTCTGTTCAATCAATGTTAAAAAGATACATAATAAAATAGTGAAATATAATTGATCAGATAAAATAAAATAAAATAAATAATACAGAAGAAGGGTACAGAAGGGTACAGCTTGTTCAGGAAGGACAGGCAGGGGAAAAAGGGAGGAGTTGTTGCCTTATATATTAAAAATGTATAGACTTGGACTGAGGTTGAGATGGAAATAGGAGACAGACTTGTTGAAAGTATCTGGTTAAGGATAAAAGCTGTAAAAACCCAGGGTGATGTCCTGATAGGGGTCTACTACAGACCATCTAACCAGGAAGAACAGGTGGGTGAGGCTTTTTTTAAACAACTAACAAAATCATCCAAAGCACAGGACTTGGTGGTGATGGGGGACTTCAACTACTCAGACATCTGTTGGGAAAATAAAACAGCAAGGCACAGATTATCCAACAAATTATTGGAATGTATTGGAGACATTTTTTATTTCAGAAGGTGGAAAAAGCTATTAGGGGAGGGGCTGTTCTAGATTTGATTTTGACAAATAGGGAGGAACGGCTTGAGAATTTGAAAGTGAAAGGCAGCTTGGGTGAAAGTGATCATGAAATCGTAGAGGTCATGATTCTAAAGAATGGTAGGAGGGAGAACAGCAAAATAAAGATAATGGATTTCAAGAAAGCAGACTTTAGCAAACTCAGGGAGTTGGTAGGTAAGATCCCATGGGTAGCAAGTCTAAGGGAAAAACAATTGAAGACAGTTGGCAGTTTTTCAAAGAGACATTATTAAGGGCACAAGAGCAAACTATCCCACTGACTAGGAAAGATAGGAAGTATGGCAAGAGGGCACCCTTACTTAACCAGAAGATCTTCAGTGATCTAAAAATCAAGAGTCCTACAAAAAATGGAAACTAGGTCATATTACAAAGGATGAATATAAACCATTAATACAAGTATGTAGGGACAAAATTAGAAAGGCCAAGGCACAAAATGCAATAGTGTCTTTTGTGCAATATTTCCTAAATGGTAAAAAGAAAACATTCTACAAATACATTAGAAGCAAGAGGAAGACCAAGGACAGGGTAGGCCCCTTACTCAGTTGGGGGAGGGGACAATGGAAATAATAACAGAAAATGTGGAAATGGCAGAGGTGCTTAATGAGTTCTTTGTTTTGGTTTTCACCAAGAAGGTTGGCAGTGATTGGACGTCTGACATACTGAATGCCAGTGAAAATGAGGTAGGATCAGAAGCTAAAATAGGGAAAGAACAAATTAAAAATTACTTAGACAAATTAATGTCAAGTTATTAGGGCATGATGAAATGCATCCCAGAATACTCAAGGAGCTGACTGAGGAGATATCTGAGCTATTAGCGATTATCTTTGAAAAGTCATTGAAGATGGGAGAGATACCAGAAGACTGGAAAAGGGCAAATATATAGCCAATCTATAAAAAAGGAAATAAGGACAGCCAGGGGAATTACAGACCAGTCAGCTTAGCTTCTGTACCTGGAATGATAATGGAGCAAAAAATTAAGCAATCAATTTGCAAACATCTAGAAGATAGTATCAGAGGGGTAGCCATGTTTGTCTGCATCTGTAAAAGCAGCAAACAGTCCTGTGGCACCTTATAGACGAACAGACGTATTGGAGCTTGAGCTTTCGTGGGTGAATACTCACTTCGTCGGATGCATGACATGCATCCGACGAAGTGGGTATTCACCCACGAAAGCTCATGCTCCAATACGTCTGTTAGACTATAAGGTGCCACAAGACTCTTTGCTGCATCTAGAGGATAATAAGGTGATAAGTAACAGCATGGATTTGTCAAGAACAAATTGTGTCAAACCAACCTGGTAGCTTTCTTTGACAAGGTAACAAGTCTTGTGGGTGGGGGGAAGCAGTAGACATGGTATATCTTGACTTTAGTGACGCTTTTGATACTGTCTTTCATGACCTTTTCATAAACAAACTAGGGAAATGCAACCTAGATGGAGATGGAGAATACACTTATAAGGTTTGCAGACAGTACCAAACTGGGAAGGATTGCAAGTGCTTTGGAGGATAGGATTAAAATTCAAAATAATCTGGACAAACTGGAGAAATGGTCTGAAGTAAATAGGAGGAAATTCAATAATGACAAATACAAAGTACTCCACTTAGGAAGGAACAATCAGTTGCACACATACAAAATGGGAAATGACTGCCTAGGAAGGAGTACTGTAGAAACAGATCTGGGGGTCATAGTGGACCACAAGCCAAGTATGAGTCAACAGTGTAACACTGTTGCAAAAAAAGCAAACATCATTCTGGGATGTATTAGCAGGAGTATTATAAGCAAGACAGTAGAAGTAATTCTTCTGCTCTGCTTCGTGCTGATTAGGCCTCGACTGGAGTATTGTGTCTAGTTCTGGGCACCACATTTCAGGAAAGATGTGGATGAATTGGAGAAAGTCCAGAGAAGAGCAACAAAAATGATTAATGGTCTAGAAAACATGACTTATGAGGGAAGATTGGAAAAAATTGGGTTTGTTTAGTATGGAAAAGAGAAGACTGAGAGGGGACACAGTAACTGTTTTCAAGTACATAAAAGGTTGTTACAAGGAGGAGGGAAAAGAATTGTTCTTCTTAACCTGAGAGGATAGGACAAGAAGCAATAGGCTTAAATTGCAGCAAGGGAGGTTTAGGTTGGACATTAGGAAAAACTTCCTAACTGTCACAATAGTTAAGCACTGGAATAAATTGCCTAAGAAGGTTGTGGAGTCTCCATAATTGGAGATATTTAAGATCAGGTTAGTCAAATACCTGCCAGAAATGGTCTAGATCAGCGGTTCTCAAACTTCAGCAAACTGAGGACCCCCATTTTGATTTAAAAATTTTGGGGGACCCCAACACCCCCCCACTCAGCCCTTGCTCTGTCCACTTCCCAGAGGCCACACCCCAGCTCACTCCATCCCCCCTCTCTCTGTCACTCACTCTCTCCCATCCTAACTCACTTTGATGAGGCTGGGACAGGGGGTTGGGGTGCAGCAGCCGGATGTGGGCTCCGGGATGGAGTTTGAGTGCAGGGTGCGGGCTCTGGGCTGGGAGTTTGGGTGTGCGAAAGAGCGGGGTGTGGACTCTGGGAGAGAGTTTGTGTGTGGGATGGAACAAGGGGAGAGTTTGGATTCTGGAGCAGGCTTAGGCCTGGGGCAGGGGTGAAGGGTGTGGAGGGGATGACAGAGGGAGTTTGGGTGTGGGAAGGGGTGTCGGCTCTGGGAGGGAGTTTGGGTGCAGGCTCTGGGCTGGGGCAGGGCCCGGGTTATGGTGTGGGAAGGGGTAAGGGCAGTGACACTTACCTCAGGCAACTCCCGAAAGTGACTGGCACATCCCTCTGGCAGTGGTTCCTAGGCATGGGGCCAGGGGGTCTCTGCATGCTGCCCCTGCCTGCAGACGCTGCCCCCTCAGCTTGGCCATAGTTCCCAGCCAATGGGAGCTGCAGAGTTTGCGCTTGGGCTGGGGGCAGTGCATGGAGACTCCCTGCCCCCCCCTCTGGCTGGAGGGACGTGCTGGCCACTTCCAGGAGCAGCGCGGACCCAGGGTCCCCACTCCTCACCCTCTCTCCCAGCGCCTGCTTCAGTTGTTCTCTGGCATGAAGCAGGCACTGAGAGGGAGGACGAGATGTTGAGGGAGGGAAGAAGTGGGGAGGAGTTGATCAGCGGGGCCCACAGACCCTCTGAAGTACCCTCGGGACCCTCAGGGGTCTGCAGACCCCAGTTTGAGAAATGCTGGTCTAGATAATACTTAGTCCTGCCATGAGTGCAGGGGATTGAACTAGATGACCTCTTGAGGTCCCTTCCAGTCCTTTGATTGTATGAAAAGCACCTTTCTTTATAACACTCCACTGTCATGCTGTTATTCTGTAGTGATACTCCCTCTACAGATAATATTTATTATGATACATCACAATAGGGTAGAAAGGATGGCCAAGGGCACAAGAGCCAGTGATCTCTCTGGTTTGGGTTGTGGATGACCTGAGTTCAGTTCTCAGCTCAGCTGCAAACTTCCTGTGTGACCTTGGATAAATGACTTAATCTGTGCTGTGCCTTCATGCCCTGCCTGTAAAATATGGATAATACTTCCCTGCCTCACAGAGGCTGAAATCCATTAGAAAGTGAAAAGCACTCAAGTAAGGGAGGCAGCATTTGACCCTTTCTGTTGCAAAGAGTTGAGATTCTGTCGGTGAATCTGGAAATCACCCTTGTATAGTTCCTCATGTGTAATTATTCCTGTCTGGGTGGCTAAAACGTGGAAATACTTTAAGGAACAGAAAATAAAGCACATTTGCCATAGAAAGCAGAGAAAAGTCCCTTTGTGGACAACTTCAAAAAGGTTGCTTTCAAAAAGCAAAAATGGGTTAGGCCCTATTTTAATTATGATGAATAAAGCCAGCCTTAATGTGTTTTTTTTAGATATTTATTTTTGTCTTTTTTTTTAAACCTTAGTAATATCAGGAATGCCAAGTCAGGATTTCCCTGATTTTGCTGGAGGACTTGTTGGGGAGGTCTCAGCTCTCAGTTACACGTCTATTCATATCCTATCTTTAAGTGAAGGGAGGTGAGGGGATGGTATCTGTCACAAAGATCTTTTTTATCCCCAGTGTTTTTTCCCCAGGAGCTTGAATTAAATTGATGCTAATTAATTTTTAAAAGGATAATCTCACAAGGTAGAGTAAATGTGTAATGGGAATTTATAGAGCAACAAGAAGCAGGAAGTTAATATAGGTGCCTTTGGGTATGATAAAGTAAATTAACTATGGTAGCCTGCAGTGGCCCTAAGTCTGTACTGTGTTCATGAACATCTTCGTCAGCTAATTCATTCTTCAGACCTATGATGGGGTTTACAAACCCCTCACTAGAGGCAAGGCTGAAGCAGTACTGGGCTAGGAAAGCTCTGTCCCTCGGGCACAGCTGAGCAATGATCCTGGGGAAAGGAACATAGCCCAACGATGGGAAGCTACCAAAAAGAAGGCTGACCCAGCTGAACCTTGTTTAGGGAGTCCCTGACACATTGAAATGAAAAGAGACTACAGCAGCAGACCCTAGCCACTAGGCCTGCTGACCAGACAGAGCACCCTTCTATGAGACCCTATTAAAACAAACTTGTCATTCATCATTTTCTGGGGTCAGATCCTGCCCTTTCTTTGAGCTGTGCATAGAGGGTCTTTGTGAGAATCACCACTTCCATGTGATAGATGGGAGGTAAGTGGTTTTTGTGGCACGGTCCCACCCCCGAACATGGCAGGCCAGGCAGAAGTGATGCTAATTGTCTGCACTCTGGCATCATGTAACCTTCAACTAAGGTGAGAGAGGTCAGAATGCTCAATTTGAAGACCCTCACTGATTCCTCCAGCAAAACCAAGGCTGACAAGACGGCATTCCCAATGTTTCCACAGTAAAAAGCAAGCAGAAAATAAAATAACTTTAAAAGGGGGGAAATTAAGACATCCACAACAATTTTTTTCAGGTCTTCTTTATTAATCACATCTGTTTAATTGCCTTTTGCAGATCACCCCTAAGTATTACTGTCCTTACTACTGCTGTAATTAACATAAATAAAATATCAGCTCTTAATAGTTCATACTAAGTGGTTTTGAAGGATGTTCTTGTCTCGGATGGTGCAGGGTTGTTTACAAAGCTGCATTAAAATACACTTTTAATTCTTTCAGGTGTTCAACCACACATAACTATGATCGCGACAGGAAGTGGGGTTATTGTGCTTCTGCGTCCAAAGACCATGTAGGTAAGGCAAGTAATTAATGACGCCAGCAACAAACATCTGAAAAGCACAATTGTCCTGCAATATCCAGTATTTTGTTGTTATTATTATTAGATGGTGATTTATTATCTATCCATCAGGTGTGCATGATGCTTTATAGACAAGTAAAAGGTAATTCCCCTGTTCTGGAGATCTCACAATCAAGGTTGGACATGAGACAGGGAAGTGGAAGTAGGGGAAGGATGAGATTTCCACAGAATAAGGAACTTATTAGTTATTTCTTGTGCAGTGTGCACACTAGAGGCCAGATCTTCAGCTGATGTAGCTACACTGATGTCTGTATAGCTACACTGATTTACAGCAACTGAGGATCTCGGTCTTTCTCTATTTTAAAAATACGAAAATATGAACTATTCATAGAATAGTGTTGGATTTAAACTTTTTTTCTAGAGTCTGGATCAGTGCTGGAAAGTGAAATCTGTTATTTGTCCATCACCCTAGCGCACTCTGTTCCCATGTATGTTTTCAGTACCCCATGCCGTGAAATTAAAGCCTGAGCCCCATTCTTTGGTTAAATGTCAGTGCTATTCCTGTGCACAGGGAAAATCCTGCTCACTATAGGTGAGGCCCAACTTCATCTCATATTGCCAGGCATGCAAAACAGTATCTTTCTGGGGAAGGGATATGGCTGACTCGTGGAATCACTCCTATATAACACATTCTTCATCAGTCACCAGCTCTAGGTCTGGAGGGAGCAGCAGCATGTTTAGGAATATCCAGGTATGGAAGTGACGTAACTGCTAGACTGCCAAAAGGCTGTATAGCAGAATACAGCATATTTCCTTTTGGGCTTTCACATGCTCCATGCTCAACATCTCCCCTGCCTCACTTTCTTAGCTACCCAAGATTTAGCAGATAGGAGGAAAGCAAGTCCTGCATGTGGTATTTGGGCATACAAAGAAGGCACATGAGTAGTCCTGGCAAATTAAGGCCCTAAGTGTAGTCACGCTGCGGGAGCACTGAATTTGTGAGGTTGTTAGCACTGCACACTGAGCTTATGTAATGGAACTGTTTCTTTTGGTCAGTTATGGAATTAAAACAATCTTTCTAATAATAGCAGTGGCCAAAGTAAACTGCGTCAAGCAACCCTTTCATTGTAATCTATCTGTGTTATTCCATGGGCATCTGGCACAGTAGAAGCCATTTCGGAAGGAAGGAAGAGTGCCTCATGCTTTGTTTTTACAGGAATCTCCTTCTTTTAATTTATGTACCCAGGACTAGCCTTCTGTACAAACAAGTGACCATTTGTGGGGTATCTTTCTATTTATGGTATTTGTATGGCCCCTGTTACAGCAGTATCAGTTCCTTAGTGTATTTATGGGGAACCGAGGCTCAGTGACTTATACAAGGTCTCAGAGGAGTTTGTGGTGGAGCAGAGACTGGAAGTCACGTCTCCCTTGCCCTAGTGCTATAACCACTAGACCATCCTTCCTCCTCTCTGAGTTGCACTTGTAGGTTCTTCCTGTTTCTCTACACCACATCTCTCAGATGATAAAACAGTTCTGGCTGTGTCTCTATTTTTTTTGTTTGTTTGTAATTTCTTTTAAACAGTTGCAATTTTTTAACAAATAAGGAAATATTTTCTTCCTCATGCTAAACACACAGATACTCTGTCAGCTACTCCTTCCTCAATAATGTACAGAAAGAGAACAGAGCTTCAAAAATAGATTGTCTTATGAAGAATTCATTTGGAAAAAAAAAGATGTTACTTTAGTGACTACTTCAAAGCGGACGAGTAAATAGCAGCATTCATTGCAAAAGTAGCTTAAGAACAATGAAGAGGGTAGTCAGCTCAACATGGGCAGGATTTTCCCACAGATTTTGTATAGCAAAGAGCAATGGTACTGCATGCACATAATTTTGATTGTCGGCATAAAATTGGAAGTAAAGGTCTGTGGTAAACTCTTTTAGGTGTAAGTTATTTTGGGCCCAGTTGGTTGCTTACTAATATGGGGCTGGATCTTGTGAAATTCTCTGCACCATTAATTCCTTGTGATTCAAAGACTGAGTTCTGGTTCAACTGAAATTCCAACCATTATATAAACTAGAAAAACAGTAAAAAAAAATTTTTTGCAAAAACACTTGATTTCATTGGAATTAGGTACCTCAGTACTTTTGAGAATCCTATTAGCAGGGGCAGCTCCAGCCCCAGCACGCCAAGCGCATGCTTGGGGCGGCAAGCCCCGGGAGGTGCTGTGCCGGCACCGCGGGGGCAGCAGGCAGGCCGCCTCCAGCGATTTGCCTGCGGAGGGTCTGCTGGTCCCGCAGCTTTGGAGGACCTCCCTCAGGCACACCTGCGGCAGGTCCGCCGAAGCCGCGGGACCAGCGGTCCCTTCGCAGGCAAACCACCGGAGGCAGCCTGGCCTGCAGTGCTTGGGGCGGCAAAATCCCTAGAGCTGCCCCTGCCTATTGGACACAAGTTTGCATCTTCAGGCACCTAAATACCTTTACAAATGTGGCCCCAAGTAAATTGCTGAGTTGTGGCTCCAGTATTGTGCTGGAAAGGGGCCAGTGTGCCGAGGGTGACCAGATAGCAAGTGTGAAAAATTGGGACACATTTGGAGGGTAATAGGTGCCTATATAAGAAAAAGACCCAAATATCGGGACTGCTCCTATAAAATCAGGACATCTGGTCGCCCTAAGTGTGCCCTGCACCTTGTAGGGTTAAACTCAAAGGCAATATCGGATTTACAGTGACACCGGGCCCATGGTTGAAAGGGGCCCCACCCCGCTCTTCTCCATCCCCCGCTCTCTCCTGTGGGGTTAGAGAAACTTGATGCTGCCGGCTGCTGCGGCTCCATGGCAGCATCTGCTGGCAGCAGCCTGGCTCCTCCCCAACCCTTTACCCCCAGCGTGCTAGGTTCTCTCCTCCCCTCCTCCCTGCCACCGATCAGCTGGATCTGCTGCTTGCCGGTAGGAGGAGGGGGAGGAGGACGGAGCCTCAGCATGCTCGCAGCTCAGGGGAGGAGAAGAGGCAGGGGTGAGGCCTTGGGGAAGGGGTTGGAATTGGGGCATACCCCCTCCAGCTCCCTGTGTGAGTACCCCCATGACCCTAGCCCACACCCCCAGCCCCCTGCCCACCCTGACCACTGCATCCCCTCACACACACCCAGCCTCCTGCACCCCCCCTCACATACCCCAAGCCCCCTGCCCTGACTCCTGCACCCTCCCAAACCCAGCCCCCTGCACCCCCTCACACACATCCAGCCCCCTGTCCTGACCCCTGCACTCTCCTCAAACCTCCCCAGCCCCGGCCCCTGCACCCCCCACACCTCCCCAACCCTGACTCCTGCATCCCCTCTCATGCCCCCCCAGCCCCTACCCGGAAACCTGCACCCCCTTCACACACACCCAGTCCCCTGCCCTGACTCCTGCACCCCCCCACATCCCCACCCCCATCCTGAGAACCAAACAGGAGCTGCCCCAGGTAAGCACTCCACACCCCAACCTCCTGCCCCAACCCTGAGCCCCCTCCCTCGCTCCAGCTTCTGGCCAGACCCCACATCCGAACATTTTTTTACAATATTTGGAAAGATCATTAAGTGGTCTGTTGAGACCCTCCGTGATTTTCAAGTGGTCTGTGGAAAAATAAGTTAGACTACAAGAACAATCAAGGTACCTCACTTTATTTTAATTTACTTGCTATTACTTATAGGAGGATGAAGAAAAAAAGAATGAAAAATGGGGGCAGGGAGAGATAAGAGAGAATGTTCCTTTTCTTGGCTGGGTCCCAAGGAGGAGCCCCAAAAATGAAGCTGAGCACAGGGCTGGGGGGGTCCCACTAACTGTAAATCCACCACTGGCTGTCACGTCACCTGGGCTGGGGATACTGTCTGGGCCAGTGTAACCACTAGGTGAGCCAGGCAACGGCCTAGGGCGCCAAGATTTGGGGTGCCAAAAAGCAATGCCCCAATTTTTTTTTACACTTCAGTGGAGTCACATCTTACACGGGGGTTAGGTTCTAAAGTCACTGCATAAGAGGAAAATCGCATATAGTGAAAATTACCATAAAGTACAGTATACACAGTACACACTAGAACAGGGGTCCTCAACCTATGGCATGCATGCCAAAGGTGGCACGCAAGCCAATTTTGTTTTTAACGGGTCCCGGCTGCCGCTGAGCCTGCTGCTGACCTGGGGTTCTGTTCACTCAGCCAGCAGTGGACTGCTCAGCTCACTGACGATCTGGGGCTCGGGGCTGGCCCCTTGCCAGCCAGGGTCTTGGCCTCCGGCCCCTCGCAAGCCTCCTGCCGGCTTGGGTGAATGGCAGGAGGCTGAGCGGAGTCACCGGCTGGGACCCCGGCTGGCAGCTGAGTGAACGGAACCCTAGGCTGGCAGCAGGCTCAGCTGTGGCTGGGACCCACAGCTTGCCATTAAAAAAAAAAAATCAACTTGTATGCCACATTTGGCATGTGTGTCATAGGCTGAGGACCCCTGTTCTAGTGTACACAGTGTATACTGTAGTTTTATGGTAATTTTCACTGTACGCGATTTTGCTCTTATGTGCTGACCTTAGACCCTAACCCCCACGTAAGATGTGACTCCACTGTATTCATTTTTGAAAATTTATAATAAGCGATCCTCCGGGGGGTGGGAGTGGGGCACAAGGTGGAAGTTTTGCCTAGGGTGCAAAATATCCTTGCACCGGCCCTGGATACTGTGTCAGCTGATCCCCACAGTCTCCAACCTACCTGTGCAGTACAGCAGACATGGCCCTGCCCACTAGCTCCTCTCCACTCCCTAGCCCACCCATCACTTCTCCGCCCGCTTAAGGCTTAGCTCTCTTACTTCTAAAAATGATTGCTTGCCCCTCTCCCCCCCTCAGGCTTTTCTGGCAGCCCTGTTGCCAGGTATCCAGTTTTACACTGGAAACTCCAGTAGAAAATGGGACCTGAGTGTCCGGTTAGCAGTGTTGACTGAAAACTAAATGCCTGGTTATAGGAGTAACCACATTAGCCTCCACTCCTCCCACTCCCAACACCCACTGCAGAGGGCTGGAAGAGAACCTGTCCTGCTACTGTGGGAGGAGGGGCAGCTCAGTGCAGATAGAGACAAAGAGAATGGGCTAGAACCAGGTAGGTACCTGCTTTATGTGCGCAGGGGCGAAGGGAGATCCTGTTTACCCGCTCCCTAGCCCTGCTGTGCTTGCAGTTTACCCCTGACCCCTCCCTTGCTCCAGAGACCAACCCTAGCTCCTGCCCCACTGTGCTTTTATCCCTGGCCCCTTTTACAATCATTCCCCGGGGGGCCCACAAATATGTTTGGTGCTGGGCCCACAAAAAGTTAATCTGGCCCTGCCCAAAGGTCTAACCCAAAGCTCACCAAAGTCAATGGGAGTTTTATCATTGATTTCAATGGATCTTAGATCAAGTTTCAAGAAAGGAGAGTACTAGATACCAACTTTGTTCAGGGGCACATAAAAACAGAATGATATGGAAAGATGTACCAAGATCTTGTAAGTTGAATATAAAGAGAGGGGAGTTCTCAGATCAGAAACATGTACTAGCTAGTTAAATTCCTGGAGAAGAGCCATCTCAGTATGGTGAAAAGTGTCCAAACCAAATTGAAAGTAGTCCAGGAAGCTGGGTGATGTGGTCAGACAGCTGAGAGCAGGTGACTCACTACTTCAGCAGGGCTCTGGAGAAGTTGAACTCAAGATGGTTGTTAGCAATTGTGAAAGGATTCAAGTGAGGGTTTTCTCACAAAGGAGGGATGATATCATGGGATGGCTTTAGACACAGACTGGATGGGCAGCTGCTTGGGGCACCATGTTTACCAGGAACCCGTAACTCTGGGAAGAGTTTCAGGGAGGAAGAAACAATCTGGCCAGAATACTCCTGTGCTGTAGGAGCACATCCCTGATGTGGAAGTTGCAGGAGGACCTGGGCTGGTCAAAGGATTAATAGTGAAGCAGAGGGGAGAAGAGATGAGGATGCCGAGGGAAGACAGATGGGAAGTGACCCAGGGATGGTGGAAGGGAATATGATGAGGTTTTCCAGTGAAAGAAAGGAGGACAGAGCTAGGGGTTCTGCTTTGCTGACTTAGGGATGGTACCAAAAATGATTTGCCCTGTGCTCCACTATACTGAGGGATGGCCCTGGGAGAGAGTAGAAGTTTGAAAATTACAGGAATATGCAGTGATGAAACACTATATAATATAGATATTTCATAACTATAAAATGGAAGAAGCAGTAGCATAGTCATTATGTTTACATGCTTTCTTTTGATGTTCTCCTTGGGCGTGACTACCAGTATATGTACACAGGCCTAGATACTGATCTTAGTTACCATTGTAAATCTGGAGCAAATGCCTTGACTTCAGTGGAATTACTCCAGATTCACACCAATACAGTGAATTTTAGAATGTGGCTTCAAGTGCTTTGTTTCAGACTCTTTATGTGTGGGTATATTTTTATATGTTGGATTGTCTACTTGGCAGAATCAGCATGTTGGCAGCCCAGCACCCTGCTCAAAAAACAGTTCTATGGTGTAATTCTGCATTGTCCTCATGGCAGAATTTGGCTAGGAAGCATTAGATAGAGAATTCAAATGTAGGCAAAATATTGGGCCAGCCTCTCAGCTGAATCAATTGGCCTCAGTGGAGAGACGCTGGTTTATACCAATTGATGAGTTAACTCAATGTCTTTTGTTAACTAGTGTTATCCCATTAAAAAGTATTATAACTTTATATGGTGCTTTGTCATGTAAAAGGCAGCCTCCATCAATCGACTTCATGGGGACTGAGAGCAGTGGTGTCAGTTCAAATATTTCAGGGGCGAAGGGAATTCCAGTTCCTCTCCCAGGTCTCCTTTAGCTGGGGAGTCTGCCCTCCCTCTTACCACCATAGTTCATGAGCGGGTGCCCCCAGGAGTTGAGTTCTCAACCTGATTCCCCTGGCACTATAGAGGGACAGACTCTCCATGCACCGCGTCACAACACCATTTGAATTGGTGGTGTTACCTTGTGCGCCAGAT
Organism: Gopherus flavomarginatus; assembly: GCF_025201925.1. NCBI lineage: Eukaryota > Metazoa > Chordata > Testudines > Testudinidae > Gopherus > Gopherus flavomarginatus. Next base: position 265,480,914 of record NC_066619.1, on the reverse strand, counting down.
TGCAACGCCACTTACTGAAATCTGGCTTGGCTGCCCCTCCCTCTTGACAACACCCCTCCCACTTGACATCATTGACTGGGAGGTAGGGCTGACAGGTTTTTTTCATGTTTTTTAAAAATACTTTCAGAGAATAGGAAACTTGATAGTTGACTAGTTTGATGCAGTTTGTTTGTTCTGACTTAATTTGAGCTGCTCCTTCTCTTCTGTTAGGAAATTCTGCATCATCCCACTTATCTTAGTCTTAGAATGCACCAGAGTCTACCACCAGGAATGTATAATTTATATAATCTAAAGTAGAGACATAATCCCACTTAATTATGTTGCTATGTAAAATACACAGAGCATTAATTCAGGCAAATGAGAGCTTCAGACTTTATTTTTTATCACTAGTGGAAAGGAATAGCTCCATCTTGTGGACCTTTGTCCCATATCCTCACATGATACCTGCTGGCTTGACTTGACTTTTCAATATTGTGAATAATGATCATGTGTCAAATTTTGCTTCTGTTATATTATTATAAACCCATTTATTACAGTGGAGGAGAAGAATTCAACTCACTGAGTTATATAGTTTTATAGATCAAGATAACTCTAGTTATTGTGCAATTAAAAAAGGAACAGTTGAGTAAACATTGTTTTAGTGAGATCAAATGGTGATATTAAAGCCACAAGGCATCTGAATGCAAAGTGTTGTTATACTGCATAACTGGTCAATGTCAGACAAAACAAAGATTGAGCTGTCCGGCAGTTATTAACAATAACTTATTAATAGATTTCTCAGATTATTGTGCAAAGCGCCCATGCAAAAATGGAGGGACCTGTTCCGTTGCCTATGATCGTAGTTCTTATCACTGCGCATGTCCTGAGGCATTCACAGGAAAAGACTGCGAAAATGGTAAGTGCCTTATTTAATGAGCAATGGATATTAGAGGCAGAGGACTTGTCCAGCTATGTTAGTGAAAAGGTAATGTTGTTGTGATGTCAGAGAACACTAAGACATGAATATTTGTATAGGCTGGTTTCCAAGTGATTATGATAGACTATCTGTTACTGACAGGACAGCTGAAAATAGCTTAATTATATGGTTATAAATTCAAACCTGATCTGAACCACCATTAAAGTATTAGGCTAAGAGACATACAATAAGACTCTCCCCCCGACCCCCGCACTCAGATTTTGAGATTAGCATACATACTTAGAAAAGAATAATTATATTATATAGCACTTAGGGTAGAGAGACATGACAAGCAAAAGAATTTTAGGTAAAGCACTATATCCCAGTGTATGTGCACATGTGCCCATTAGGGATCTTGCCATGCTCTCAGTGATTTTACACCATGACTTCCCTTGAGTTACTCTGGATTTACACCAGGATAAGTGGGAGTTATCAGATGATAAGGCTCTTGTCATACTATTGCACTAAGTTTACAACAGTGAACAGTGCTGGTGCAGACTTAGCAATTGCTTAGAGCCCCAAGAGACTCAAGGGGCCTGGCCCCTTATTCACTTTTTCAGTGTGTGTGGTGGAGGTGAGGCAAAAATATTCCTGCTTAGGGCCCAAATGGGCTAGTGCTGCTTTTGGCAGAACTACTCCACTGAGGTCAATGGTGTTGCCCCTGATTCTCACAGGATAAGAACAGAATAAGGTTCCATAAAAGCTCTTGTTTCTCTTCGCTGTTCAATGAAATTCATTTCCTGCTGCTCTGGAGCCACCTAATGGGGTGTGTACAACGTGTACGGTACTGGCTGGGGCACCAGAGTAGCTGCCCCCATTACAGTCTTCATCTGTAAGAACCATTCTGCTAAACTAACAGCTATGAACAATACATAAAAGTGGGGTGAATGTCATATTTTACTCTGATTTTTCTTCCTTACTTTTCGTGAATTAACCATAAGAGGGCTTGCAGAATGGTGCCACTGTCTTGTTCACAGGAGCATATGACATTTTAAAATCAGGAGAAGCCATCTGGCCCAACCGACCTCTTTATTTATTTCTAATTTATTCTACTGTTAGTCATAGCACCTATCACCATGGTGGCTAGGTGCTTCCATTACAAAGGTTAAAGCACAAGTTGTTTGATTAGCACATAAGCCTGGATCCACAAAGGGACTTGGACATTGCAGCACTGAGTGTTGGGATGTGTAACTTTTAGACATCTAGAAAATCACTGGAACAACAATGCGATTCACAAAGCCTGAGTAAGGTGCCTAGGCTCCTTATACAGTGAATGGGGAGAGATGGGTGCCTAAGAATGAGATCCACAAAAGCAAGTATGTTAGCCAGGGACCCGCCAGAGCTAGTCAATGGGAGCTGCCAGCAAGAAGGGCGTGTTCTAAGTCCCACTCCTCACAGAATTAGACACCTAACTGCAGGCTGCAGGGAGGTGCATGTCCCTGTTGCAATCCACACCTGGGACCCCCTCTCCTGGAGTCGGGCAGATAAAAGTGCTAATCTGCTGCTTGCAAGCAGAGGCCATGCATGGTGGGGCCATGTGTCACATTCCCCTCCACCTTCCGGCAAGTTGTTGCCTGGCTCACATGAACAGAACATACTCAGTAATATTTGCTGAAGCTGCTGTCCTCACTCTGCTCCCTCCTCCCACCTACTATCGGCAGGCATGGGTCATTTCTGCTTGCAAGGATGCCTGAGGTGCCTGCCTCACAAAATAACTGGAGGAGGAGAGTAGAGCACACACTTAGGAAGTGTGAGACCCAGGTTCAATTCTGATGAGCAGAGTGGATTTGAACCTCTCCAGAGTGTACCCTGTCCGCTGAACTATGGGGTATTCTGATATGGGGCTCCCTCAATCTTCCCTGTTGAAGCTGTTCCACTATGGGTAACTAATTGAAGAGTCATTGGGCCAAAGAGAGCATGTGAGAATGTCTCCATAGCCTGGTGGTTGGGGCACCCACCTGGAAAATGGGAGATCCAGCCCCCCTGGTCCAATCACTCTTTAATTATTTCTCCAAAATGAAACAGCTACAACAGAAGAGATTGAGGGAGACCCCTATTAGAATGACCATAGCGCAGTAGTTAGCGCACTCTCCTGGAAAGTGTGGAAGACCCCTGTTCAAATCCTCTCTCCTCATCAGGCAGAGGTGGGGATTGAACGGAGGGTCTCCCACATCCCAGTGAGTGGCCTAACCACTGGGCTAAAAGCTAAATGGTGGGCACGGATGGTGGGTCCTCCTCTCACCAGGTTTTGCATGGGCCCCAGTCTGGTAGGTGTGATCAGAGCATGCCTACTGGGTCGGACTCCACAGGCAAGAGAGGCAAGCAAACACCTGTCTTCTCATTTGTGAATCACATTTGAGGACAAGGTGGGAGATAGGTGTCCAGGCACTTAGAATGAGGCAGCAGTGTGTATGAACTGAGGCAGAAACTTAGTTGTCCAGAGGACTTTAAAAGCAAAAATGTAGGTGAGTGAGTGAGTGTACATGCCTACAGGGTTAGCTGGCAGCCAAGCAGGGGTTTTGTGGATCGCAGTGGTACCTAAAACTGGGATTTAAATTTCTTTGTGGATCTAGGCCATACTTTCAAATAACATGTGGCTAGTTAACAAGAACAGGAATCATTAGGGCATAACAAATCATTTGGTATCATTCTTTGTAACAGACCTTAGAAATCTTTTTTTATTTTATTTTAGGGAAGTGTTTTGACGAAAGTCGCTATGAGTACTTTGACACTGGCGAAAGTTGGGCAAGAATCCACAAAGGAGTAGTGGAAGAATGCACGTGTGTTAACAGCCGAATTGAATGCCAAAACACACGATACACAAGTATTACTCTGTGCTGTCCAAAGCATAAGCATTATTTTGTTCTAAGTGTGTATCTGCATGTAGTGGGCTAATTAAAAATAGTGATGCTGAAACCTGTGCTACAGTATTCTACATAGTGACCTGGCTCTTTCAACACACACACCCAGAAAGAAAAAAATATTTTTTCTTCTACTTATGGATAATGGACCTGATTCAGCCTGTGAGCATGTGCTTAAGTGCTTTATTGAATAAGGACGGACTTAAGCATGTGTTTCATTTTAAGCACGTGCTTTCAGGAACAGGGATGTGATCCTGAACTGGGGCCCATCAGAATAAACAATAGATTAAAGAATAATAATAGCAAAATTGCACCTCTATCCCAGAATCTCAAAGCAATTTACAAATATTAATTAAGCTTCACAGCACCCCAGCGAATTAGTTAAATATTGTCAGCCCCATTTTACAGGTGTGGAAACTGAGATACAGAAGTTAAGTGACTTTCCAAGCTCACATAGTAAGTCCATGGTAGAGTTGTGAATGTGCCCAGGAGCCAAAATCACCAATGGCATAACTTTGACCATAGGAATCCTGATTGCCAGTTGCATGCTCTAACTACTTCACTAAGCTCCCTCCCTGTTGGTTTATTATAAAATATTACACTGCTCTCTCAAAACTTTTGCAATAGTGGGGAGCATTTTACGAGCAGTAGTAGTAGTAATAATAATTACTGTTCTTTGTTAAGCAATGATATTTGCAACAGAGGGGAAGCTCTATTGATATTGACAGTAAAAGTAAACAGTGAGCCAGATCTTCAGCTGATGTAAATCAGCATAGCTCTGTTGTCTATAACGGAACTATCTCGATTTGTACCAGCTGAAGGTCTGGACCAGCGTGGAAATAGTGAAAAAAGGGAAAACCAATTCCAAAAGTATATATGGCAGAGAAGGAGATGCCTTAAGATGTTGTCACCATGATAAATATGATGAACATCTCTACATTCTTCTTGCTTTCATCCTCTCATGATGATTCCAACAATATATGATGTGAAATTTGTTTAAGTGGGTTGCATTTTCTTGTACTGCATGTAGCATTCAGAGATTCCAAGGCCAGAAGGCTCATTGTGATTAACCCACCTCCTGTATAACACTGGCAATAACACTTCTCTGAAAAAAAATCTTAGAGAATATCTTTTAAAAAATCTTGATTTTAAAGATTGCTAGTGATGGAGAATCCACGACCCTTGGTAAATTATTCCAATGGTTAATTGTCCTCACTGTTAAAAAGATATGCCTTATTTCCAGTCTCAGTTGCCTAGCTTCAACTTCCAGCCATTGGATTGTGTTGTACCTTTCTCTGCCTGACTGAAGAGCCCATTATCAAATATTAGTTCCCTATGCAGATATTTACAGAGTGTAATCATGTCACCCCTTAAATTTCTCTTTGTTAAGCTAAATTGATTGAGCTTTTTGAGTCTATCACTATACGGCATGTTTCCAGTCCTTTAATCATTCTTGTGACCCTTTTCTGGACCCTCTTCAATTTATCAACAATTTATCCTTCTTGCATTATGGACACTAATTGAGTTTGATCTTCTATTTATGTTTGTAGGTTGCACCAGTAATCCATGTCTCCATGACAGTGCCTGTAGAATGATTGTCTTCACTGGGAAAACTATATGTGGTTGCAAAGAAAACTTTGTAGGAAAATATTGCAATATTCGTAAGTATAACAATGTGCCAGGGAGAACAAATGTTATTGATCGATCATCTGACTGATAATAGGTGTGTGTTACTTGCATACTTTACTCAACATGTAGCAGAGTCTTCATCTGAAGAGTCATGTAGCGTAAGTAACTTCTCTCTGGCTAAGGCCACGTCTACACTACAGCATAAAATCGAAATTATTAAAACCGGTTTTATAAAACTGGTTTTATAAAATCGATTTTACGCGTCCACACTAGGGCACATTAATTCGGTGGTGTGCGTCCATGGTCCTAGGCTACCATCAATTTCCGGAGCGGTGCACTCTGGGTAGCTCAGTAAAAGAATGAGACCAATAACTTCGATTTCCGTCCACACTAACCCTAAATTGATATAGTAATATCGATTTTAGGGTTACTCCTCTCATTGGGGAGGAGTACAGAAATCGATTTTAAGAGCCCTTAAAATCGATTTAAAGTGCCTTGTAGTGTGGACGGGATCCAATGCACGTATTGTAGCATAAATTCTTCCACACAATAGCATGCGTCTTATTTGTTCCCACATGAAGTAAAGCAATGTCTGTTTTAGCAAAATCGCTGGTAGCTTCCCGTATTTGTCAGTCAAATATAGTTAATAGGAATAAAAGTGTATGTGTTTGCTTTTAGTCACTGGGGCCTGATTCTTTTCTCACTTACACCAGTTTTACACACGTATAACTCTACTGATACTCCTGATTTACAGTAATAAAACTGAGAGGAGACTCTGGCTCTTGGCAACTAGACACACAATTGCTTTGTCGTTTCTTGTTTGAGCTTCAGAGGTGCATAGTTTTTGATGCAGCTTTCTTATGAAGTTTTGACGTTTGTCGCTGCATGGATTATATATATTTTTAAACTTTATCAGTGCACTAAATCTTCTCTTCAAGTAAACTCAATGACTATCTTTCAAATACAGCAATTTTTGCAGGCAAATTACAGTAGGTCATCAGCCATACCATGCTAATCTTGTCATCTCATTGGCTAAGAGGGCTTGTATGCTGATCCAGGGTCCATTGTAGTCAATGGCAAGAGTCTGTAAGAGGGTAGCAGCCTCTGAGCATGCCTCCTTGCTGTGTGGCATTCCATTGCAGTCCTCAGCCTCAGTTTCTCTCTTTTGGGAATAATTTATCCACTCCTAGAGTCTTTAAAAAAGCATTCCCTCTCTCCTGGGGTCTAATTTATTAAACATTGTCTGGTTCTCAAAAAGATCCTGCCTATGGCCCTGCCTTAGGTTTGGGGCTCCAAGCTTCTCTATTTCAGGAATGTGGGGTTCCAATTATGGCTATAAATGCTTCCCTTCAGTTCTGAGTTTTCACAGCTCTCCTCCTTCAGCTGTGTAGATCAAGTCCTGGCCTCCATGGCCTGCAAACTCTGTTCTTTAAGTTCAGGGTTTTCGCAGCCCTCCTTCTGGGGACTGTGACCTTACTGAGTTCTTTCTCTCAGCAATCTCTAAGGTGACCAGATGTCCAGATAAAATCAGGACCGTCCTGATTTCTAGGTGTTTGTCCTGCGTCCCAACCGATCTTTGGTCGGGACACAATTTGTCCCGATATTTCATTCCACTGGCCTTATTTATTTATTTATTTTTATGTGCTCTGCCGGCAGCACTCAGCTTTTTTTTTTTCTCTCTTGCTACTCTGCCAGTGGATCCCCCACCCCCCCAATGTGTCCCAATATTTTCTCCCTCTCATCTGGTCACCCTAGCAAGCTCTCCTTCACTGGACTTGGAGCCTTCTTTTTGGTTCACCCAAATAATCATCTGACCAGTCCTTTGACCCTTCCCAGGTGGAACTAGTAACCCCAAACACCTGACCTCTGAACAATGCTCCTGGCCCCAAGCCTTTAAAGGAACAATAGCCTGGATTTTCCTACTCTTTCTCTCACCCAGGGACTACTCCTTGGGACCATCTTCCTCTCAGCCAATGTCTTTTTTTGATTATTCCTTCACCTTTCATTTTTCTTACCCCTTTCCAGGTACCTGGGGAACTGGCCTCTCAGACTGTCTGCTCCAGGTCAGTACTCTGTAACAGACTCCATTGATTGCGATGGGCAATGGATCAGACCTAGCTGAGTGCTAGGATCGGAAACCTCTAAGGAACACTTACCGTATATACTCGATCATAAGCCGGTTCATTTATAAGCCGACCCCCCGCAAGATGAATAAGTACATATGGCGAATAGAGACGAATGACAATTCTCTGAAATAAAGATCTGCTGGTGGACAAATAGGAATAAAAGGCTTAGTCTACAGCCAATATTATTTACAACGATCAGTTCACGAGAATCATCCCATCCTTGTTTACAAAAATATTATTATTATTCAAGTGCTTTCTCTTGTCAATTCCAGTTAGGTGTGTGTGTGCCGTATGCACAGTTGTCTGAAGGTTTTTCCCATTGCAGCTCCTGTTGGATCAGCTGTGGAGCTCCCTGGAGCGGCACCTCCATGGTGGTGAATATATGACCCTGCCAACCTGGTGTCTCCTCAGTTCCTTCTTACCGCCAGTGACGGTCATTGAAACTGCGGTGGCTTGCTTTTGCAAGTGCTCCCCTAGTTCTCCTAGTAGCTTTGTGTATATAGTTTAATAGTTTAACAGTTGTATAGTTTTAATAGTTAGTTGGTGGATGGTCCTGGGGGAATTCTGCATTACTGTGCATGTGCACAATTTATGTCCCCCACAGATTTCTTTGCTTCCCTGCAGAAAAATGACTTTCTGATGGGGAAGCAAAGGGAAGCCACAAGACTGGTTGAGACCCTCCCCAACAGTATGTTTTGGGTGCCTAGGGCAGACAACAGAGAGGTAAATCACTGTGGGGCAGGGGGCGGGACTGGGGAAGACTCAGCTGGTGGCTCTTACCCTGTACCGGGCTCAGCTGCTAGTCCTGGCTGGGTTGAGGAGGACAGGACTTCCTCATTCGTGCATCCAGATCCACGTCAGACCCACCCCCAGATTTCTCCCATGGCTGTAGGAAGCCCTGCAAATTCTCTACCTCCTCTCGCCCCCTCTCCCCAGCACACTTCCTGCCCCCATCACTCCTCTGCAGAGGGAAGGATCACTGTGCAGGGAGCTGCTCCCCCCTTCACCCAAGCCCAACCAGATGCATCTGGACCCCCTCGCTGGGTCTCCCATGCCAAGACCCCCCTGCCGAGCTCTATCCCTCCCCCAGATCCCCCCACTGAGTGCCAACAACCTTCACCTGGACTCCCCTGCAGAGTCCCATTACCTTTGCACCTAGAACCCCACCACAAGGCCCTGTGCATCCAGATCCCCCACTGAGCTGCCTGCACCCAGATTGCCCCACACAGAACCCACACCTGGATCCCCCCCACACTAAGCCTCTCCACACTTGGATCCTGCCTTGCTGAACCTGATTGCCCACACCTGGTCTGTTCCTTGCACTGTGTCAGGGTTAGGTGCAGCCTCATCGCTGAGTCCGTGACCCGGGGAAGCTGCACAGTGTGCTCCCCAGTGCCATGCTGAAGCCTTCATATTTATTTGACAAATAAAATTTGCAGAATTTGGAGAATTTTAAAATATTGTGCACAGAAATTTTAATTTTTTGGTGCAGAATTTTTAATATTTTGGCAGAGAATGCCCTCAGGAGTAAGCGGTGTAGAAGTGGAGGTTTTTCCCCCCACCCCAGCTTTTCTGTTCCTCCTTGGGGTTGCCTCGATTCCAAGGCTTTAAAACTTGCAGAACTTGCCACAAGCCCATGCCCATAGGCGACCCCCACAATTCTTGTGTCAAGTGTCTAGGGGAGGTGTACCAAATGGAATGGTGCAAGATCTGCCAGGGGTTCTGTCCCAGGATGAAGAAGGAGTGTGACTTTTGTCTCAAACAGCTCCTGATGAAGGCGGGTCTTTGTCCGCAACCAGCCTCGGGCTGACAGGATCTGGCACTGGGCTCCTCTATGTGGAGTGCTCCAGCTTCCATGTGCAAAGCAGGGCCAAGGAAGGACTCTGAGCATAGAGACTCTCGGCACCTGTGCTCTCTGGCACAGAAGCTGGCAGAGGCGATGCGACACCGCTGTCACTTCCCAGTGCCACAGAAGCAGCATAGGAAGATTGATGGTGTGCTTGCCTGCACTGAGAGCTGTCACGTTGGACAGTGCCACTTCAGTGCATCCTAGAGAGGAGCACCCAGTGCTGGCAGCCCAGGAGGCGGCACTGTTGACTTTGGCCCCACAAGGGGGGGCCATTGAGTCTGGGTGCCAGTGAACTCTCCTGGTCAAGAGTGTCAGGTGGAGGACATCAAGTTGCCATCCACCCTGGACACCTTCAAGGCCGCACAGGACTTAATTGCCATGACAGAGCCACAGTCCCCGGCCACTCAGGACAAGCCTTCGGTGTTGTAGAACGCAGCACCATCTAGAAGCATGCCCCCGATGCTAATGCAAAGATCGCCTCAATGGTCCCTGATTCTATCTCTGAGGCACCGATCCCCAATACTGACCAGACGGCACTGCTCTCCATCATGGCACTGCGCCCCATCATGGCATTGATCCTGGTTTTGGCACTGCTCTACATCATGTTACTGCTCCATGTCATGGCACCGCTTCTGGTCACAGCACCACTCCCAGCCTCACAGCACCGATCCTTGGTGAAGCTCCAGTTGGCACCGCCCTGGCCTTTGTGGTCCAGGTCTTTGTCATCAGACTTGGAGGTGTAGTCCCATTAATCTCAGCGCAGATGACATAGGTTTGACCGCTGCAGGCTGGAAGTGGGCGTGGGGCCATGGCAGGCGCAGTGGGAAGGGCACACGCAATGGCCCTTCTGGACCCCATGGGCCTACCACCAAGTCTAGGGCACTCACTCTAGGGACTCTCACTCAGTGGTGTCAGAACCACAAGTGCCCCCAGAATTGGTGAGTCGTCCCACCCCTCGGGGCTCTGAGATGACACCGGTGCGAGTCGTGCAGCTGCCCCTGGATCCTGTCCCCACCACCGGCACTGTCCCTGCGGTGGTCAGAGTGGAGACTGAGGCCATGCAGGATGCTCCCAGGGACCCAGAGGGACAAGAGGACCCTGTTCCCCGCTGGCAACATTGGCATCTTCCCCAGATGAGGTGATTGCAGGGACCTCCTCCACCAGACTTCCCCTAATAGACAGTTCTGCGCAGCAGGACCTGCTGTGCAGGGTGGCGTGCAACATAGGGCAGCAGGCCGAGGAGGTGGTCGAGCCAGAGGACCCAATGGTGGACATCCTGGCTCTGGAAGGGCCATCAAGGGTGGCATTGCCCCTCATTAAAACTATTCAGGCCATCACCAAGACCCTGTGGCGGACCCTCGCCTCCATTCCTCTAACTGCTAAGGGAGTCAAGAGGAAGTACTTTGTCCCCTCTAAGGGGTACGAGTACCTTTACACGCACCCGCAGTCCTGTTTGTTGGTGGTGGCTGCAGTGAATGAGCGTGAGAGGTAGGAGCAGCAGGGTCTGACTCCCAAGTCTAAGGACTCTAAAAGTTTGGGCCTTTTTGGCTGGAAGGAACACTTGACTAGGGGATTCCAGCTCAGGATTGCTAACCAACAGGCAATCCTGAGTAGATAGAACTTTAATTTCTGGAGCTCTATGTTAGAGTGCAAGGAGCTAGTACCCACGAAGTCCAAGAAAGAGTTTGGGGCAATTGTTGACAAGGGCAAGGCAGTGGTACGGACCTCTTTACAGGCCTCACTGGACACTGCAAACTCGGCTGAGCGCACCTTGTCCTAGGGAATTGCCATGAGGTGAAGCTCATGGCTCCAGGCCTCTGGGCTTCCCCCAGAGGTGCAAAAGACCTTACAGGATCTGCCGTTTGATGGCACAGGCTTGTCTGCAGAGCAAACTGACTCCAGACTTCATAGCCTTAAGGATTCATGGGTCATACTCAAGTTGCTGGGGGTTCACACCCCGGCCACTCCGCGCAAACATTTTAAGCCACAGCTGGTGCAACTTTTTTACCCTCTCTGACCTAGGCAAGACTTCTCTAGGAAGTGTGACGGGAGCAGCAGGCGCAAGCCTTCCCAGTTCCTGCCTAGCCAAGGCCAGGGTCAGGCGTGCCCTTCATCAGGCTCTAAGCAAACCTTTTGAAGGTGCGCCCGGGGACGACTCACCAGCCTACAGACCGAATCCTTATCCCTGTATCCTGAACCATCTGTCCCACTTCTACTGTGCTTGGTCACAAATAACATCAGACCGCTGAGTCCTTTCCACAGTAGAAGTGGGATATTCTCTCCCATTCTGCTCCTCCCCTTCCCCATCCCTCTTCAGGGACCCTTCTCACAAGCATGTCTTCATGCAGGAGGTCCACACGCTCCTCACCACAGGGGCAGTGGAGGGGGTTCCTCAGGAGCTAAGGGGCAGGGGATTCTGCTCCCATTATTTCCTAATCCTCAAAGCCAAAGGGGGCCCCAGACCCATCCTTGACCTGCGAGGCCTCATTCGCTTCATGAAAAAGCTGAAATTTTGCATGGTCTCCCTGAACACAATTATCACTTTTCTGGATCTGGGAGAACGGTCCGCCACCCTGGACCTCAAGGATGCATACTTCCATATTTTGATATGGCCTGCCCACAGACACTTCCTCAGGTTTGTGGTCTGTCACAAGCATTACCAATTTATGGTCCTTCACTTCAGTCTGTCCACGCCTCTTTGAGTGTTCACCCAAGTGCACATCAGTTGTGGCCCTTCCTACACTGGAGGCAGGTGCAGGTATACCCTTACCTTGACGACTGGCTGCTCAGGGGACAGTCCAGGGACCAAGTGGAAGCACAGGTCCACTTTTTGAGATCCACCTTCAACAAGTTGGGTCTCCTCCTCAACGAGAATAAGTTGACCCTGTCACCAACTCAAAGGATAGAGTTTATCGTGGTGGTGTTGGGCTCTGGCCAGGTCAGAGCATTCCTGCCGGAGGCTCTTTTCCAAGCAATGATGGACATCCTACAAGGCCTCAGTTGGTACCCTACCACCACAGCAAGGGATTGTCTGAGGCTATTTGGCCACATGACAGCATGCGCATGCATCTCAGATCTTTCTAAGCTTGGCTAGTGTCAGCTTACTGTCTGGGGTGCGACAGCCTGGACTCAGCGGTCACCCTTTCGGTGCAGGTCCTCAAGTCCCTCTGCTGATGGCTCAACCTGCAGGAGGTGTGCAAGGGAGTCCCCTTCCGCAGATTCCAGCCCTCTCCGTCTCTGGTAACGGACACGTCAGTGCTGGAATGGGGTACGCACCCGGGAGGCCTTCAGACACAGGGCCTCTCATCTCAAGATAAGCTGTCACTCCACATCAACATCAAGGACTTGAGGGCAGTCTGATGAGCATGCCAAACCTTCCAAGCTCATCTGCAAGAGAAGTGCGAGAGAGTCATTACGGACAACACAATTGTGATGTTTTACATAGACAAGCAGGGTGGAGCCCATTCCTCTCCCCTATGTCGGGACGCCCTCAAGCTGTGGGAGTTCTGCATAGCTCACTCCATTCACCCAGAAGTATCCTACCACCCAGGTTCCCAGAAGGAGCTGGTGAATTACCTCAGCAGATGCTTCCACATCCATCTGCCTGGATGTGATACACAGTGTTTTCCAGAGGTGGGGAATTCCCCAGATCAACCTCTTTGCCACACGAGGCAACAGAAAGTGCCCACAGTTCTGCTCCTTCTGAAATCACAGTCCGGACTCTCTCATGGATGCATTTCTCCTCCCCTGGATGGAACATCTGCTGTACGTGTTCCCACCATTCCCACTTGTGTACAAGATCCTGCTCAAGATTCACAGAGACAAGGCGGGGGTCATACTGGTGGCGCCAGTGTGGCCTCGCCAACACTGGTTCACCACACTACTGGAGCTGTCGGTGGTCGCACCGATCACATTGCCTTTGGTCCCGGACCTGATTACCCAGGATCACAGTCACCTTCACCACCCCAACGTCCAGTCCCTCCACCTCATGGCTTGGAAGCTTCATGGTTAAACCCTATGGAACGCATGTGCTCTGAGCTGGTTAGGGAGGTCCTGCTTGGTAGCAGGAAGCCCTCCACCAGAGCCACCTACCTGGCCAAGTGGAAAAGGTTCGCAACGTGGTGTGCCCAGAGCCGCTCAGCACCAATGCAGGGCCCCCCACCATTTACCCCGGAATACCTACTGCACTTAAAACAGCAGGGTCTGCAGCATCATCCATCAAGGTGCATTTGGCAGCTATCTCTGCCTTCTACCTGGGTCTTCACCACCCCCGTGATTGGCCATTTCCTTAAGGGTCTGGAAAGGCTCTACTCAAAGGTTAGACAGCTGATCCCGGTGTGAGACCTCAACCTGGTACTTTCCAGACTAACAGGGCTCCTGTTTGAACCACTGGCAACTTGTTTGCTCATTTACTTGTCATGGAAGGTGGCCTTCCAAGTTGCCATTACTTCAGTGAGGAGGGTTTTGGACCTAAAAGCCCTCACCTCCAACCCTCCCTACAAGGTTTTCTTTAGGGACAAGGTCCAACTTCGGCCTCACCCTGCCTTCCTTTCAAAGGTTGTGTCCCAATTCCACTCTAATCAGGACATTTTTCTACCTGTCTTTTACCCTAAGCTGAGAACAGAGGCTTCACTCACTGGACATTTGCCGAGCACCGGTCTTTTACATTGAAAACACGAAGCCGTTCTGTATGTCAAACCAGCTATTCATGGTGGTAGCAAACTGGGTGAAAGGACTCCTGGTGTTGTCACAGAGGATTCGTCATGGATCACATCCTGTATCTGGACATGCTACGAGCAAGCAAAAGTTTCAGCTCTGTCACTAATGGCGCATTCCACAAAGGTGCAGGCCTCCTCAGTGGCATTCCTGGCCCAGGTCCCAATACAAGAAATCTGCAGGGTGGTGATGCGGTCCTCGGGTCACACTTGTACCTCTCATTACACCATTACCCAGCATGCTAGGGATGATGCAGCATTTGGCAGAGTGGTGCTCCAGTCAGCGATTCCATAATTCTGACCCCACCTCCGGGGTTGGGCTTGGGAGTCACCTAACTCGAATCAACATGAACAAACACTCGAAGAAGAAAGAACAGTTACTTACTTTCTCATAACTGTTCTTCGAGTTGTGCTGCTCATGTCCCACCTACCTTCCCCTCTGTCGGAGTAACCGACAAGAAGGAACTGAGATGGCGCCGGGTCAGCAGAGTCATATATTCACCACGTGGAAGTGCCACTCCAGGGGGCTCGACAGCTGAACCGACGGGTGCTACTAGAGGAAAAACTTTCCTACAACTGTGCACGCAGCACACATGCACACCTAACTGGAATGGACATGAGAAAGCACTTGAAGAACAACAGTTACGAGAAAATGAGTAACCGTTTTTTCCTGGCAGCATCCTGAAGGAAAGTAAGACTGATATTTTATGGCTATTGAGTGTGAGAAATACAAGAAGCAGGGGAGGACTAAAGCAGGAACTTCAGGATTTAGCCAATGGTTTTGAGGGGTCCTGCAGTGAGAGAAGTGTGTAGTGCTTGTAGAAATGGCCTTGGTAGGCTGTCCCACTTAGAAGGAAGATGAAGAACTCAGGAGTGAGAGATAGGTGGAAGTTCAACTAGGGAAGATAGGAGGCAAGTGCCTGAGTAATGTGATTGGTAACCAGCCCTCTATCTGACCCTGCAATATCAACTTTGCTGGAGGGGAAGGCTTATCAAGGGTTATGTAGTATCAGTGGCTAGTACTGTTAAACTGTATGACTGTGAGCGATTTGCATTATCAAGGAATGCAATAAAAAAGTTCAGAAAAACATAAAAAAACTTGAAAAAGGGGAAAGTCCTCTAGGGTTCTTAACTAACCTTTTAGGATGTCTACCCCAAAGGGTCATTTCCCAGCCCTTCCTTCACTCAGCACAGTTGGTGGTGGCTGGCCAAGGAAATAGGAACATGTAACACGGTTCTGACTAGGGCAGTATGCTCCACTTGCATTTATTGGTGTCCTGGGAGTGACTACACAATCCCTCCCAGAGTTCCTCCGGAGGCTGTGTGACTCCATAACTCTCTGATTGCAAACTGGAGTCCCAGCAGGAACTGTCTTAAGGTTCCTTTTTAGTTGGCAGCTTCCAACACTCAAACCTGAAATGTGACTTCATAAATGTGCATGCAGTATGGCCTTTATTATAAATCCCAAGATTACTGTAGTATAGCTGTACTACTGGTTTGTGGTCTGACTTGTTTAGAGCAAGAAATAAGCAGGTGTTGATTGCTTACTTGAAAGAAATAAAACAAACACTTGGCCTGCTAAACAAATGACTTTAGCTGCCTATGAGCCATCTGCATGTGGATGCCTAAAACCCACACATAAAATGTGAAAGGAGAGATCCAGCTTATCTGTCAGGGCTGTGAAAATATGTTTAAAAATGAAAAGCTCTTTGCCAGGATTTATACAGACTAAACTAATGATAATGAACCTACCAACTCTACAGGAATATACCATACAATAACAACACAATCGTGATGAAGGCATTTTGGTGTTTGTCATCCCAGATGACATGGAATTCAGTTTTTTAAAAGAGTTTAGATTTTTTCCTCTCTTTTTCCCGTTCACTTGTCATGTACCTCTATAGGGCACAGTTTGAGGTTGTTTGAATGCCCAGAGCAGTTCAAATCAGCCAGTGTAAAGTCCAGGTTCCCTTGACCTTCTCTCCTCCAAATTCCCTGAACCTGGTGCTCCTTCCTACACCTCTCTTCCCCCACCAAATTTCCCATCTCTGCTGTACTTCACGTTCCCCTGCATATACCTGTCAGTTTCTCCCTCTCTTTGCTCTCCCTGACTGCACACATACATACTGTAGCTTTCCCCCTGCCTTTCGCATCCCATGTTTCCCTACAAACACCCTTTCCTGTTGAGTAGATCTGGTGTAACATCTAGCCTTTGAAAATAAATATATAAGATTCATGATAATTTTTGCCATTAATCTTCCTAACTGAAAGTTCATCTGTCAGTAGAAGCTTGTGGATAAAAATCTTCAGAGAAATTCCTGAAAAATTACCAGTTTTCAAAATGGCTTCCATATCCCATTGTTTTCAGTAGACTTGAGGCTATAGCTGCCCTTGAGTAAGGTGTCCTCTTTCAAATAGCCACTGCCTCCAACTGTTTTCAGTGAGAGTGAACTCAACAGTCACCTTTGTTAAGAACAGACCTACTGAGAACGGTTGGCGATAGGTTGCTATTTTGAGAAGGGCTTCTAATTGCTGGCAAGTTACAACCTCAGTCCCGCTGAGATAAATGAGAGATGGTAGCCACTTTGAAAGAGAGCGGTTCTATGTGGAATTCTTTGCTGTAGAACATAATTTGGCAGCCCTTGCTGAAGCAGATACTTTCAGTTATGAGGAATAAAGAAAAAATGTCCATCATAAAAAACCAAAAACCCTTCATATGTAGCATAAGATTTCTGTGAGTTTAACTACAAAAGAAGTCTGTGTTGATCTGTTATTAAGATAATTCAAGAAAAAGAAATAGTCTGAGACTGGGTGCTGAAATTCTTAAAGGACCCTTTTGAAATTAATTTTAACTAATAAGATAATTACCCAATTTACTTGTAAATTCTCAGAAAAATCATTCTTATTCAAAGAGTGAGTCCTGTAATTTTGAAGAGGATACGCTGTTTTCTTCATACATGACAAACCTGCAAATCCCTGCTTTTGGTGCAAAACTCATCCTTAGCTATGGAATCAGGGAATCACGAGCAGGGATTCCTCATATAATTTGTATTAGAGATGTGCAGAAAGAGCCCAGACTTAGCTACTATGTCTTTCAGCTCCTCTGACCCCCTCCCCTCCATTTTCATCTGTTCCTCCTTTACATTGTAAGCTCTTTGAGGCAGGGACTGTGCCTTCCCATATGTCTGTATATCAACTAGTATATTATGAGTGATACTGTTATATAGATAACAAATTTTGATGATGATGATAAGCAGCAAGAAAACCATCCCTGCTGTGTCTGGATACTGTAGCTCAGAAGGTATTTATACAAAAAGCAAAAAAAGCTGTTCTGTATTCTCTGAACACAACTGACCTTGCTGAAAACTGCAGCTTCTCATAAACCCAAACCTCTCTGGTTTTCATATGGCTGGATGTGCCCTTCCAAGCAGGACACAATCTAAGTTCGTACAGAATGTGTGGCTGTATGTGGCAGCTCTTAGGCTGGTCACATGCTGAACCAAGTTAAGAAGCTGAACTTTACTTTAAAAAAAAAATTGTATACTTTTATG
The DNA here is from genome assembly GCF_025201925.1 of Gopherus flavomarginatus. NCBI lineage: Eukaryota > Metazoa > Chordata > Testudines > Testudinidae > Gopherus > Gopherus flavomarginatus. The sequence continues at coordinate 265,463,228 of NC_066619.1, read as the reverse complement.
GTTGTAAGAAAATCATCTAAACATGATCTGAGTGCAAACCAATAGGTGAACTGATTGGGCAGGAGAGTGCTGAGCTAATACGTGTGAGTGAATTCAGTGAGCAGGCTAGAAGGAGTTATTTAATATACAGGAAGGTGTGTGTGAATTGATTTAATGTAGAGGAGGATGCAGATGAACTGATTTAGTAGGCGGTGTGAATAGATTGACTAGGTGGGAGGAGAAAAGTCAATAGATTTAGTATGTAGGTGGGTGTGAATTGATTTAATAGGCAAGAGAATAGGTGCAAATTTGATTTAGAGCCAGATTTTTTAAAGTATTTAGGTGCTTAAAGATGCAGATAGGCACCTAGTGGGATTTTCAAAAGTGCCTAAAAGTAGCTTTTCAAATCCCACTAGATGCCTAACCGCTTATTTAGGCACCTCAACATCTCTGAAAATCTGGCCCTTAGTGGGAGGCTAGTGATGAATTGACTGGGTAAACTGGATCCTAGAATTTACAAATGTCCTTTCATAGGCATCCTTTTGTTTACAAAACATAGCACTATTGAGATCCTGTTCATTCCTGCCCAAAACTTTTGTATCTCTTTATCCTTTCTAATAACAAACTATTTGTTCAAGATGTTGTTATGAAATCTAACTCCATGTAGGTATTTATATCATACATGGCCATCAGTGTGAATTATTATTGCTGTGCTGAAATTGTAGTCTAAAATGTCACTAGAAAAATCAAATGAAAGGTAAACTAGTCCCTGCTGTTAACTATGGAATGTATTCAGTTTATTTCATCAGGCCATAATGAATTCCTGATAGAGTGTATAGAACTCTGAATTTAAACTTGTATATAAAAGGATTCCATTTACACAATATGTGGATTTATACAATTTTTTTTTGTTTTTTGGTAAACACTAATCTGAATTCTAGCTCAGCTGAGCTTTTAAATATTTGCAAGTCAAAAGTGACAAGGTATTTTTTATTTCAGTAGAAACATATTAAACAGTAAACCTACTTGCAGTGACTGCAGCATGCATTCTTTAAGCAAATGTTTAACAAAGAGTTCCTTTGTGTTATAAATTACTTTATTTCATAATCAGATCCATTCCTGTTTTACATGTCAACCTTCCATTAGATTTAATTCATTTCAAGGGGCTGCCAATTTTGTGCATAGCTTTTGGCGCACAACAAATTGTTTTTGTGTTTTTCATAATCAGACTATGCTTTCAACGGGAATTTGTCTCAGTGATAAGCTCAGTCAGACTGTTGTGCTGTTGGAAGTCGTATTGCCATTTACCAATGGAAAGCAGCACATTATATGAACCATTTTTTCTTCATAAATGGGCTAATCCGATTGTTTCTGTTTGTATAGAATCCTGTGGCCAAGCAGAGAGATAGATGGTAAATAAATTACAGAAATTACAGAAGTTATAGAAAATAATTCTTTCCACTTCTATAGTGGCTTTCATGCAAAAATTTAAAAGCATTTTACAAACATTGATTTGTGAACCATCACAATTCCCCAGTAAGTGTTATCCATCCCTATTTTACAGAGGGGGAAATGAACACACAGAAATGTTAAGTAGCTTGCCCAAGGTCAGATAGGAAGCCAGTAGCAGCACCAGGAACAGAATTTAGTACTCCTGACTCTCAGGCCTGTGCTGTACCACTAGACCACACTTCCTCCTCTTTAAAGAGTGAAAAGACCCACTATTATTAGTAGGCCCTCCCAAGGGTTCAGACACAGACACACACACAAGTGGGGGGAAAGGAAATCCATCCACAATGGGGAAGGCAGACATGCAGGCAAGGTGCAAGAATTCCAGGTGGGTAAGGCAGTGCCTATAGGAGAAGACATTATTGAAACAAAGAAAGCTGGTAAATCCTACATCTCACAGCCTTTCAGGACTGCAATGCACTGGAAAAAAAACTGTAAGAGGAAAAATACACCTTTTACCAGCAGAATTGTGCATAATATGCACATTTGAAACAAGCAGAAAGCACAGAAAGTGATGAGACTGGAGGATACTACTACAAAGTGCAATAAAGACACATAAGCTGCTTCAGATTCCAAATAAAGTGCCTGAAAAAGATTCAAGAAGGCAAGAACAAGTTGATGGATTTCTAAAAATGAGGTTTAAAAATCTGTTTAAACATTCAGCTCCTGAGAGTGCTAGTGAAGATGTGGTAGAAATAGAGATACAAAATGAAACTGTTTGAGGGACCCCCAATGTTCATTGACACTAGAATACAGAAGAGACAGAACCTTCCATTCCCAGTTCTTCAGAAACTCAACAGAGAAAAATAAAAAGTACTTTAAGGAGGAAAAGTTGCACAAAACCACAAAGAATCTGGGAAAAACAGCTCCAAGTTGGAGCAATCCTTTAAGAACTGTGGAAAAGCAGACTGCCTTAGCACCATTAAATGGGGACAAAGGAACCTTTTCAACCTGACCATAGTTAGGAGGGTGGTGAAGCACTGCAATCAGGGGCGGCTCTAGGCATTTTGCCGCCCCAAGCACGGCAGGCAGGCTGCTTTTGGTGGCTTGCCTGCGGAGGGTCCGCTGGTCCTGCAGCTTTGGCAGACCTCCCGCAGGCGTGCCTGCGGGAGGTCTGCCAAAGCTGCAGGACCAGCGGACCCTCCGCAGGCAAGCCACCAAAAGCAGCCTGCCTGCTGTCCTCACGGCGCTGGCAGAGCGCTCCTTGCGGCTTGCTGCCCCAAGCACATGCTTGGCGTGCTGGGGCCTGGAGCCGCCCCTGACTGGAATGGGCTGCTTAGGGAGGTCGTAGAATCTCCATCCTTAAAGGTTTTTAAGGCCTGGCTTGATAAAGCACTGGTTTGGATGGTTTAGTTGTTGTTGGTCCTGCTTTGAGCAGGGGATTGGACTAGATGACCTTCTGAGGCCTCTTCCAACCCTGCTAATCTATGATTCTATGACAACCAGTGAAGAAGAGCTGCAAGCAAGAGAACTGTAAGCTCAGAATTGAAGGAGCTAATGTTTGTTAGGCCTTGATGTGTTTTTAAAACATTGAGGAGGAATGTAATGATGTGTCTTTTTAAGGGCTTCCATATTGTGATCTGCCAACCACAGCACTGCTTGTCTAGTGAGTGAGTTGGAGTGTGGAACAGATGTTGCATGTCTGATAATAAAATAGCTTAACTGTGTTTGTGTAGATTTACCTCCATAGGACATTACAGACTAAATTACCGAGGCCTCTTTCCACAATAAGCATTTCAAAAAATACTCTCAGAGATATTGCTATTCAACTTGCCCAATGAGTTTTGATGATGCTAAAGACCTTGTATGGAGATTGGATTGTGGACAAAAGGAGTCCACGCTAGGTAGACTGATGGATAGGGATGACTGAATATGGTGCATTCTTGTATTTTTAAGAGTAGAACACAAGCAAAAATTTAGAAAACTATCTAAACAGCCAAAGACATCCAGTTGTATTTTTTCCACAGCTGTAGCATTGAGTTGCAGATATGCAGCAATGTATGTACATTAGGTTTCAATCCTGTGAGGTGCTAAAAACCTCCAATAAACGACTTGAATGAGAATTGAGGGCCCTTGGTGTTTAGAACCTTGTAGAATCTAGCCCTGATTCTGTGTTAATAGATGGGCCTCTCTCCTCTTTCATTCTTAAAAAAGTTCACATCTCTAAATCATTTCTGAATGTAATAAATACAGTACCAATGAAACTTGCACCTGGCACTTCCCTGGCCAAATGTAACAGGAGATTGTTAACATAAAGCACAGTGTGTTTTTTTCATGAACCTGACTGTTTCAGTCAAACACAGATGATATTTCATTATCCTATAGTCTTGATCAGCAAATTACCTTAAAAAGAGCCTACTCTTCTTATCGTTATTATTTAAAACAAGATAATTTGTTTCAAATAAATTTTATTAACAATTATTGGGATGAGAAGAATTTGAGTAGAAATGGGCCTGATCCTAAAGTCCATATCAGAACATTGCAGAGGTGTTTGGAATCCAAATGCAGCTATAGATCCAATTTTGCAAATGGCCCAGCAGGTCTTGAACCCAGGTCTGCCAGACAACAGACAGCTCCGTGCTGCCCCCAGCAGCAGCTATAATGAATTTGTGCTCCGTTACTCACAACTCACTGTGGACATAGACCACGGGAAGTCCTGCCTCATGGGGTCTGACAGGCAGCAGACTCCTGGCTCCTGATTGGCTCCCTGACCTTTATAAAACCAAGTGGCATTCCAGAAAATATCCAGGCAATGGTGCATATCTCTTGTAGCTGCCATGATCATTCTTGCTCCCTGTTCTTGAACTTCTGGCTTTGACTTTGCCTTGATTTGGACATTGCCTCCTGACACGGATCCTGAAACCTGACTTGGACTCTGATCTTTGGTATTGACTCTGACCTGGAATTTGAATATGAATGCCTCTGATACTCTCAGCCTCAGGTTTAATCCTGCTCTGGCCCTTGGTCCTGACTGCTCTTGTCAGGATCTGACAGTTTTTTCTGGATCACCCTAGCCTGTGTCGATGACCTACCATGGAGGCAGCAGGCCACTCCTTGCCTGGCATGTCCCAGAGACTATGGGAGACGTCTGAATGGGTTGACCACTCCCAGGAGGAGATCCCCACACTTCAAATCCAAGTATCGCAGCTCACAACAGAGAACCAAGCTCTGCACAGGCAATCCACCCAGCTTCATAATGACAATGTGGCACTGCAGGCCCAGCTGGCACAGCATGCCTCAGATAACCAGCTGCTACAAAAGCAGGCAGCCCAGCTGCAGGACAAGAATGCTGCACTATGAGCATGTACTGTGGCTGTGTACCCAGACCCACTCTTTCTCCCAGAACATTTTATTGGGCACCACCAAAAATTTAAGGGGATTATTAACCAAAGCTGCCTGCTGTTTCTACGCCACCTCTAATTCTGCCCCACCGACCAAGCAAAAGCAGGACTCATTATTAAGGTTAAGATTCTCTCACAGGTATTTTTAGTAAAAGTCACGGACAGGTCGTGGGAAATAAACAAAAATTCTCGGAAGACTGCAACCTGTCCCTGACTTTACTAAAAATACCCTGGGGGTTGGGGGGGACTAACAGTCAGAGCTCTGCCAGGGGCTGACCTCTGCCCACTGCTCCAGCCCCATGGGGCTGACCCAACCTCAGCCACTGGGCTGGCTGCTGGCCAGCTGCTCTGAGGGCCACTTCTTTGGTGGTTGTAGGGTCGACTGCTGGCTGCTGCTCTGGTGGTCCATAGACCACTGCTCTGGTGGCCCCAGGGCTGACAACTGCTCCAACCCGGCCACTGCAGAACAAGTTACAGAGGTCCTGGAAAGTCACGGAATCCATGATCTCCGGGACAAAATTGTAGTCTTCCTCATTCTTAGCTTCCTGACTGGGCCTTGTCCCTGCTCAAATGAGCAGACCCAACACTATCTGACTGGGATGCCTTTCTCCAGGCATTCTTTTGCTATATTTAGCTATTCCTACAATGCCTGCTTGATGGATGTGACCCTATGCAAACTTTAGCAGGGGCAGGGACCGGCCTTCTCCTACACTGCCCGATTTTGGCAACTAGTCTCCAACCCTTAGTGGAATGAAGCAGCCCATCTCTACTAGTTCTGGTCGGAACTATGTGAGAAGATTATGGATGAGCTACCTTGTTTGGAGGACCCGACCAACCTAGATGTCTTTGTTGATGTATATGATGTCAACGATTGGTTCCACAAGCGACGTGAGGAAAGGAAGGCATCTGGATCACCACCCAACCAATGGCCCTTGGTATCCATCTCCAACCTGAACCTATGTAGCTGGATACCACCAGCCATCATGTGACCCCCACCCCCCAAAGAAAAAGAGCTCTGTTGCTGTTGAGGCTGTGTTTCTACTGTGGAGGATCTGGTCATGTTCTTGCCAATTGCCCATCCTGAACTCTTACATGACCCAGTTTGGGAAACGACTCACGTCTAGACCCAGGGGAATGGGTTGGGCGAGCTCTGAGGGAATGAACAGAACAGGTAATCATCAAGTGTTCTATCCCCTGTCTCCCATTCCCTGCTTCTGGCAAACAGAGGTTAGGGACACTATCCCTACCCATCCTGACTAATAGCCATAGATGGATCTATCCTCCATGAATTTATCTAGTTCTTTTTTGAACCCTGTTATAGTCTTCGCCTTCACAACATCCTCTGGCAAAGAGTTCCACAGGTTGACTGTGCGTTGTGTGAAGAAATACTTCCTTTTGTTTATTTTAAACCTGCTGCCTATTAATTTCATTTGGTGACCCCTAATTCTTGTGTTATGAGGAGTAAATAACACTTCCTTATTTATTTTCTCCACACCAGTCATGATTTTATAGACCTCTATCTTCCGCCCTTAGTCATCTCTTTTCCAAGCTGAAAAGTCCCAGCCTCTCCTCATATGGCAGCCATTCTATATCCCTAATAATTTTTATTGCCCTTTACTGAACCTTTTCCAATTCTAGTATATCTTTTTTGAGATGAGGCAACTACATCTGCATGCAGTATTCAAGATGTGGGTGTACCATGGTGTGAAGGAGCTGAGAGACTGCAGCCGGGCACAGCAGGGGTTAAAGAACACCTGTGGGTTCAGCTAGCCCCACCTTGTTATACCTGCAGCCAATGCCAGGTCTGGAGGGGGGAGAAAAGAAGGGAGCCTGGCTCAGTCAGGGGCTGACTGTCAAGAGGCAGGAGCTCTCTGTATTCCTGCCTGAAGGCACAGACCAGCAACCCACCTGCCAATGCAGCCACTGGAGGCAAGTAAAGTCTTTGTCAGCCAAGGGGAACCTACAGACAAGCACCAACTGTGGGGCAACTGTGGGAGCCCCGCCCTAAACGAAAAGGACTTGCATTGGGAGCAGGCCAGGAAAACATGTCCTGAACCGCCCCTCATGGCTGGGAGAAAGATCCATCTCCCCTGTTTAGGAGTTGAGCAACACAGGACCCTGGGCCAGAGCTGAGGGAGACGGAGGGGTCAGGACCCCCTACAGCCCCCCCAGCCAACTATCTAGCCACTAGGCTGCCTGGCCACTAAGGGCCCTATCACAAATGGTGGAGAACACGGGTATCGCCCTAGTCCCTGCTGAAGAAAATTAAAATTTTTTTAAAAAGCACACTAAGGAGAGAGAGGGAGACAAAGTCCTGAGAACAAATCCTTGAATGTAGATGGAACAGCTGCTGAAATGGATGGCTGAGCAAAACATCCACCATCAACAGCAACAACAATTCCTGCAGCAGATGGCCATGCAGCAGCAGCAGCTAATTCACGAACTGGCAGCTCAATAGCAGCAGCAGCAGCTGGTCCAACAGGTGGCATCCATTTTGTGACCCACAGCTCCAACAGAGCTGCCTAACCCTGCCCCTATCCAACTTGCCAAAATGGGGCCTGAAAATGATCCTGAGGCTTCTTAGAGACCTTCGAGCGAGTGGCCACGATAGCCTGGTGGCCCTGAGACCAGTGGGCTGCAGTAGTGACCCCGTGCTTAACTGGGGTAGCACAGATCACATACTGTGCTTTACACCCCACTGCCACCCAGGACTATGCCCAAATTAAGGCAGCAATCCTCGACACCGTAAATATCTTGGAGGAAACATACTGGCAATCTTTCCACAAGGAGTGGTACCCACCAGGAGCCTGACCCCACCTGGTCACCCAGAAGCTGCGTAACTCGTGCTAGAGATGGCTCAGAAGCAAAGATGGACGGGCACAGGGTCACTGAGCAGGTCCTGCTAGAATAGTTTGTCCAGATCCTGCTCCCTGGGGGAAGAGAATGGGTATTGTGACATCACCCTAACACCGTGATGGATGCCATCCAACTCATGGAGAACTACCTAGCTGGTAAGTCCCCCATGATGAGGCCCCCTTTGGGGTCAGCTGGAACCAAGAGCCCCATACCCCTAAAGGAGGGAACCACCCACGGACCCCAGGATCATGAGGAACATTGGCCTTCTCCCTCCCTTTCAGAGCTTCAGGGGGCTCAAGGATCCAGGGGTGCCAGGGCTCCCCAACCCAGAGGTCCAGAGCCATTTACCTGCACTCCAGCTTGGGAGACCACAGGTCCATCAGAGGCCCAGCCCAGGCATGTACTTGGTACCCCAACAGGAAACTCCACACGCCACCCAAGATCAGGACCGGTGTTTCACATGTGGTCATTCTAGACACTGGTCCAGAGACTGTTCGTACATGGAATGTAGCTTTGGGAAGATCTGGACTCCACGAGCACAAGAACACCCTGGGGACCCAGCAAAACTGACCATCCTGTGGCTGGTAAATGGGAGATAAGTGATGGGACTAGTTGATTCAGGGTGTGCCCAGACCCTGGTACAAACGACAGTTGTGCCTAATCCTGTCCCAACCCAGGGCACCATCATGTTACAGTGCATGCATGGAGACATGAGGGCCTACCCCTGCAAGGAAGTGACTTTAACAGTGGGGAGACGCAAGGGGTCCCTGATGGTCAGTCTGGCCCTGACCTTGGCCTACCCAATTATTTTAGGCAGAGACTAGAACTATTTTGGGGAATTGTTAGCAGAACTGGTGGAACACCCATCTGGTGGCCACGGGCCCCTACCTCAAACCCTTGGATGGCTTATAGATGCGTCCCTTACAGGGGTGGGAGAGCTTGCTGACCTTGATGAAGGGACTTCCCAGTCCTCAGAGTCAACCCAGGCCCCCTCCCAGCCAGGAAGGGACCTCCCCCGCATTACTCGAATCAGATCCTGACTTGCTTCTCTGATTTTGCGGAGGACCAACTATCTCTTTCTTGAGCAGTAACAGCTAATTTGGACCCCATCATTCTATACATATAGTTGGGATTATGTTTTCCAATGTGCATTACTTTGCATTTATCAACATTGAATTTCATCTACCATTTTTCAGAGGGGTAGCCGTGTTAGTCTATATCCACAAAAACAACAAGGAGTCCGGTGGCACCTTAAAGACTAACAGATTTATTTGGGCATAAGCTTTCGTGGGTAAAACCCCCACTTCTTCAGATGCATGGAATGAAAATTACAGACACAGGCATAAATATACTGACACTTGAAGAGAAGGGCGTTACCTTACAAGTGGAGAACCAGTGTTAACAAGGCCAATTCAGGCAGGGTGGATGTGGGCCACTCCCAATAATTGATGAGAAGATGTCAATACCAAGAGAAGGAAAATTGCTTGTGTAGTGAGCCAGCCACTCCCAGTCCCTATTCAAGCCCAAATTAATGGTGTTAAATTTGCAAATGAATTGTAGTTCTGCAGTTTCTCTTTGAAGTCTGTTTTTGAAGAGTTTTTGTTGCAGGATGGCTACTTTTAAATCTGTTATTGAACGTCCAGGGAGATTGATGTTTTCTCCTACTGGCTTTTGTATGTTACCATTCCTGAAGTCTGATTTGTGTCCATTTATTCTTTTACGTAGAGACTGTCCGGTTTGGCCAATGTACATGGCAGAGGGGCATTGCTAGTACATGATGGTATATATCAAATTGGGAGATGTGCAGGTGAATGAGACCCTGATGGTGTGTCTGGGGCCTCTGATGGTGTCACTAGAGTAGATATGGGGACAGAGTAGGCAACAGGGTTTGTTGCCCAGTCACCTAGTTTTGAGATATCCTTTTGTATCATAGAAGATTAGGGTTGGAAAAGACCTTAGGAGCTCATCTAGTCCAACTTCCTGCTCAAAGCAGGACCAACCCCAACTAAATCACCCCAGGCAGAATTTTGTCAAGCCAGGCCTTAAAAACCTCTAAGGATGGATATTCCACTACTTCTCTATGTAACCCATTCCAGTGCTTTACCACCCTCCCGGTAAAATAGTTTTTCCTAATATCCAATCTAGACCTCCCCCACTGCAACTTGAGACCATTGCTCCTTGTTCTATCATCTGCCACCACTGACAACAGCCTACCTCCATCCTCTTTGGAACCCCACTTCAGGTAGTTGAAGGCTGCTATCAAATCCCCCCTCACTCTTCTCTTCTCCAGACTAAATAAACCCAGTTCCTTCAGCCTATCCTTGTAAGCCATGTGCCCCAGCCCCCTAATCATTTTCGTTGCTCTCCGCTGGCCTCTCTCCAATTTGTCCGCATCCTTTCTGTAGTGGGGGGCCCAAAACTGAACGAAATACTCCAGATGTGGCCTCACCAGTGCCAAATAGAGGGGAATAATCACTTCCCTTGATCTGCTGGCGGTGCTCCTACTAATACAGCCCAATATGCCATTAGCTTTCTTGGCAACAAGGGCACACTGTTGGCTCATATCCAGCTTCTCGTCCACTGTAATCTCCAGGTCCTTTTCTGCAGAACTGCTGCTTAGCCAGTTGGTCCCCAGCATGTAGCACTTCATGGGATTCTTCCGTCCTAAGTGCTAGACTCTGCACTTGTCCTTGTTGAACCTAGGGGCGGCTCTAGGAATTCTGCCACCTCAAGCACGGCAGGCAGGCTGCCTTCGGCGGCTTGCCTGCGGGAGGTCCCCGGTCCCGCGGCTTCAGCGGCTTGCCTGTGGGAGGTCCGCCGAAGCCACGGGACCAGCGGACCCTCTGCAGGCATGCCGCTGAAGCAACCTGCCTGCCGCCCTCGTGGCGACTGGCAGAACGCCCCCCCGTAGCTTGCTGCCCCAGGCACGCGCTTGGCATGCTGGTGCCTGGAGCCGCCCCTGGTTGAACCTCATCAGATTTCTTTTGGCCCAATCCTTCAATTTGTCTAGGTCACTCTGGAACCTATCCCTACCCTCCAGTGTATCTACCTCTTCCCCCAGCTTAGTGTCATCTGTGAACTTGCTGAGGAGAAGAGGCAGCAGGGGCAGGGCCTTGGCAAAAAGTGGACGGGCCATACCCATCCACTTTCAAAAGTGGGAGGGCCATAGCCCCTTGGCCCCCGTTGTTCTGGTGAACCTGGGTTTTTTTCATGTTTGTGTGTACAAACTTCCCTGCAAAAGCTTGTTGAGCACTAATATTTGGATGTGCACCAACAGATTCTAACAGCTGCGCATACAGGTGGTTGAAGATACATGTGCCAAACCCATCTAGACAAATGACCAGTGTGAAAGTGATAGAAAATGAGGTTTTGTATGTGTAAATTTGAGCAACTGTTAGTGTTTGGAAAGCATAGGTATATTTGGGTGTGCTGAGCTGCACACGTACTGACAGGAAGCCAGGTTTTCAAGTCCCTTTAAAAATCAGGTGCTTTAAATGTTTGATAATGCATACTTTGCTGCACCTTGCTGATTAAATGTTTTCATTTATGCTGATCACATTAGGCCTGATTCTCCACTGCTTTGCACCCTTGTGTATCACAGGTGCCAACTTTTCAAAGTGCTGGGGGGTGCTTGACCCCTGGCTGCACCCCAGGCCCTGTCCCCACTCCATTCTTTCCCTCAAGGCCCTACCCATGCCTTGCCTCTTCCTGCCCCTGCTCCACCCCTGCCCCACCTCCTCCTCCGAGTGCACTGCATCCTTGCTCCTCTTCCCTCCTCCCTAGCCTCCTACACACCAGGAAACAGCTGTTCACGGTGGGCAGGAGGCACTGGGAGGAAGGAGGAGGAACTGATCCATGGGTCCTGCCAGAGGGCTGGAGGCACTGGGGTGTGTGTGTGGAGCTGGTAGAAGGGCTGCCTGTGGGTGCTCAGCCCCCACCATTTTCCCCCTGTGGGTGCTCCAGCCCCAGAGTACCCACAGAGTCAGCACCTATGTCATGTATTCATTTACACATGTATAAAATGAATGCCACCCACTGTTAATTTGATTTGGTGGTTTTGTATACCCTCTTTGCACAGCAGAAGTAAATACACAAAGTGCAAGGCACTGGAGAATCAGGCCCACTGACTTTTAATTCACAGAGATAGCACTTAGGATACCGGTGATAAAATAAGCATTTCTTTAGCACTGAATTTGCCCTTATTTCTGATGAGCATATTGTGTTTTGTCCAGTCCCTAGCCAACCATGTTATCGTGGCAATGGTACAGAGTACAGAGGGGTTGTGAAGATGACTGTTTCTGGACACAGTTGCGTGCCCTGGAATTCAGATTTGCTCTACCAAGAACTTCATGTTGACAGTGTTGAAAAAGCTGTGCAGCTGGGCTTGGGACCCTACTCTTACTGCAGGTGAGAACTTTTTGCACACCCAGTGTTTGTAAATCAAAGTATACATTGAACATAACAGTGGTTTGGGAAGAGCGGATTATCGGTGTTATCCATTCAGTGTTATCTTTTGTTGCAGTAACACTGGTTAGTTTCAGAGAGTCTATTCAGAACATGAAATTCATAGACTCACTTTAAACAGCCTAGGAGAATTAGCTCCTCAAGAGGGATCTACATTTAGAAAGTGTAGGATCGTGCAGCTGAAATAAATAGCTAGCTAGGGCTGCCAAAAGAATGTCTAGACTTGAGGGAATGTTAGAAATTTCTGAGCCTTTTAGCTTCCTCATCTCTGGGACCTTTTCCACATGAGTCTAAAAGACAAAACAATACCTCATAGAGTCACACCAGGGGCCTGTAGTTAACTTCATCCTCTCCTCCAGAGAGCGACTGTGATGCTGAATGTTCTGGCAGTTGTCCTCCTCTCCATGCTGGTATTGCACCCTGCCTCTATCTGTAGTGGAGTATCATCAGCACTCTCAGCAGTTACTGCAGCTATGGAGACGAGAGGGTCCATCCAGGAATAGGGTATATGTAAAAATGAAAATCAGAGCTGTGTGGAGAATGGAAGTTCTGTCTCTCAAAGGATTTAAAGATTTTGAAATTTGGTTTCATCCTGAATTGTAAAGAAAACAAAATTGTGAAATTCTTCATGAAGGAAAATTCTGAGGGTGACAAACTGTTTCAGGTCAAAAAGATTTTGTTTTGACAAAATCAGAACATTTCAGTGTTGACTTTTTAGAATGTTTATACTATAATAAAAAACAACAAAATGGAAATTGTTATTTCAAAACAAAAAACCCGGTTTCATTCTAAAAAATTCAAAATAGGATGTTTTGATGTTGTTCATACTTTTCCCGTTTTCTTCTGAAATGAAATTCAAATTAAATCAATACAATTTGATGGAGTGTATCTATTTTAATGGAACTGCATATTCTGGAGGACTATGGTTCCATACCTTTCTCTGACCAGCTCTAGTCAGAACATCTCTTGCGACTGGGCCTTAGGAGTTATCCCTTCCTGTGCCCTCTCTCAGCAGCTGGCCTTTCTCCATGCCTCAGATAAACAAAAGAGAGACAAACAATTTATGTCCATTTTATGGCAAACAGTGGGGATGGGCAAATATCAGACATTTTAGAGATTGGTTCAGATGCTTATCTTGCTATCTGATTTTTGTTTTGTTTTGTTTGGAAATCAGGATAGTAATCTGCAGAGATCAGAATTTCTCATGAAATTTCCTGTAGACCCTGGTTTATTTGAAAATATTATGAAAACATCATTTCTCACAGTGGCTCTTCTTTTGCAGGAACCAGTAAATGCAGAGACCCATAAATAAATTAATAAATAAAATCTGCTTTTTCTGAATCTCCAAAAAGTGTTTCTTGTTTTATCCAGATTGGTTTGATCTTCACAGCTGAGTCCAGATTCAACAAAGCACTTAAGCATCTACTTGAAAACTTCCCAGTTCAGTACATGCTTAAGTGTTTTGCTGAATTGGAGCCAGCTCAGGAGATCAAACCAATCTGACTTCAAAGGGGGTTAAACATGTGCTGAACTTTAAGCATGTGCTAGGCACTCTGCTGAATCAAGGCTTTGTCAGTTTGGTCTCTTTGAGCACAGCATTTGTGTAAAGATTTAAAATACAAGAAAAAAAATCATATATCTGTTTAGGAGCTTGTGTGATCATGTCCTGTACAATGCAGAAAAGAAACAGTAAAGCCCCCTTTTTCCACTTTTTTTTGCTAGCCTATTTTAATTTTTAGGTGGATATCTCCAATTCACTGTGTAATCCCACAGATATCTTCTTGTTCAAACATTCTAATTTAGAAACATAGTTGGTGGTAGATGACTCAACCCATGCTGCTGCTTCTGTTCTGAGAATTTAAAGTGTATTAGTCTCTGAGGAGTAGCAGGCAGATTCAGAAAGCTACTGAAGAATCTTAAAAAGAATGTGTGCGGTTTAGGATAAGTCATATTCAAATTAGGCTCCCTGTTTACCTGAAGCCCTGTATTATCTTGTCATTGTAACTAGTTATAGGGAAGATATTTTTGAGGCTTTGAAAGCTACCATTATATTATGGAATGAGTAAATCAGACATATTTCTGGTTACTTCTGCAGCACTGACAAAGATAATTCTGTTCTCAGAGAAGCATATTGGAACCAATCAATTGCAGTCAGTTCCTTTAAGAAAACAATATTCATTATTCTTCAGTGAAATCTTGACTATTTCTTTTAATCTACTTTTTAAGAGTTTTTGGTTGGCCTTCAAAGACATTTGCAGAGTTTTTCTTATGTTTGCATTTACTCACAGAGAGAGAGAGAGACAGCTGAAGGACCAAATTCCGCTTTCATTTACACTGCTGCAAATCTAGAGTAACTCCAATGTGTCCAAATAGCTACTCCAAATTAATGCTGATGCAACTTGGAACTGAGTTCATCCTGATAATCTCATCTTTTTCTTGCTTGAAAGAATGTAATAGATTCTTAACCTATCCTCACACGACCTCAATATATTGGCAGAGTTGTTGAATGGGCTGAAAACAGGGTAGGTGTTTTAGATTCTTAAATGCTAGCTATTTTTGCTACTGACTTGCTATATGTCCTTAAGCAAGTCACTTAACCCATCTAGGTCTTTCATAAAATGGGGCTAAATAATGCATACATTACATGGGGACTGGATCCTGTAAAGTGCTGAGCACTCAGGACCCAGTGCAGCAGAGCACTTAAAATCAATGAGAGTTAGGAGCCTAGGAGCTTTTGAAAATTACACTAGGCAACTATCTGCATCTTTAAAACCTGGCCCTTAAGCACATGCTTAACTTCAAGCAATGAGTAGCCCTATTGAAGTGAATGGGACAAATCACAAGCTTTAAAGTTAAGTAGATGCTTAAATGCTTTGCTAGATTAAGTCTAGACTGCTCAGCACATTGCAGGATTGATCCTATGGATGGTGCAAGAGTAAGTATGTAAATATTTGTTTGTAAAGTGCTAAGTATTGTTATTGACACTGCTTTTAATTTACTCTCCTCAAACTTTATTAGAAATCCAGATAATGATGAGAAGCCCTGGTGTTACATCATGAAGGACAATACTTTGTCTTGGGAATATTGTAACATTACATCTTGTGGTAGGTAAATATTAGGTCATGTGATCTGATAATAGATTTCATTTTTCGTTTCAGTGTGATCCAGTGAAAACTTTTTCTAGTATCAATGGAACTTTTTCATTTGTTAACCCAAATTTTAGGTTTCATTTGCATTTCTAAAGTCCTGGTGGTCTTGAATGACCACCGTTTGCTAATGTAATGCCAATATGTTTTCTTGGAAGAAAAAATACAGTTTTTGTGTACAGTATTATACGGTTATGTATCCTTAGTTTATTGCACAGTGATCACAATATTACAGCTGTCCTTGCCAGGCCATCATCTAGGTAAGTCTTCAGAAATTAATGGAGCCATTGGTGCACCATCCTTCAGCACTTATCGTTACCCATGCAAGCAGTGCCATACAGATGAATGTGGCTGTTTGAGTAAAGATTGCTTGTGTTAGTAAAGGTCGCAGAATCAGGCTCTCAATCAGCAAATCTCTGTCCTCACTGATACTTGTTTCAGCAGTTTAAACTAAAAATGTATGGCAAATACTAAATGGATTTTAAAAAACTAAGAAGTCTATTCTTCCCCTAAATTCATATTTAATTGTCATTAGTGTTAATAGGAGTTATTAAAATGGAGTTTCAGGGTGGTAGCTGTGCTAGTCTGTATCAGCAAAAACAAGGAGGAGTCCTTGTGGCACCTTTAGAAACTAACACATTTAAATTTGTTAGTCTCTAACGTGCCACAAGGACTCCTCGTTTTTGCTAAAATGGAGTTGTAATCTGAACCTATAAAGTGACCATTTATTATCCATCAGTGATTTAAATATATTCTATTCATGATACCATTTTTTTTTCTAACACTCTGAACTACAAAGCTAAAGGTGGTATCCGGAAAATTAAGGTGGATTGTTTCTGCTTCATGCATCATCAGCAATCTCCCCAGTAATAATGAACCTAGAATCAGAGTGTATGCCCCAATTCTGCTATTTAACTGGGTGACATTCAATGAGATTTGGACACCGAACTTTCTTAGGCACCTATGAAAATCCAAGTTTTGGAAATTGTAAGTATATGTAGTCTGATACTCACCATACCAATTTCTGTCTCAGACTCCAGGAGAAGGACACCAGTAGTTCCAGTTATTGTGGATACCTTTGCAGTTGTCAAAAGAGCATGTGGAAGAAGACACAAAAAACGAAGTTTCATCAGACCTAGGATTATTGGCGGCTCTTCGTCTTTACCAGGCTCTCACCCCTGGCTAGCAGCCATATATATTGGAAATAGCTTCTGTGGTGGCAGCCTTGTTCACCCTTGTTGGGTAGTGTCAGCAGCCCACTGCTTTGCTAACAGGTAAACTCAATGCTTTAACAATATCTTACAGTTAGAGAGCCCCTTAGATCTGTTATCCCAAATGCTTGTGAAATATAAAAGACTTACATATTATAAAAAAGAGAGAACTTTATACAGCCTTGGAATGCTCCCACTTCAGAGGTGGTGTGCAGGAGCTCTTTAAGAGTACACAGCAACAGTACACAGGAAATGAAAAGGAAGTTAATCTAATCAAGATGGCGGTGAT
Source organism: Gopherus flavomarginatus (assembly GCF_025201925.1). Lineage (NCBI taxonomy): Eukaryota > Metazoa > Chordata > Testudines > Testudinidae > Gopherus > Gopherus flavomarginatus. Next base: position 265,446,433 of record NC_066619.1, on the reverse strand, counting down.
AATAGTGGATAGAAGAGATAATCTTGAAAGTATGGTCATGTACGCCTTGTACATAGTACGTTGCAGATCAGGCTGTGTACCAAATATGAACTGGGTCCAGAGCTTTCTTTTCAGATACATACATAAGATTCTTTGGTGTACTCTCAGGTAGCGCTGTCAAATGCTAAGATAAGGTATATTACACACAGCACCACCTTGTGGCTGAACAGTATAATACAGTTTATCATTCCATTACATCTTTAATTCCTACCATTTACAAAATTGTACAAAATGTACACTATCATGCTATCTTTAAAGTTAAGCATGCATCAGCCTGTTAAGTGCCTTTGAATAATGCAAGTTTCTAATTACACAACCCAAACACATAACATTTTGGTCATCTGGCTGTCCATTAGTTGCAATAACTGTCACAGGTCAATTTCAAATCTTGTTTTGCATCCACCAGCTGTAGAGTTTTCTCTGTTGATTGTTCTTTCTGAGGAGCAAACTGAACATGTTGACTTTCTGCTGAACTTTTCTCTGTCGGTTTTGATCACCTATGATCTGGGTGATGAATTCTTTTTCTTTATGCCAGCTGGAGTTGTCCATCCTTTTTCTCCATCCAGCTTGATATGAACACTGTCGTCAGGTTCTAGCCATCACAGCTCTCTGAGTGTAGTCTATTGTCAAAGTGTTCATAAGCTTTCTTTCCCTTTTTTATCTGATTTGGTTGCTCTCATCATGTCTAGCCACTTTGGAGACGCATTCTTTTCCAAAGTTGAAACAGTAGTTCTGAGTTGCTTTTCCATCAGGAGCTGTGCTGGACTATATCCAGTAGCTTCTTCTGGTGTTGATCTGTAGTTCAGGAGAGCAAGAAATGGATCTTCCCACTGTAGGATTTTCTTGGCTGTCTGTGGGTAATGTGGGCTGCTAGTAATATGATCAAAATAATATTTTGTTCAGAATTTCTTAAATTCTGCTGTAATGAATTATGGTCTGTTGTCCATCACTAATTGTTCTGGAATATTGAAATGAGCAAAAGTGCACAATAGTTTCTCAATAGCACTGCAACATATGATGTCTTTTTCAATTACATAATTTCTATATACCTGGAAAAACAGTCCACTATGATCAAATAATTATGTCATTTGAAGTTGCATAAATTTGAAGTTAATACCTTCCGAGATCTTTCTGGTAGAGGGTGTTATTCTGTATGGTTCAGCTTTATATTGTAAGGTTATTTGTACTAGATCTCTCTTCAACAGTCCCATATTATCAAATCCTGCATTGAATTCCTCCTCCTTTTTCACTATGCCCATCATGGCTGCCATGCTGCTGCTCTTTGATCACATGCACTTTGAATACAAAGCTTTTGTCTTTGTAAATTGTTTCTGTGGTGAATTGGCCCATGTAGAATACCTCCAGGGCTAGTCAGAGCTGTGTCAGGTGATTTCAGCTCTGGGAGAGATTGAAGTTGATTGTAAATTCTTTCTGTGATGTCTGCTCCTTAGTCAATTTTAAAGTCAACAGTTTTCCCATGAATATTGAGTTTCAGTCTCCAGGCCAGCTCTGGTCATCACACGTGATAGATAATAGAAACAATGGCTCTTGACTGTCTGTAATGTTAGACAGCTCCCTGATTGTGTCTTGTTACGGCAAAACACTGCAAAATGTCCATATTTTGTGCATTTGTTACATATTGCACTTTTGGTTGGACATGCATCATCTCTTGAGCTATGAATGTCTTATATCTTGTGCATTTAGGCTTCAGTGTTTTCCTGCAATTTGTGCCTCTTAGTCACAGTAGTCTTAGGATAATGACTTTTAGCAGTCATGCTGAGTCTTTTTACTGCTTCTGAGTTAGTTTCAGATTTTTCAAGTTTTTCTTTCCAAATGACTGAAAGATAACTAATGTGATGCCAATTTTTTAAAAGGGCTCCAGAGGTGACCCCGGCAATTACAGGCTGGTAAGCCTGACTTCAGTACCAGGCAAACTGGTTGAAACTATAGTAAAGAACAAAATTGTCGGACACATAGATGAACATAATTTGTTGGGAAATAGTCAACATGGTTTTTGTAAAGAGAAACCATGCCTCACTAATCTGCTAGAATTCTTTGAGGGGGTCAACAAGCATATGGACAAAGGGGATCCAGTGGCTGTAGTGTATTTAGATTTTCAGAAAGCCTTTGACAAGGTCTCTCACTAAAGTCTCTTAAGCAAAAGGTAACTGGTTAAAAGATAGGAAACAAAGGGTAGGAATGAATGATCAGTTTTCAGACTGGAGAGAGGTAAATAGTGATGTCCCCCAGGGGTCTGTACTGGGCCCAGTCTTATTCAACATACTCCTAAATGATCTCGAAAAAGGGGTAAACAGTGAGCTGGCAAAATTTTCAGATGATACAAAACTACTCAAGATAGTTAAGTCCTAGGCAGACTGCGAAGAGCTACAAAAGATCTCTCAGAACTGGGTGACTGGGCAACAAAATGGCTGATGAAATTCAATGTTCATGAATGCAAAGTAATGCACATTGGAAAAATATCCCAACTATACATATAAAATGATGAGTCTAAATTAGCTGTTACCACTCAAGAAAGAGATCTTGGAGTCATTGTGGATAGTTCTGTGAAAACATCCACTCAATGTGCAGTGGCAGTCAAAAAAACTAACAGAATGTTGGGAATCATTAAGAAAGAGATAGATAAAAAGACAGAAAATATCATATTGTCTCTATATAAATCCATGATATGCCCACATCTTGAATACTGCATGCAGATGTAATTGCCCATCTCAAAAAAAGATACATTGGACTTGGAAAAGGTTCAGAAAAGGGCAACAAAAATGGTTAGGGGATGGAATGGCTGCTGTATGAGGATAGATTAATAAGAGTGGGACTTTTCAGCTTGGAAAAGAGATGAGTGAGGGGGGATATGCTAGAGGTCTATAAAATCATGACTGGTGTGGAGAAAGTAAATAGGGAAGTGTTATTTACTCCTTCTCATAACACAAGAATTAGGGGTCACCAAATGAAATTAATAGACAGCAGGTTTAAAACATACAAAAGGAAGTAGTTTTTTCACACAATGCATAGTCAACCTGTGGAACGCCTTGCCAGAGGATGTTATGAAGGCCAAGGCTATAACAGGGTTCAAAAAAGAACTAGATAAATTTGTGGACGATGGGTCCATCAATGGCTATTAGCCAGGATAGACAGGGGTGGTGTCCCTAGTCTCCGTTTGCCAGAAGCTGGGAATGGGTGACAGGGGATGGAGCACTTGATGATTACCTGTTCTATTCATTCTCTCTGGGGCACCTGGCATTGGGCACTGTCAGAAGACAGGATACTGGGCTAGGTGGACCTTTGGTTTGATCCAGAATTCTAGTTATGATGTTTGTTCTGCTGTTTTACTAGTTCTGTCTGTTTTGCTATCTGGTCGGACATACTTAGGGTCATGTCTGTATTTAACTGTAGCTGCTCTGAAAGATTTGTATCTGCTAACCCAATAATCAGCCTGTCTCTGATATTTTCATGTTTTGCAGTCCCAACATAACAGTTTTCAGCCAATGCAGAGAACTGTTATAAAACATTCAACATTTTCCCTGGTCTTTGAATGCTTTGGTGAAAACATGCTGTTTCATAAATCTCATTTCTCCGAGGTATATCATATACATCAAACGTAGCCAAAACTCTTTCATAGTCATCTCTGTGACTGTCTTCAATAAAGTCAAAGGTTTTAAAGATATGCTCTGCCTGCTTCCTTGTAGCATAAATTAAAGAGTATACCTGAATGTCTCCAGTTTCTTTGTGGAGTTGGCTGCAATGCAAAATCCTGATTTCAGTCTGTCCATTCTGAACATTTGTCAAAATTGAAATTCTCTGGGACATTGAAGAGAGTCATGTGGAGGAGATCCTACAACCTTTGTTTCTTCTGTTTGCAACCTTTGTTGGTGTTTCCTTCTGCTTTTGTTCTCCACTGACACAAGTTTACTTCTGACACCATGTCATGTACACTTTGTACACAGTTGGTTGCAGGTCAGACTATGAATCAGATATGGACTGGCTACAGAGACTTGTTGTCAGAAAGATACACCGCAGATGTATTCACTATAAGAGCCTTTAATGTACTCCCAGGCTTATCTGTTCTATGCTCAGGTAAGGTATGTTATACATGGTGCCACCTTTTGCCTGAACAATATAGTACAATTTAGTATTTCATTACAGTTATAGAAAGGATGATTATTATTTAACGTTTATATTATGGTCATGCCTAGAGATCAGCCAGGTTCGGCACCATTTGTGCTACCTATTGTACAATAAAAGACAATCCCTGAACCACAGAGGGAGTATATCCACCATTTGTTCAAGAGGCTGAAAAAAGTGGAGGTGTTTTTAGATCTTCATCTGATAGCAGAATTTTAAATTTTATAGGATGGAGATGGCAAAGTTACTGTCAAGCCATTCTACAGGTAAAAGATGTAGAGCCTGTTTTTTGTTCTGACATTGCTGTGTAACTATGTTCAGGCAGGCACATGTTTATTCTCTGATATCAGTAAGATGATGATGAAATAAACTGGATAGAAGGAAAAGCAGAACAACAAAGCAGAAAGTAAACTGAGGGGAAAATTATGTAAAGGAACAATTTGACTAAATCTCCAGATAAAATTGCACTTGATTGGAATTTTAGAATTCCAATATATAATTGAACAATATATAATAACTGGATGTCCACAATAACAGTTTAGGATATTCAGAATGTATTGTTAGGAGCTGCTGTAGGGAGGCAGCATTGGTCTAGTGGGTAAAGCACAACACTGGGAGTCAGAAGACCTGAGCTGTATTCCTAGCCCAGTTACAAACTACCTTTATGACCATTGTTCAGTCATTCATCTTCTCTGTACCTTACTCCTTCTGTCCATAAAAAAGAGATGCTCTGAGATAACATACTATATAAATACAAAAGGATATTTATTTATTTATTTATTTATTCTGAAGGACGGAAAAGGCTACATTTTCAGAAGTAGATTCTTGCAATGCATGCGCATGAGCTAAAAAATAATTTGTGTCTCTGTTCTTCCGCTCTTACCCCTTACTTACTTCTTAAGTAGCCTTACTGAAATTAATGGGTCCACTTGAAGTGTAAGAATATGCAAAATGAGCACTTGCATGCATGAGTATTTACTTGGAAAAATAACACATAGTTTTGCATATGCACATCATTCCCCGCCCCCATTCAGTGATTTGGCTGGATGTTAATACACACTTTGTAGATGAAATTAGGTGCCTACTGTAGTGTTTAATGTTTAATTCAAAATGCTCAAAAGCGCTGAGTAATGATTTATTATATAAAATAAATTAAATTTCAGTGCCATTAAATAGAATAGAGAGAAGTCTGGAAAAGAGCCCAAGGGAATTAGATGGCCAACTGCTTTTGAATTTTACTGGGACTTGGGCAGCTAATTTCCTTAGTCTTTTGAAATTTCTAGATGTAATAGGTAAGGAAAACGTTAAATATCAGATGCACCTATTTCATTCTGAATAATCCATTTGCCATACAAGCAGGATACTCTTTGTTTTCAGAGGTGAAGCTGATCACATCAGTTGAGAAAAGTGTTACATCATTTCGTACCCGTTATTCCTTTGCTTAGTGAGGAAGCCAAGAGTAACAGAAATAAATATGCAGATAGCGTCTAGAGCTAATAATATCATCCTGAATGTTGTGGTGAAGCATGTGGATCTTCAGCCACAATGCATTTGTTTTCCAAATGTTGTGAAATAGCTACTAATTTTGGCAGCTATTCAAGACATTTCCGCCCACTTCCAGCTGGTGGCTTGATACTTGCAGATTTTCAATAGTTGCTCCATCGTATTCTGCACCCTTATGTATGATTAGCATGTATGAGATTGCCGATCAGATGGTTCAGCTCAGCTGTTCTCCACTAGGTGACAAGAGATAACTGTACCGCTCCCTTTTTGTATGACAACCCTCTCTTTTGTTTTGTCCGAACCTGGATGTATAAAGTAGCAGGATATGTATAAGCCATAGCATGTCAGTTTAGCATCAATAAGATATATTTTAGATATTTGCCCTAGAAGTGGTGGGCCTCCAATTTACTTTGAGGGCTACAACATCTTTTCCAGTGGGGCATATTGACTAGGTTGCTGTTGGGAAAGAATCACAAGGAAATCATGTTCCCTGCCTTTCCTGTTCTTTGGAATATCTTCTGTTACTTTGTTGTCTCTTTCTTACTTTTTAAAAAAGAGCTTCTTGCTCTTCCTTCTTATACCACACATACAGTAATTGTTAAACTAAAGCTGTTTTTAATGTATACTAGAGTTCACCAATCACATCCTGGCCCCTCTCCCGGTTAAGTATTCAGCTCTGGAGAAGGCATCATGTATCTATTTCTGGGAGGAAATGGCTACAAACATGAGGATAAGGGAACTTTGTTACTACTGGCTAACTATTTGTGCACATTGCATTACAGCAGGCATATTGTATGCTTGGGTTGTATAATGAAGTGGTTTTGAGGAACACAGATTCTCTGATTACTTGAGAACAGTAATGGCTGAATTTACTGATTACTTTTGTATAGAATCATAGAAGATTAGAGTTGGAAGAAACCTCAGGAGGTCATCTAGTCCAATCCCCTGCTCAAAGCAGGACCGACACCAACTAAATCATCCCAGCCAGGGCTTTGTCAAGCCGGGCCTTAAAACCCTCTAAGGATGGATGCATGTGCAACTCCAACTGAGTTTACAGCAATAGTAATTTTGATCTCATTGCTTTCAACATCAGAGTATTTAGTATGCTTCCAAACACTTCCTGATAACTAGGGCACCTATCAAATTCACAGCTGTGAAATATGCGTCACGGACCGTGAAATCTGATCTCCCCCATGACATCTAGTTATTGTAGGGGAGGGGCAGAGCTGGGGGCAACCTAGCTGGAGCACCGACTGTGCACCAGGGTCCATCTGCTAGTCCCAGGCTGGGAGGGATGGGACTTCCTTTTCCCTGCAGGGGCCACTGCCAGAGCTGGGTCAGATCCACCTTCAGGAACCTCCCCCTAGCTGCAGGAAGCTTCATGGCTGCTGGCTGGGAGCCCAGCTCTGAAGACAGTGCAGAAGTGAGGGTGGCTGTCAGCACCTGACCTGGGCAGGAGGCTATGGCCTCGGCTGTCAGCTCCCAATCCGGGCAGGAGGCTGCTGGGAAACCTGGACATATGGTAACCCACGACCCTCACTTCTGTGCTGCTGCTGGCAGCGGCACTGGCTTTAGAGCTGAGCACTCAGCCAGCAGCTGCTGCTCTCCAGCTGCCCAGCTCTGAAGGCAGTGGCCCTGCCAGCAGCAATGCCCCTGCCAACAGTAGAAGTAAGGGTGGCACACACCCCCATAGCCTTGCAACACCACTCCCTCTGCCCAAAACTCCCTTTTGGGCTGGGACCCCCATGGTTACAACTCTGTGAAATTTCAGATGTAAACATCTGCAACCGTGAAACTGACTTTTTTAATCCCATGACTGTGAAATTGGCCAGAATGGATGGTGAATTCAGTATGGCCCTACTGATCACTCTTGAATGGCTGTCCCGTGCTCTTGATTGTTTGTATGTAAAATAAGAACCTGATCCAACTCCTACTGGAGTTTTTCCATTGGCTTTAGTGAGGGCTGAAGTGGTTCCTTAAATCCAAGGCTCTCGTGTTACTGGTTTTTGCATTTACGCTGCAGTGTAGAACCACACTTTAAGCACGTCTTTTTTTTTTCTTCAAAAGGACAGCATCTGGGCCTGACTAATTGTGTTTTCTTTTTATTTAGTCCACTGAAGTCCAGTATTAGAATTGTTCTGGGTCAGCATTTATTTAATAAAACAACAGATGTAACGCAAACATTTGAAATAGAGAAATACATTTTGCACCCAGATTACTCAGTATTCAACCCAACTGAACATGATATTGGTGAGTATTTTATTTTTTTACCATTTTATTTCATGCAGGTAGAGTTCAGTCAGTTTGGCAAAAATATATTGCATCTCAATGCCTTACAGTGAGAAAATTAAGAAGTTCAGTTTATCCAAGAGAAGGTCAAGATGTGACTTGATTGTGTTCTGTAAGTACCTGCCTTGGGAGAAGATTTCTGATAGTTAGAGGGCTCTTAATTCCAGCAGAGAAAGGCATAACAAGATCCAGTGGCTGGAAACTGAAGTTGGAAAATTTCAGGTTAGAAATAAGGTGCACATTTTTAACTGGGAGGGTAGTTAACCAGGGCCGCCCAAAGGATTCAGGGGGCCTGCAGGGGAGCTGTGGCACTTGTACTCACCTGGCAGTGGTCCGGGTTTCCGGCAGCACTAAAGGGCCCCCTGCCGCCGAAATGCCGCCGAAGACCCGGACCGCCACTGGATCAGGGATTGTGGGGCCCCTGCGGGGCCCAGGGCCTGGGGCAAATTGTCCCACTTGCCCCCCCTCTCCCCCGGGCAGCCCTGTAGATAACCACTTGAACAATTAACCTAAGTGAGTGGTAGATTCTGCGTCACTTGAACTCTTTAAATCAAGATTCAACATCTTTCTAAAACATATGCTGTACTCCACCAGCAGTTATGGGCTTGAGGTATAAATTAGTTGGTGCACTTCTCTGGCCTGTGTTATTCAGGAGGTCAGACTAGAGATTATAATGCTCTCTTATGGTCTCTTAAAATCTATGAATCTGTGCATCTTTTTTACACTAAAGAAAAAATTGCATAATAGATTATTTCCAAGCCTATCAATTCAGTTAAAAGTTAAACTGCAGGTCATTCAAATGTGTGTTTAAGTCAGATTGACAATAGAAGAGGAATGTCCTATTTTCAGATTTAGGATGATGGAACCTGAAAGTTCTCCATTAACAAGTCAAACATGAGAGCCCTTTGTCTTTGAGGCTATTTAACAGGCTGACACATGGGAAACATTAGCACAAGAGCGGAATAAGTTCTTCTCCTCGCAGCTGATGAACGTTTTGTAGTAGATATGATATTAACAGCAGATACTCAGGTACCATGTTGACTGATGTGGTATAAGAATCTGGAGAGATTAATCTGGATCTGAGGTCTCATTCTGCTCACTCTGGTGTTAATCAGAAGTGACATCAGTGTAGGCAAAATTGGAATTAAGCTCATGTCCTGATTTCAGAAGTGCTGAGTATCTCCCATTGACTTCAGCTTAAGTTGTGGGCATCTTAGTACCTCTGGAACCCTGACCCCTGCTTTGTAAAAAGAAATGGTGCGTACTTTATCTTTCTATAACCCTGCATCCCCCCCATTGGTGCTGAAACTAGAGGCACTGCGGGTGTTGTCGCACTCCCTGGTTTGAAGTAGTAATAAATGCCAGATACATGGTTTCCATCATCAGCACCCCCCACTATAAAAATTGTTCCCACATCTTTCTGTCTCCCCCGTCCTCCATAAGGAGGTGCAGGAACATCTACTCTGTAACATAGAAGTAAACTCTCTGGAATAGGAATAGTCGAATGTGTGTCAGCCTTCAATTGGTCGTGAAATCAGCAGCTGTTGGAATGTCTGTCTTTGAAATATCTTAATTAAGAGAGGCTAGGGATTAATTAGAATTGTACCTGAGATCTACTGCTACCAATCCAATTAAGAAGAAACAACTCTAATTTTACTACTGCTGTATTTTCTTTCCTGCAGTTTTAATTAGGCTCAAAAAGAATAACCAGCGTTGTGCTGTCAAGACCCAGTTTGTTCAGCCAGTCTGCTTGCCAGAAAGCGGCATGTCCTTCCCTGATCAACACAAATGTCAGATTGCTGGATGGGGACACAGGCATGAAAGTGAGTTGAATGACAAATTTGATGTGAGGAAAAGAAATTGAGCATAACCCAAGGCTGACATTTCAGTGGTTCTCAAATGCTGACTTATGAATGATGGGGGGTGTGTGCTGAGCTTAAGTAACTGGTTACTGGAGGTGATTGTGAAACATGTCAGTCTTCAAGCTTGTAATGTTTCTTGCTAGTACAATCCTTAGTTTTTCCAAAGTATTTTTGATTAATTAAGCTGAAAACCCCTCCAAGCCCATCTCTGCACTCTGTGCAGCAGCTTCATGGCTTTCTTTGATGGATGTTTTGTGGTGAAAACTCAGCTATGTTCGTATTTGTGGAGGACACGAAATGTGAAGGGTTAGCAAACACACAGGAGAAGTTTCTCAAATCTTTTGATACCAGGGACTATCTTGCTGCCTTCCTAAACTGTGTCAGGAAGATCTCAGGGACCGGCACCAGTCCATGGACCGGTTGTTGGGTAACACTGTACAGGAGGATAGAACTAAACTGTAAATGGACCAGGAGTGATTGGGGACTGCAGGAGATGATGGGAGAGTTGTTGCTAATAAATGTAAAGTCAGGTACATCAACACAGATACAAAATTTGAGAGACCATAACTATGCAGCTACAGCCATTGTACCAAAGTGATTGAGTGTATTTCTCTAAAACTGTCCTAGTTTTTCAAAAGACACCTCATTTCTCAAGCTGTGTACCTAAAAATGGAGGCACCCAAAACCAAAGGCTGCTTTTGAAAAATGTAGCTATTACTTTGTAACATAGCTAAGTACTCTGATTGCTAAAGGGAATATGGAATCCTGTTTGAGAGATTAAGGGACCATGTGGTCCACCATAGTAATCGCTGTCTTCAGAAAAGATTCACAATATAAACAAATTTGAGAACTGTTGAGTGTTTGGTCAAAACACTCAATAGCTCTTAAACTTGTGTGGTGCAGCATGCTTCCGTGATAAGCTACTCTACAGCTAAAAGGAATTAATTTTTTGACTTTTTTTTTTAAAGATGCATCCAACTATTCTAATGTTTTGCAAGAAGCATTGGTTCCCATTGTTCCTGACCACAAGTGCAGAAGCCCTGAAATTTATGGAGATGAAGTTAGTGAATACATGTTCTGTGCTGGTTACTTTGATAGCAAATCAGATGCCTGCCAGGTAATGCTATGGAATTGATTGGGGATAGGAGTGTGTGTGTGAGAGAGATATTACAGTATTAAAAAAACATTAAACCATCATATTTGTGATTTTTTCTTCTATTTTGTTTCTCATTTTTGGTTTTCTCACATTTTGGTTCTGGGTGAAGGCACAGATTTGTTATTGCAACAGATTAACATGTTTTTAAAATTAAAGGGATTATTTCTACACGGACCATCAGATTTTGTTTTAATTGGTTCATTTTGATGGAGCAGGTTGTCAGTGTTTTGGGACACTATTTTGGAGAGCACTTGGCAACTTGCTTACCAGTGGCTGGGAACATTTAGAGCTACAGATTGAATGACATTTATTATTTGTAAAAAGTAATGAACAAAGTGTGAGAAGTAAATTAATCTTTGGAGAGCTCAAACTTCATTTGATGACATTGCTGTTCACAGAAACATTTTGATGTAAATTCATCAAAACTTTTTCTTTCTCCTTTGATCAGAGAAATTTTTTGATGGAAAAATATATTTTCAATTTTTTACATTAGGTTTCAGGTACTTAAGGAATAGTGGTTCCTTTCACCTGTGCTGCTAACAAGATTTTATTTTCAGACTTAAAAATATAAATGTCTGTAGTTTTCTTTTCCTTTAAAAAAAAAGAATGCCCTTGCTAGATGATTGCAAAGCTTGCATACATCATGGTGTACCAAATTCACACTGATGTAGTGTCAAAGCAGGCATGAATTTGGCCTTTTGTATTTGACAGGTTGAATGTTTTTAGGTCCAAAGATACTTGTGGTTACAATTGTAATGGAAATGTTGATATTCAGGGCCAAATTTTTAAACAGCAGCAATTATACTGCATGCAAAATTTCCAGGCATTGCCATGTAGAATTTCAGAATCACACATCTGGGTGTGCTAATTGTATACACGCCTAACTACATGATTTGCATGACAAGTACCTCAGTTGTGTCCATGAATGTGGTTGTAATGGAGGCCATATGAAAATTGTTAACCTGAGCCTGCTGTTATTGAAACTCATGGCATAACTTCCATTGTCTTCAATGGGAAGAGCATTTGTCACTTGAGCCTTAATGTTGGGATTTCAAAAGCATTCATTGCTGTGTATTTGACCCTCCTGTTCGAGTCATTATGGGAAAAGATCCATATCACAATTCACAATTTTTACAACTGGCGTTTATATTTTAATGATGTCTTAATCTGTCTTTCATAAAAGCACAGATATTTACTAAATCCATATTATACAGTTTCTTATTACTTTTTTAAATCAACATTTATTTAGCACTCACTGCCATACCATCTGAGTGCTCAATGCACAGCTTAGTAAAATGAAAACATTTTCCTTGTAAAAATATTGTCTTTGGGTAAGAGAAATCTAAGCTTTCATTCTCTCGAATGAGTCACCTTTTGGGACTGATTAAATTAACTGATTAAATTAAAGATTGTTTTGTAACAAGATTAGCAAGTTAAGATTATCTTTCCTTAATTTTAATGCAGGGTGATTCTGGTGGATCTCTGGCTTGTGAAAAAAATCGAATATCTTACCTCTATGGGATTATCAGTTGGGGAGATGGATGCGGCAGGGTCAACAAACCTGGAGTTTATACCCGAGTGACCAAATATGTGGACTGGATAAATAAACTAATCTCCCCCCAAAAACAAATAGCAGAACTTCCATATGTTACTGTTGCCACGCATGTTGTATGAACATTATATCCTAGAGTAACATATGTATGGCCAATAATTCTTAGCAATTCTAAGCTGTACCATTAAAATTGATCTGATATCAGTAAATTGTATTTTTTTATTTTGAATTTGAGGGCACTGAATGGCTCCAATAATGAGATGCAGAGCCTTCCACGTTTACGTAATTAGTTCAAATATATATCCCAAGCTGGTATGTACCAAAATTCATGGCTGTCTGGTGCCTGCTTCATGATCTGTGTGAAATGCATAGGTGCTGACTCCATGGGTGCTCTGGGACTGGAGAACTCACGGAAAAAAAATAGTGAGTGCTCAGCACCCACTGGCAGTCCCACTGATCAGTTCCTACCCCTCCCTTATAGTGCCTCCCGCCTGCTATGATCAGCTGTTCTGCGGCAAGGAGAAGGCACTGTGGGGGGAGGAGGAGGATTGAGGGTGGGGCGCACTCCGGCGAGGGGTGGAGTGGGAGTGGGAAGAGGTGGGGTGGAGGTTGGGAAAGGAGACGGAGTGGGAGCAGGGCCTAGGTTGAAGCAGGAGTTCTGCACCCTCAGGGAAATCCCAAAGTGGGCGCCTCTGGTAAAATGAGTTAATTAGTGTCTCCAGCCAGTCCCTGGTGGAGGGATGGCCACATCACAAAACTCACCCTCAAAACTGGCATCCTTTTTGCTAATCCCAGCACAGACCTCAAGAAGTGAATGAGCATGGAGACTGAAATATTCTCACGCCCTTACAGGTGTTCCCTGCAGGTCAATATTGAGACACAATGGCAGAGCATTTCAGGAACATGTGCACTGCAACTGCCTGTGCCAAACCAGTTCTATGGAAAAATAGAGCACTTGGGTCATGAATCAGCAAAGTACTTAAAGTTAAGTACATTCTTTGCTGAATAGGGGGTGGATTTAAGGATGTGCCTAAAATTAAGAACGTACGTAGTTCAGTGCTTTGCTGAATCAGGACCTTAATCTGTGCTCAGTCCAACATTTCCCAAAACTGCTACATTTACTGTTTAAAAAAAATTTCAGAATGATTGACTCGGACCTTTCTGAGACCACATCAGTTGCTGCTCATGCTGAGAGTTGTAGTGTAAACACATCACTTCAACAACCATTGAAGAGTGATGAACAGCCTTCTGGCTTTTTCTTGTTTTAATGATATCTAATGTTGTAGTAATAAATATTGTAATTGTTTTGGAACTTAAAAAGTATGAGTCCCATATATTATAAAAAAGAACGGATAGGTAGTAGTGAGTCACAAATAATTTTTCTTGGAGTTTTAGTGATACATGTCATGTTATATAGGTTATTGTCCAATGGAACCATTGATAACACAGATGGTGGCAATGATTGCATACTCTGTTATCATAACAAAAAGTCAAACTGCATCGATTTGACATCAGAAAGCTATAATCCTCTGACTTGTCATCAAAATGGTAGATTATGGCTTTTTTAAAATAGACCTTCTAGACATGTCAGTTACATGAAGTCCTGGAATTTTAGTTCAGATGACCTTATTCAAATATTGAACTGAAGAGTTTTTAAGAGGCTTTTATCTATACTATTAAATATTTTCAAAAATTGTTAAAAAATATCTGAAACTTTAAAATGCTGATTGGATACATGTATATTTTATACCATTAAAATAATTGATTCCTTTTGATGGGTCTGGCAGTATCATAAACCACAGGGATTTTTTAGATGCAGCAAATGATTTTTAAAATTACAGAGATAGACTGTATAAACAAAGAAGTAAGTTTCTAAAAGTATAAAGAAAATGCAAATGTTAATAAACAAGATAAGTGATGTGAATTTTTGAATAAAAATAAAACAACATTAAAAGTCTGTTTTTTGTTGGTACTCTATTATTTTAAACATATAAATTAAAATCAAGGGGAGCTTGATGGTTCAGGGGACTGGTAAAAGATACAGGATGAAATCATCCCTGTGCAGAAAGCTTGTACAAACCCCATGCTTAAGTTTCAGCAGTGCATAATGGTGTGCTTGACTTCTGCACAAGGGTGAATTTCACCCAGTGGCTTTTTTACTTTTATATACATTTTTCAAATCCGCACAAGTTTCTAGCAATCAAAATGTTTTACTTCAGATGAGTCCAAGCCACCAAATTTAGATCTGGGTCTCAATTCTGATCTCTGCAAAGTCATGTATGTTCAGATCAAAGTTTGGCCTGCCTGACCCCCTAATGGGGTTTGAAAATTCAGATCCTGATATGAATTTGGATTCCAAACCTGCCTGAAGTAGAGAATTGTTTGGGTCTGGGGGTCTGATCAGTTCCAGTATGATGATGACTTGGTAGCCTGTGTGAAAAGAATGTGTCCATGTAATGATACCCACTATTACCATGTGGTGGACCACAAGGACTGAATTAGCATGAAGGCAAACTATACTACTCATCTCCAGAGATAGTGCCTCTAGAATAGGGTTTGTTGAAATCCATTAGTGGGACATAGTGTGGGAGATTTTAACACTCCCTGAACGGGTACTGCATCTGTTCTATAGACTTCATTTCACTTTAAAATTAATATCCATCTAAACTGTACATACCTTTATTTGGATGTCTGGTAACATGTACGCAGCCATTCAATCTTCACTCAGTTCTGGGGAAGGTGAAGGAATGGCTGGCTGTGAGTTTTGGAGTTTGGTGCTGATGACAGCTTTTTTTTTTTTTTTTTTTTTGTTAGTTACTGATCTTATAATTTCCTTTTAAAAATGCTCACTGAGGCATCTGGACCTATTTATATCAGTGTATGATAACAGTAACAGCATGGACAAAAAGTCAGTTCTAAAGGAAATGAAACTTAATCCACTCAACCTACCTCTTTCAAACAAAGGCCTGAGGAGCAGCTCCTCTCAGCTGGTGAAAATTGTCATAGTGCCATTCACTTTACTGGCACTCTGACAATTTAATCAAGCTGTGGATCTGCCCCCAAGGTGAATAGATAATCCCTGCACTGTGACCTGAAGGTCAACAAACTAGAATGTTGTAATATTAGCAGGAGAAGCAAAATCCAGAGACAAAAGACTCCACTGAGAATGGTCTGCTTCCAGACTCTCATTCTGATGAGAATGTTGTTCACAGTGCAGCCCAAAAGGACTCATAGTACCTTGTAGATTTTTGTTGGGTTTATATCCTTGATCAAGGAATTAGGTGCTGACATATCTTTGCGGATGTAAGCCTAACTTAGCAATTTGTTTAGATGGAAATTTTAATTATACCTCATATTGTTACTTCACCATTCCTGTATATTTACAGATGAGAGATTATCTGACCGGAGAGAGAAATCCCATCCTAAATTTATGCTCAAATTAAAGATGATTTTAGCTAGAAATTGAGGTAAAGGCAAAAGCCCGTTGTTAGAATCGAGTCCCTAATAAAATACAAAGCACACTTCATGCACAATTTAATAAAATCTCCTTTATTATGTATCAGGAGACATCTCATCCAAAATGACTAATTCAAAGGAAATAAATACATTCAAGCATCTAATGATACCAGCTAAAACCAGAATATTTTATTATGCCATTGTAAGAAAAGTCTACTGTGATGTGGCTACAGAAGCTCAAAGAAATTCAAAAGATGGAATCAGTTACCATCAAATTAAAACTCTGGTAGGAAATATTTTTAGAAAGATAGACTCTACTTTGTTCATTGTTTAATTGTGTAAATCTAAGGCAGTCAAATACATAACCAATTTTATTTATTCTATCAGCTAGAGGTTAAAATTAATTGAGGCTGTTCCACTTCATTACCTTGTGGCAGTCCCTTCTGAAAAGAAAAAAAGGAATATTTATTCATCTCAAGTAATCAGCATCTTGTTTTATATCATCTCTGAGGCAGTCTTGAGTGGAGTTTCCAGAAAGTATTTTGTGATAGAGCCTTTACATTATGTTAAATACATTTTTAAAAAGATAAATTTTGCATTATCTTATGGGGGAATGTTTATTGTTGCAGTTTTCCACTAATCTGGTGGCAGCTAATTCCTCATGTAAGGAGTCAAACTATAGCACACTGGGCTGTATATTCCTCCAAGGGAGAAGAGAACTTCTGTTTGTTTGGTGTAATTTACCTATTCTGAATTTACCTTTTGTTCATACAGCCCTCGATCCTGCAACAGGATCTGTATGAGCTGTGGATCCTTGCACCTGTGCAGTGCCCCATTGATTATAATGGATCTGTGCACTGGATTGCAAGAGAGAGGCTTGGCACTGCAAACTCTTGCAGCGGCAGACCTGTCTTAGTCTTTGAATGTAAACACCTAGCACACTTTTGGGCACTGTGAGGGAATGCGGAGACACAAAAGACAATTAACTGCTTAACTACCCTTCATTTTAAATGAGAGCCAGTGCCCAGCCCAACTGCCCTTTGTGCCTTGGGAAATCTCCTCCAGTGTAAATAATAAACATGTACAGCAATTGTGTACTGCCATGTACCTCGATGGTACTGCATACATTGTTTGCTCAAACTTTTTTGGAAAATTCACCTCTGGGTTGAGATGAAGCACAAAACATTTTGGTTTCTAATGGAACGAATGTGCCCAAGTTCCAATCTAAGGGGATGGGGCTAGAGTGGCAGTAGGGAGCATTGCTCATGCTTGGTAGGATAACGAAGTAAGTATTTATGTCTTAATCCCGACTCTTGTCTGTTAGGCTGATCTTCCTGCCTATGGAAAGTAGAGATGAGAGAGCGGGGGAGGCTGGAGTAGAGAGGCCAGGCCCAGGAAGCGGGATGGTGACGGCAATGGGGCTTTGGTTCCTGTCCCTCCCCTGATGTGATCTCCGCGCCTCCCACCCGAGCTTGCTCCTCGTCTGACATGGCTATCAGGGAGGGCTCCCCGGCCGACTCGTGGAAGGACCTGCTGGAGGTCTCCTTGCCCCCCTGGCAGGAATGCCCCAGCAAGCCCCTGCAGGCCAAGAGAGCCTGGCTCCTGTACGAGAGCAGGAAGCGAGGCATGTGGAGAGCTGTCTGCTGCTCAGCCTCTTTGCAAAGGAGAATCTGAACAGCATGACCGAGTGGCAGCTGAACCTCTATGGCGGTCTGATCAATGAGCCCAGCAACAACTGGGATATTGACTACTGGGCAACAAAAGCAAAGCCCACCCCGGAGGTGTTTGAGAATGATGTCATGGTGATGCTGAGAGAGTTCACCAAGGAGCAGAGGCTGCGGCAGCCGGACCTGGAGTACCTCTTCGAGCCCTCATGGTGAGGTACCCTGTCTGCTCCAGGATCCTCTTCTCATCCCTAGCAGCAGAGGCTGAGGTGCCTAGACCTATTTGGCAGCCTGCAGTGCTGTGGTCCTGGCTCCTGGAATCCTCCACTTGGTGGTTGCTGCTACCCAGGTTTCCAGACCCCACTGAATAAAGTTTCAAGCACTATCTCTGACTGTGGGATTTTCTACGTGGATTTGTGCCACTGTTGTACGGGTGCAACAGTCCACCTCAGAAGTGGCTGCATTTCAGTGGCACTGTATGTATATAGTTTATAGAGCATCTTGGTGCAAGAGAAATAGAAGGTGATAGCATTAAAAAAAAAAGAGTAGAGATGATTCTAAATGGCAGAGTTCAGCGCCATGGTTTTGGCCCAGCACATTACGCACGTGCCCAATTCTGAACACACGAATCCTCTCGCTGGCCTTTCACAGGAATACGAGAGTGTTTGAAGCGATGCCTGGAGCTCAGCCCTTGGTTAGATTGGGGTCCAAACTCAGTTCCTGGGGTCCTCCGGGGTCTTGGGACCGGGGCGCAGCTTCATCCCATGGATCAGTGGTGAAGTTGCCTTAGGGTGGGTGGGGATCCAGCGTTTCACCCTGGCCTAGGATGACCAGATATCCCGATAACACTTTGTTCAGGACACAATTAGTCCTGTATTTTGCAGTACTCCTTTTTTTTTTTTGGTTCCCTCCGCAGCACTTGGCTTTTTTTTTTTTTTTTTGCCCCATGAGCAGACCCCACCCCCCATGTGTCCTGAGATTTTCTTCCTCTCATCTGGTCACCCTACCCTGGCCCATTATTCTAGGGGGACCAGATGTCCCATTTTTATAGCGGCAGTCCTGTATTTTAGGACTTTTTCTTATACAGACGCCTAAGCCACCCCCTGTCCCGTTTTTTCACAGTTGCTGTCTGGTCCCCCCGCATTATGCAGCCAAGCGCCTCTCCCAAAGTTCAGGGCTGTGGCGAGCGGAGTATTTGGCGCCTGCTGACACACGCGAGGGAAAAGGGGGATCTTGCAACCCGTGCCTAACACTTGTCCCAGCCCCCCCGCTCGGCATGGGGGGGGGTGCACTGACTCGGCCGTGCCGCCGCAGGGGGCGCGTGGCTCCGGCTGGCGCAGCCCCCACCCCCGGGCTGTCCGCGTGCAGCGGCGAGCTAATAAAGCTATTTTGAAAGTGACCCCGCGGCCCCGGCCCCGGGAGCGAGCGAGCGCCGCGCCGCGCCGCGCCGGGAGCAGCTGTCTGGCTCCGGAATCATGACTGAAGATGACGGATTCCGTGGTGGTGGAGGGTCATGTCAAACTGAGAGATGGAAAAAAGGTCGCCGCTTTGCCCCGTCCCGCGGCTTTGTGCTTGCAGGGGACGGGGATCCCCCCCCAGGGACTGCCCCCTCTCTGCCCACCCCCGGAGGGCGCTTAGCCCCGGGTGCTGCTTGGGGAGGGGAGCGCTGGCCCCGGGCTAACTCTCATGTCTCCTTGTTTCTCTGCAGTGGAAGAATAGGTGGCTGGTGCTGCGCAAACCCTCCCCCGTAGCAGGTAAGTGCAGCCGCGGGCAGGGGAGTGGGCAGCTCCTCCGGGGAGACAAACCCCCCTCCCCTGGCAGAGGAGACCGACCTGGGAGCTCGTCCCCCTGGGCCGCGGGAGGGGGGGTGGAGATTAAACTCAGCAGCACCTCCCCAGACGGGGCTGGGCTGGTTTCTCCTTCTTCCTTCCTTTTCTATCTGCTCGTCTCTTGGCAGGGGGCTAAGCAGCCAGAAATAGCAAGAGGCTGTGGAGGGGAGGGCGCCCCAAAGTGTAGTTGAAAGGGAGAATGGGAAAGGCGACGGGCTAGCGCGGAGACCTGCAGAGCTTCGTGATTCCTCCCTCGAGGTCTGGCTGGCTCGCTTTACCCTCTTGGGGGTCACTGCTGGGTCCAAGCTGGTGCAGCAACGCAGGACTCGATTGCTTTTCTAGTTCACACATCTCATCTGTTCGGGGCTGCTTGCTACCCCTTTCCTCAAACTCTGGTGGAGGCTTGCTGTTCCCTGGTCAACAGATGCTGGGTTGTTTGCTCCAGCTAATCTGGGCCTCCTCTCTTGTAATATCTGACCACTTCGGAGGTGGCCTTTTTCGCTGGTGGAAGGGGTGGTTCCTGAATTGTTAGTAAACTTAGGGCAGTTTGAAAATCATGTAGGTGAAAGGCTAAGTCAGTACTGTGCTGTTATATCTTCAAATCTGGAAATATTTCTCAAAGTCACATGGAATGCACATATGTACATATGTATGTGAGTCTGCATCACCTGAAAGCTGACTTTGGAATCACCATGAACTATTTGTTGGCTTTGGACTTAAGTTTATATTTTATCTTCTTTAAGGTCCATTTTTCACATATACGTGCCTAAAGTTAAGTGCCTCTATCATTGTTTTAGTCATCTAAATTCTTGTTTTTATTAATATTTACATGCTGGTTAAATCGCCTACATCTCTATTTAGCATCCAGAGTCTGTTGCTCATAAAGCTAATGTTCAGGTTTCCGAATATGAACTTAGGTTCCTGACTTTAGGTACTCAAAGTAGGAAACTAGATTCTTCAGAAAGTGGCAGAACAACAAAACATGAATGCTAATTCTACACATTAAAATGTATTATTTTTATTATTTAAAATGGACTGTGATTGTTGAATGTCCATAAACCAGGGTGCTTTTTCTTTGATGTGTTTTTAGTTTTCATTTCTTTAGACAGTTATACGGTAAAGCTCTTAAATTTTGCATTTGCAGCTGTTTCTGCTAACAGGTGCAAGAATGCAATCCAAAATGTCTGTGAGGCTTTCTGTTAGTTAATGTACAATGCAGTTTTTTCAGCTGTTTTTCACCTCTTTGGACGGATGCCTATTCTTTTCCCAACTGAGCCCTCTAATGGCAAGTTGCCAGGCGTCAGAGCGCCACACCTAACATTCATAAAAAACGAGCACATGAAGCTCCTGTTGGTTCACTTGGAAGTAAGTGTGAGCTATGGAAGTTAAATCTAAAGATCCCTGCTTGAGATTATCCATTTATTTCACTTAAGAGACAGCACAGCATGCTGGGAAGGGAATCTACAGCCTGTGGATGGGGCTGGGGTGCATTTCTGTATCAAGGACAAAGGAGGTGGTAAGCTGCACTAATCTTCCTTGTGAATCCTGATACGTTTGTGAAATGCGCTCCTCCAGTGAGACCTTGAGATTGTGATGTTTCATTTTGTTGTATGGATGTTGTCTATTAAAACATCTTTAGGAAGAGGTTAAAACAAAAGGTGACAAAACCAAATATTGAAAACCAAAGGTGCAACACACAATGATTATGCAACAGTAGCTACTGTGAAGCATTCACCTGGGAAATCTGATCTGAGATGAACCATTTGGCAGTGTAGACCACATTATTTCGTATTTGACTGAGCTGTCAACTACTGTAAGAATTTCTTTTATGGTTCGATATGTTCTAATGAACATAAGAACAGCCATACGAGTTCAGACCAATTTAAATCTAGTCCTGTATCCTGTCTTCCGACAGTGACCAGTGCCAGTTTTTGAACCCAGTTACACTTTTGGCCTTCACAACATTCCCCTGGCAATGAGTTCCACAGGTTGATTGTGCGTTGTGTGAAGAAGTACTTCCTTATGTTTATTTTAAACCTCCTGCCTACTAATTTAATTGGGGACCCCGATTTGTATGTTATGTGAAGGGGTAAATAGCACTTCCTTATTCACTTTCTCCACACCATTCATGATTTTATAGACCTCTATCATACCTCCCCATAGTTGTCCCTTTTCCAAGCTGAACGGGTCCAGTCTTTTTATTCTCTGCTCATATAGAAGCTGTTCCATACCCCATATCATTTTTGTTGCCTTCTCCATACTTTTTCCAATTCTAATATCTTTTTTGAGATGGAATGATCAGACCTGCACCTGGTTTTCAAGGTGTGGGTTACAGTGCATTTATATGGTGGCACTATGATATTTTCTGTCTTATTATCAATCCCTTTCCAAACCTAACATTCTGTTAGCTTTTTTTGATTGCCAGTGCACACTGAGCGAATGAGCAGACTATCTGTGATGATCCAAGATCCCTTTCTTTAATGGTAACAGCTAATTTAGATCCTATCATTTTGTACGTATAATTGGGATTATATTTTCCAGTGTGCATTACTTTGCCCTTTTCAATATTGAATTTCACCTGTCATTTTGTTGCCCACTCGCCCAGTTTTGTGAGATCCTTTTGTAGCTCTTCATAGTCTGCTTTGACGTTAACTATCTTGAGTAACTTAGTATTGTCTGCAAACCTTGCCACCTCACTGTTTATCCTTTTTCCAGATCATTTATGACTATGTTGAACAGCACAGGTCCCAGTACAGATCCTCGGGTGACCCCCGCTATTCACCTCTCTCCACTGTAAAAACTGATCCTTTATTCCTATTTAATTGCTGATCTTTTAATCAGTTACGGATCCATGAGAGAACCTTCCTTCCTTGTCCCAAGACTGCTTACTTTTAAGAGCTTTCGTGAGGGATCTTGCCAAAGGCTTTCTGAAAGTTCAAGTACACTCCATCAGACAGATCACCCTTGTCCACATACTTATGACCCCCTCAAAGAATTCTAGTAGACTGGTGAGGAATGATTTCCTTTGCTAGAGCAGTGTTGACTCTTCCCCAACATACTGTCTTCATCTATGTCTCTGATCATGCTGTTCTTTACTATCATTTCAACTAATTTGCCTGGTTCTGAAGTTAAGGCCTACTGGTTTGTAATAGCCAGTATAGCCTCTGGAGGCTTTTTTAATAATCAGCATTACATTAGCTATCCTCTAGTCATTTGGTTCAGAGGCTGATTTAGGTGATAGGTTGCGTATCATAGTTAGTGGTTCTGAAGGAATTCAAATATGAAACTGCAGAACTCTTGGGTGAATACCATCTGGGTCCTGGTCTTTTATCAGTTTATTCCCAAATGTCCTTTACAGATACCTCAACCTGGGACAGGTCCTCAATTTGTCACCTAAAAAGAATGGCTCAGGGAGGTGTGGGAATAGCTTCTTTGCAACAACCCTGTCTTCCTTGAGTGCTGCTTTAGCACCTCGATCATTCAGTAGCTCCACTGATTGCTTGTCAGACTTCCTTTTTCTCATGTACTTAGCATTTTTTTGGTGTTAGATTTTGACTCTTTTGCTAATTGTTCTTCAAATTTGGGCTGCTTAATTATACTTCTACATTTGACTTGCCAGAATTTGTGCTCCTTTCTGTTTTCGCCAGTAGCATTGGACTTCCAATTTTAAAAGATGTCTCTTTGTCTCTCACTATCTCTTTTACTCTATTTAGTCTTGATGGCATTTTCAGCTCAGGCTCTGGAGGCCCTGACTAGCTTCAGAGTCTGAGCTCCTGTCCAGGTTGCAACATCTGCAACAAATAATAAAAGTTGACAACATGGCAACTATAATATTTCTTAATAACAGTGGCCGCATCTTGCAATCTGATAGCGCAGGCAAACCCTAGACACTTTTAACCTGGGAACTAATGTCACATGGGGGTCAACAGGACTGCATGCAGGCTCAGGAGTCTGCCCATGAGAATCGGGTTGTAGGATTGAGGTTTGTTTCCATTTCCACACTAGAGACTGTTGGGACAAACTGTTGCCAATTTTACATTTTGTAAACGTGAAGAATTTACAAAATTTAAAACCAAAACAAATATTTCTATGATTTTAACGAAGATCCACTAGATTTTTTTTTAAACAAAGAAATATCCCCCTGAAGTGTCTATAATTCAAACATTGCAGAGTTCTGCTGGAACTCAAAAAGAGTGACGCCGGTCATGAACAAAGGGGTTACTACTGGCTCATCTGTTTTCACTGTCCAATCTGAAAGAAATGCAAATAATAAATGAATAATATGGTCCTAACTTCGCAGCCCTCACTCAGGCAACATTTCTAATGAAGTCAGTGGAAATTTAGTCTGAGAAACCGGGGAGTGACAATTTCAATCTCATAAGTAGTGAAAAGTAAAACATTTTTTTTTAAAAGAATCCTTTTCATTTTAATAAACTATGGTTCATAGACTCTGGGACTGGAAGGGACCTCGAGAGGTCATCGAGTCCAGTCCTTTGCCCTCATGGCAGGACCAAATACTGTCTAGACCATCCCTGATAGACATTTATCTAACCTACTCTTAAATATCTCCAGAGATGGAGATTCCACAACCTCCCTAGGCAATTTATTCCAGTGTTTAACCACTCTGACAGTTAGGAACTTTTTCCTAATATCCAACCTAAATCTCCCTTGCTGCAGTTTAAGCCCATTGCTTCTTGTTCTATCATTAGAGGCTAAGGTGAACAAGTTTTCTCCCTCCTCCTGATGACACCCTTTTAGATACCTGAAAACTGCTATCATGTCCCCTCTCAGTCTTCTCTTTTCCAAACTAAACAAACCCAATTCTTTCAGCCTTCCTTCATACGTCATGTTCTCAAGCCCTTTAATCATTCTTGTTGCTCTTCTCTGGACCCTCTCCAATTTCTCCACATCTTTCTTGAAATGCGGTGCCCAGGACTGGACACAATATTCCAGTTGAGGCCTAACCAGCGCAGTAAGTAGAGCGGAAGAATGACTTCTCATGTCTTGCTCACAACACACCTGTTAATGCATCCCAGAATCATGTTTGCTTTTTTTGCAACAGCATCACACTGTTGACTCATATTTAGCTTGTGGTCCACTATAACCCCTGGATCCCTTTCTGCCGTACTCCTTCCTAGACAGTCTCTTCCCATTCTGTATGTGTGAAACTGATTGTTCTTTCCTAAGTGGAGCACTTTGCATTTGTCTTTATTGAAATTCATCCTGTTTACCTCAGACCATTTCTCCAATTGGTCTAGATCATTTTGAATTATATCCCTGCCCTCCAAAGCAGTTGCAATCCCTCCCAGTGTATCATCTGCAAACTTAATAAGCATACTTTCTATGCCAACGTCTAAGTCGTTGATGAAGATATTGAACAGAGCCGGTCCCAAAACAGACCCCTGCAGAACCCCACTTGTTATACCTTTCCAGCAGGATTGGGAACCATTAATAACTACTCTCTGAGTACGGTTATCCAGCCAGTTATGCACTCATCTTATAGGAGCCCCATCTAAACTGTATTTGCCTAGTTTATCAATAAGAATATCATGCGAGACCGTATCAAATACCTTACTAAAGTCTAGGTATACCACATCCACTGCTTCTCCCTTACCCACAAGACTCGTTACCCTATCAAAGAAAGCTATCAGATTGGTTTGACATGATTTGTTTTTTACAAATCCATGCTGGCTATTCCCTATCACCTTACCACCTTCCAAGTGTTTGCAGAAAATTTCCTTAATTACTTGCTCCATTATCTTTCCTGGCACAGAAGTTAAACTAACTGGTCTGTAGTTTCCTGGGTTGTTTTTATTTCCTTTTTTATAGATGGGCACTATATTGCCCTTTTCCAGTCTTCTGGAATCTCTCCCGTCTCCCATGATTTTCCAAAGATAATAGCTTTACAGTGTTACAGTCGTGCTCACTTTTTGGTTTTTATTGTGAGATTTATCATATTGGGTATTTCTCTTGAACCCTTAGCTCCTGGAATCATATTATTACAGCTCATTCTTTCTTTTTTCTTAATCATTTTATTTTTTTTAAAGTATATTTCATGGTTGTGGAGAAAAAGCTTGGACGTGTTACTCAAGTATAGCCTATAATTTCAGAAACCAGAAAGCAAACAAAAAGAACTCCAAATTTATTATATTTAAAATCTCATGATTGGGGGCTTAATTCATGAGTTTTGACTGCATGGAGTTGGCAAATGTTATTTGTAACATAGATAAGGAATGTTGTAGGGTTTTTTTACACTATCAAGTTAAAAACATGTTTTTCATTAAATGTAGAGCATCACAAAGATGTACTACTTTTACTACTGATGTTAACACTAGCTCTTTTAATATTTAATACCTTAATTTTAGGAAATTAAGGAAATTGCTGGTTATGACATGAAACACACAGAAACCCGCATGTCTATAAAGCATACAAAATGTGTACATTAATGTGTATTAATCCTAGGGTCATGAATTTCAGTTGACTTAGGCCCTGGACCGGCACTTTACAATGCATAGATGGGCTGATGTACCTACAGAAAGCCCCCTTGATGTCCGTGGGGCTTCAAGCTGGTGTAACTGCCCACTTGCACATTGTAAATTATGGCAGTGATTTGAAGAGGTTAGCCCTGCAAGGTGTTGATGCCTTTGTGTGTTGAGTCATCCGTAAGCCTGAGTCTGATGAGTCATCTGAGGTAATTACCTGGGAGTCCTAAGGGTCCAGCGAATCCATAAGCAGGGGTCTAATCAGGTGACCCCAAGCTAGGTAGAGAGGCTCCTAAAGAAAGCAGCTGCTCAATGTCACTAAGTTGTCAGGGATACTTCCTGCTGCCTGGTAGCTCTGATGTAGTGCTCCTGACCATGCTTGTGCCTGCTCCAGCTCCAATCACAGCTGGCCATCCCACTGTCCTGACACTATACCATTGCCATACCCAGGGTACAATCTAAACTGGTTAGTAGCTGTGGTGTCTTTTATACTGCTTTCTGTTGTTGCCTCCACTCCTGGACTGCTCAAAAATAGCTGGGAGTGACTTACATGCTAACGGCTATGTGCACTTGAGGCCTGCTAGTCGCACCCTGGCTTTTACCAGTGTGAACTATACTGCAGCACACTCCCAGTCCCAGATATTTCCCCAGAAATGTATGTCTTGTATTGCCCAGCCCTCTCCTGGACAGTGCAAGCTCATATAAAGACTTTAATTTTATTAATACAAATGATATGCTCAAATCCTATTATCCCAAGTGGAGTTTCTCAAACTTTTAAATTCAAACACTCTGGGTTTAGGAAAAACAACAAAGAGCTGAATTTTAAGTGACTACAATTAATGAGGTATACAAATCAGAAATGGTTACAAGAAAAAATAAAGATAAAACACAACTAATGCCTAACTGAATTTAACATTGTTTGTTAAAGGTAAACGTTTTTCTCACCACATGCTCTCAACAGTCTTACTGGCCAAACTTCTCAGGCCAGGATCCCTTCTTCTGTTTAACAGCTGCTTCCTTTTTTCCTTCTGGTGCAGTGACTCAATGGACAAAGGGAGGGGTGCTCTTTGGATGTCTCCCCTTTCTTTTTATAGTCCTCTTCCTCCTTTGAGAAGCACCTCCAGCCGAGATTCAGGAGACAAAAAGTTTGTGTGGATGGGAATACTATGCTGTTTCTTTGCTAAAATGTAGATTTTTCGCCCAGGTCCCTTTTCCTGCCACAGAATGGCAATTTAGTAAGTAATGGCCCATTGATCTTTTTTACACCTGGCCTGAGGCATCAGTTCACCGTTTGTCTCTGAGGAACTGGTTTGACCACTCTCCAGATTTGGAATATGTTTTAGTGACACCATACAGTGGAATTTTGTAATTTTACATACAGTGTTGCTAGACATATTTTACCAGGACCATAATGACCAGCAAATTAAGTTTTCAAATGATACCTCACAAGGCATACTTTATACAAAGATTATTACAGTAGTGCGCAAGTGGTGAACACAGGGGTGTACAGTCTGTCGCACCACTGCATAGCCTGAGATGAGGAAGACCATCATAATGATGGAATTTACGGTGAGACTAGATTTTAAAACATAATGTAAAAAAGTGTAAAAATTACTGTTATCAAAAGAGCACCAACAGTATAATGGCATCAAAATAAAATCACAAACGTCAACTCTTAAGCAAATAATACAAGTCCTGGACACATCCTACAGGGGCTCACACAGGCACCATGAATAAAAAGAAATTGAACATAAAGCAATAAATGTTGATTTATACAATTTAAGCCCAAACCCTGCAACTTCTTGTGCAAGAGGGGACTGATGTGACTATATGGTGCCCCCTGAAGTCAGTGGGGTTCTGCCCAGGCTCAGCAGTCCATTCGCACACCGGGAATTGCAGGATTTGGGCCCTACATCAAATGCTACACTTAAGAACACAGTGAATTCTAAGAAAGGAAATATGAGTGTGAATGCTAGCTAAAAATGAGAGAGCGTAGATTTAAGTGATTCTCTACCTGATCCATTATTGGCATTCAGAAGAGATTCTTAATCTTGCTCTTGTTCATCATTATAAAAGTAAGATTATAACTTTAAAAATCATGAATTAAACATAGTTTTGACAGGAAATAAAGCTGAAAGGCAGAATTCCAGAGAGACACATTCATCTGTAAAAAGTATTCTTACCTGTCTATCTTAAGTCACCTTAAAAACAGCCTGGAAAATATTAACTTCTTACAATTTTTTTCAGTAGTCTCCACAGAGTGAAAACTGAATTGAGCCAGCCTATGGCACAGTTGCTAAAATTTTTTTCTCAAGTTGAGTACTGAGAATTGTGTTCCGCTATGCGTCAGGTTCTCTGACAGCTCTGCTTCTTTCAGATTGTTTAGTCATGTTGGTGTACAAGGATAAATCTGAGCGAGCCAAAGGACATAAGGAGAGGAGCAGCGTGACGTTAGAAGACATCTGTGGCCTGGATCCTGGGCTCTCCTATGAGGGCTTAAATCACACACTTGCTATCATCTGTCTATCTCAAGTCGTGATGCTGGGATTTGACAATAAGGAAACTATGTATGCGTGGGATGTACGGATTCGCTACAGTTTGGGGGAAGGTAACCTTTGTCTTGTCACATTCTTCTCTTTTGGAAAGAAGGCAAACAGAACCTTAGTTGAAAGGGCCCAGATTGTCGCTGGCCTTGGAGCAAAGAGCCTTCATTCCTTGTGAGCTCCAGATCAGCTGTCACATGCAGTGTGTAACGTCTGTGTACTGCCCACTAGACGTGTGCCACAGAGAGAGTAAGGTAATAACTGTCAACAGCTTCTACTATCTTCTTTGGCTCAGGTATTAAAGGCTTTTGTTTTTTGGAGCTGAGAGGGCAGGGCTGTAGTCCTAGCTCTCCAGGTCAGGGGTCTGTCAGCTTAAGCTTTTAATTGTGTCTGTAGCACATGGATTCATGACAAATTCTTGTGCTCAGAGAGGACAAAAACTATGAGTGGCAGAGCCATGATTAGAACTCAGGAATGGCCGATTCCCACTCCCCAGTTCTGTCCAATAAACTCGATAATGTGCAGTGCTGCTGAACACCCCCTCTCAAATACATGTAATGGGAGAATCTCACAGTAAAGATGCCATTCTCACCTGTATGTTTAACTTTATTCTAGTATATCCTTCATTTTCAGTTCTGTAGCTCTGAAATGCATTGTAGTGGCTGAGAATTTATTATATGGGGATAATCCAGGGTAATTGGTTTTTAGTGTTTGGTAAAGCATGAGGACATACATTTATTATTACTGATGATCATTATTATTTATGTACAGTTTATCACCTGTTAAGTGTTGGCAATGGGCTTGTCACTATACAAAGACAACCCTTGCCTGAGACGCTTATGGTCTAAAAGACAAATACAGATAAGAATAGATGCACTGAGAAAGTTGGAGGAAGGTGCACGCTTGGCAGGATTTGTTTGGTTCTCCTGATCTCACTCTAATGCAGTGTTGGGGTGGGGAAAACATGTGATACAGGTTTGTGTGCCTGAGGGGTGTTTGGGGTATAATTGAGCCTTTAAGAAGGACTTGAATGAGGTGTATATCAGGATAGAGAAGTTGTTTCAGGCATAGGAGGCAGTGTGGAAGGCATGGAGATGGGAGTGAGGGGAAGAACTGGAGAGCTGTGAAGGTTGGCACAGTTGGCAGAGTGAAGGACAGGCCTTATTGAAAGGACAGAATGGAGTATGTAAAACTTGATCAGGAAAAGCTCTTTGGAGACCTTGGGGAGAACAGTTTCAACAGAGCACAGAGTGCAGAAGCAAGACAGGAGGCAATTCAGGACGAATTTAGAGGAGAGGGAGTTAAAGCAGTGGATGTACACCGTCCATTCAGTTTAGATGTGAAGAAAACCAGGGAAATGGGACAGTAGTTGTTTGGGGTTTGGTTCTTTGAGGATGGGGATAATAAAATGTGCTTGTTTGCCATGGGGCAAAACTGGGTGGGGTTGTAGGGATTGGAAACCAACAGTGAGCAAGAGACCTCAGAGTCTGACTGAGGTAAAGGAGAAAAGGATATTAGGAGAGGATAGAGGAAACTCACATGAGAACCTGACAATTGTCTCCTTGAAGTCAACGAGCTCTTGGGTTGAGGGGGAGGTAATATGGCCTGTGTTATGCAGGAGGTCAGACTACATGATCAGTGTGGTTCCTTCTGGCCTTTGAATCTATGAATTTAAGGATGGTGGTTAAGGGCAGTAGAAGGTGGCAAATGAACATTGAGGGTAATAGGCAGTGGTGAGCTGGAGCCGGTTCCCACCGGTTCGCGGGAACCGGTTGTTAAATTTAGAAGCCTTTTTAAAACCGGTTGTAAAGGGCTTTTAAATTTAACAAAAGCTCCAGCAGCTCCCTGCCCTGCCCCCGGCCCCAGCTCACCTGGCTCCAGCTCTGCCTTTACCTCCTCCCCTGAGGGCTCCCCCTCCTGGCTTCCCGCCAATCAGCTGTTAGCGCGGGAAGCCTGGGAGGGCTGAGAAGGAAGCAGCAGCTTCCTGCAGGTGAGCTGGGGTGGGGAGCACTTGGAGGGCTCCAGGCACCGCGTGTCTCTGGGCGGCCCTGGCCCTAATTCCGGCTGGCGGGGCGGCACGGCTCCGGGCCAGCCCCCTGTCCCCAACTCCGGCCCGACCCCCGACTCCGGCCTGGTCAGTGGCTCCGGCCAGGCCCCCGGCCCCAATTTTGGGCCGGCCTCTGATTCTGGGCCTGCCAGCGGCTTCAGCCCCCGGCTCTGGGCTGGCCCCTGGCCCCCATCTCCAGGCAGCGCGGTAAGGAGGGCAGGGAGCAGGGAGGGGGTGTTGGATAGAGGGCGTGGGGTGGATTAGGGTTGGGACTTGGAGCGGTCAGAGGGCAGGGAACAGGGGAATTGAATGGGGGCAAGGGTCTTGGGGGTGCAGTCAGGAAGGACCAGGGATTGGATGGGGGCGGTGGGAGGCAGTCAGAGGCAGGGGTTCCAAGGGCAGTTGGGACAGAGGGTGGTTGGATGGGGCAGGGGTCCCAGGGGGCCATCAGGAATAAGAGGAGAGGTTGGATGGGGTGACAGGGGGCAGTTAGGGGACAGGGAAGGGGGTGTGTGGATGAGGCAGAAGTTCTGGGGGTGGGATGTCAAGAAACATGGGGGGTTGGATGGGGCAGGAGTCCTGGGGGCAGGGGGAGGCACGACCTCCTCGTGGGGTGAGGAGGAGGGAACTGATTGTTAATATTTTGACAGCTCATCACTGGTTATAGGTATGGAATGCCATTAGGGAGGAGAAGTGGAGCTATTTTTCAAGGAAGATAGCAGAACAGAAGGAGGAGTGGGTGAACTTGGAGTGGAAAGTTTCCTTCAGAAGTGTTCTGCAGAGGGAATAAATACAGAGGGGGTTAGTGAGATGGATGGTGGGAGAGAGAGGCAAGAGAGTCAGGGTTAGAGGATCCAGTGGAATTAAGGGAGCCAACTATAAAACTGAGGGAAATGAGAGAGTAAGCCTACAGGTGCAGAGATGTCAGGGATGTTGATGGACAGGAGGTCACAGAAGGACTGGGGGCAGGGAAAGGATAATGATGTTAAAGGAAATAAGGAATGCAGACACATATAAACAGAGGATCCTAAACATAACTGAGCAGGTTCTGTATTCCTGTATAGAGTGAGAGTGGAGATTTGGGGACTACACTGAAAAAGTTACATTTCAGGTAGGAATAGTTGCTGCTTTCTGCAGCTACATCAGAGTTGGGATTATACCACAAAGTTTCTATTCAGATCTAAACTTTCCTCAGATTTGGGGGTGTTTAAATCTAGGTGTTGACTTGGCACATTTTAGGCGTGATTCTGGAACTCTAGCTGCAGATCTTTGATTTATGCAGCCATTGGAGTTTGCAACCATTTGTTACCCTGTTCATCATTTAGATGCGGTGGAACAGAACCAATGAGCTCACAGTCTGGTAGCCTCTAACCTAGGGTTACTTACAAAGCTCCAGCTTGTACAAACAGAAGTAACCTCCGAGGGATGTCTAAGTTGATGTAAGACTGAACAAGGAACATTCTATAATCAGTGATGATCTGGTTTCACTTTGATAGTGTATTGGATTTTTCTAAATAAGTGGTGTTACATAATCACACAGTGGACAATCAATGTCACCTAAACATAGATTTGTTCCCCAGCAGTGTTTTGGGGCCAGACCATAAGTAGAGGTATGGTGAGGTCTCTCTCTGGCTTTCTTTTACATTTCTCTTGAAGTACTTTGTGGCTAATTCTGTTAGGATCTTAGGGAAGTTATCAAATGCAGGTCACAGACGAGGAGTTGACTCGCAGCTAGATGGTAATTTATTGAAGAATACAGCAGAATACTTATATGAGAAGCAATGATAAGATGCCGTTACATCTGCTGACATTTTAAAGGTGAGAAAGTCTAGTCAAGGGGAAGGGAAGAATAGTTCTAAGAATTGGTTCTTTAATGCTTTCCCTGTGTATTTTAGTGATGAGTAGGCAGCTTTTGGCTTTAGTGAGCACCTCTGGTGCAGAGGAATTAAGTATACATTTAAAATATGTAGTAATATTTTAGATCAAGGTAATCTTTAGAAAGTTGATCAGTTTCCAGGTGTCTGTCACCTGAGAATAAGCTAACTTCCTGGGATACAGCAATAACAACTATAATCAGCACCTTTCATCCATAGATCCCGAAGCGCTTCACAAAAATGGGTAAGCGTCATTATCCCCATTTTACAGGTAGGGAAACCAAGGCACTGAGATTGGGGATGACTTGTCAAAGGTGGCAGAGTGAGTCAGTGGCACAGCTGGGAATGGAACGTAGCCTGCTGCCCTGTCTACTGAACCACATGAATAGTACATGTGGGGAGGAGAGTCTGTGACTGTTGTGAGAATAGGATGGGTAGGAGCCCCTGCATAAAATGAATCCGATATCTAGTTCTTGAGGTATCCTCCTACTCAGTGAGCTCCTAGTCCCGCCTTCAGCCTAGGAAACATCAGAGCAACTCAGAACAGCCAGAGAGGGGTCAACACTCAGTGGTTCCTTTCTAAAGAGTAGGCTGGAGGGTGAGAGCTGGAAGTGTCAAAGTGAGACCCTCCATGCACACGCTCTGATTTCAGCAGCCACGCAAGTGCCTGTGGAGGCCTGACATGGTGGAGGAGGGTTCATTTTGAAGAAGGAGGGTAAAGGAGGTGGGGGGATGTGCAGCAAAGAGTTGAGCAATCAATGGAATTGAGGTAGTGTGTGGCCAAGATGTCTGGATGATTCTGCTCCCTATTGGAGTTCGGTTATCTGGGGATGAATATATTTGTTCTCGGGTCCTGATGGTTAAACATGAGGCGAATCATTCGGGGAAGGTAATAGGGGTAGGAAACAAAACCACTCAGGAACTCATCACCCTTTAAGGATGTTTGGGAAAAGCTGTCTCTAATCGGTCATGTTGCTGAACTATGGCTCACGGCCAGAATGCGTTACTCCAAAAGCTAAATTGGCCTAATATCTGTGCAACTGATCAGTTGCCAGTTTTGGTTGGACTTATTCCTGGAGATTTAATCACATGACATAATCTTTAATTAATCTTTAATTAAAGATTAATCTTTAATTCCTGGAGACTCCAGGCCAATCCTGGAGGGCTGGCTACCTTACCGCTGTTGCCAAGCTATCTGGGTGCTACCCAGAACTATTAGAGGGGGGGGAAATGCTCTGAGTTTCTTATCTGATCACGGTAGATCCAAATGGCACAGTAGGACTCAGTCTACATAGTACTATTAAATTAACTGGTTTCTGTTACAAACATGCTTGCCCTTTTTCTATTTGCTACCATAATTAATTGATTTATTTGTATTTTTTTTTTGCCCCCTAATAGTTCATAGGTTTCATGTTGCTGTAGCACCTGGCACTAAGCTAGAGAGTGGACCGGCTACTCTTCACTTCTGCAATGACATTCTAGTCCTTGTAAAAGACCTTCCACCCACAGTCATGGGGCAATGGAAGCTCTCAGATTTGCGCAGATATGGAGCAGTCCCTAATGGATTCATCTTTGAAGGGGGCACCAGGTGTGGCTTCTGTAAGTACGAATGGAAACTGTCTTCACTTAAAAACTAGAACTTTTTAAAATATATTTGCCGATAAATAAATACCAGTCTCGTTAATGTACAATTTAGGGACCTAATCCTGAAGTTCTTGTACTTGTATGAGTAGTCACATTGACTTCAGTGGGACTATTCATGTGTGCAAGAAGCTGCAGAACTGAGCACTGTTATGTAAACAAAAATAGTATTGGTGTGATGGATGCTGCGTGAATATTGCTGGATGCCTTTCTGGAGGGTGTATGTCAATCAAACACAACTTTGTGCTCTCAGTACAAGAATAACTGAATGAAA
Source organism: Gopherus flavomarginatus (assembly GCF_025201925.1). Taxonomy (NCBI): domain Eukaryota; kingdom Metazoa; phylum Chordata; order Testudines; family Testudinidae; genus Gopherus; species Gopherus flavomarginatus. The sequence goes on along the minus strand of NC_066619.1, from coordinate 265,412,082 downwards.
TTCTGTGGCCTGTGCTATGGGTCAGACTAGATGGTTCCTTCTGGCCTTAAATCTATTAAGCTAAGATTATATATAATTTGTATTGTGGAAGAGGATAGTTGTTTCCTCTAAGCCTCATACAACCAGAATCAAGGTTCCGTTTTTGCAGACAATAAGTAGGAGACAGTCCTTGCCTTGAAGAGTTTTATAATCTAATTTGAGATGAGAAAAAACAAAGGCATGCAAGAAACAAAAGAAGGAAATGGGGAGAGAGGACAAGGATAATGAAAATAAAATCCTGTGGTTATATAGGTTTGTTATTACACAACTTAGTGATTCTGGGTATTTCAGAGAAATTTCTTTGGAACCAAGCAAAGGCAGATTAAGATTTATTGGGGTCCTGGGCACAAAGAACATTGGGGCTCCCAACACTCTGGGGGCCTAGGGGCACCAGAACCAGGGGGGGAAAGTGAGGGGGCCATGCGCATTCACTGTTTAACATGGGTGTAGTAGCCTTGGGCAGGCGTGGAGCAGCGGTGGCAGGGGCTGTGCTTCGTGGTGGGGGGAGATAAGGTGATCAGCTCCCCCACTGTGAAGTGCAGCCCCTACTAGCAGCGCCAGCCTCTTCCTGGTGAGGGGCCTGAGGTGGCCCTTAGCGCCCCCTCACCATGGGGCTCTGTCCCTACTCTTCCTCCTCCTCCCTGAGGCCGTGCCCCCTGGCCAGGGTGGAGACCGGCAGAGTTGGGCAGTGGTAAGAACCACCCAGGGAGCCTGAGCCACTGTGGGGAGCCCTGGATCCTCCAGCTGCCTGGGTGATGGAGACACGGGCCAGGGGCTCCTCACAGCAGCCCGTGCTCTCTGGGTGGTTCTTACCATGGCCCGGCTCCAGCCTCTGGCCTGGACGGGGGCAGGGCCTCAGGCGGAAGAGGAGGAGCAGGGAGCAGGGCCACAATTCCATTGCTGGTGGGCCCTCCAACTTCTACCCAGGTTCCGGTGCTGCTGCTGGAGCCCCCAAATTTGCCGGGGCGCTGTGACATGGGCCCCGTGGGCCTGTGCATTAATCCACCACTGGAACCAAGTCTCAGTTTATCATTTATTTTACTAAACTAAACTGTCATATCAATCTATCCATTCAAATCTAGCAGTTGAACAAAATTACATCAATCACTCTAATATAATTTTTCAGGAAGCCAAATCCAAGTAGTCCTTTAGCATCACATTTTCAAAAGCAAACTTTGGAACTGTGCTTGTCAGTGATGTGCATATCTGTTTTCACTTTCAAATTATGAAGTCAGAGGTGCAGCTACTTGATTTGCATGTGAAAAAAACTGTTTATATGCAATTGGCGGTTGTGTGTATGCTGCACTGCAGGAGTAATTTCAGAGCCCATGTTAGAAAATGTGGCCTTTAGTTACTAGCTGAAAATGCTAAATGTATTTAGGTTTTGAATGGAGCAGTTTACTGTGTAGGGTTTCTGCACAAGCATCTAAAACTGAGTGAAAAGTCCTTTAGAAGCTGTTGCTGATTCCTGACAATATGTACAGAGTACCAAGTTTTGAACTGATGAAATCTGAAACAGCTGCAATATTTAGCTCCTCATCCCCACACTGTAGGGAATTATCATGGAAATGCCAAGCAACCTTTAAATAAATTTAGTAACAGATTGGTAGATTAAATCAGGCATTAATCTTTATTAACATAAGCACCTCAAAGGAGAGAGTATATCATTTCACTGTTTAACTAAGTACTGTATTCACTTAGAACTGAGGCTGTCTTGGAGATAAGAAGTGCTGTGATTTGTACTAGATAAATGGTGCAAAAGTGTTGTGATGCTTCAGCTTCAATTTTTCCCTGACTCTTCAAACAAATGCCTCAGGAGAAGACATTCTCCTTCCCTCTCTGAGCAATGGGGGCTTTAAATGTTGTCTTGATGAGCAGTTCTGTGGTTTGTGGGATGTTGCAACTGAAACATGTTGGCTTCAGAGAGGTTTGTTTTTTGCAGATTTCACTGGAAAAAACTAATGTTTTCCTGAAATCTCTCAAACGTGAAAATGGTAATTTTTGTACCTTACTGGCAAATAGAAAACTAATATGAAGTCCAGGCCGCGCGTGCCCATAACAAACAAAACCTCAACACTTCTCTCTGATGCCTTCCCCTCCCTTTCCAAGGGAGAGTTTCAGTAACCACTGAAAATGTATCTGAAATCTGCATTGTTTAAAAGGTCCATTTGTTTGGTGCTTTGCTTAGCTAAGAAGAGGAGAATGTTATTATCACGGGTGTAAAGCAGAGAGATTTACTGCTACTTAGTGTACATGAGAAGAGAATGACTAGATGCAATTCCATTTTTAGTTTTTTTTCTGAACAGTAGAAATTTCTAGGGTAATTGAAGACCAAAATTAAACATGCTGACTTAGCAGCCATCCTGCTCTGGAAGAATGTTTCTTCATTGGCTTCCCTGACTGAGCCAAGACATTTGGGAAATGTATGGTTCATTGCAGGAGCTGGGTACTTCGAGGAAGGCAGTTGTGCTGGTTGTCTCACAGCTGGCCAGTAAATTTATGCCATGATGCTGTGTATTACTGCAGTCAAACCACGTCATTGTGTAACATGGCTACAAGAGGACATACAAGGACATGAAGTGTTCCCAGAGTGCAACTCTGTAAGGAATAGTGAATGTCCCTTCAGGTAGGGCAAGGGTTCTCAACCTTTTTCTTTCTGAGGCCTCCCCAACATATTGTAAAATCTCCATGGCCCAGCAGTGCCACAAAAACTTTTTTTTTCTGCATATAAAAGCCAGGACCAGTGTTAGGAGGTAGCAAGCAGGATAACTGCTTGCAGCCACATACCACAGGGGCCCCCATGAAGCTGAATTGCTCAGACTTCAGTTTCAGCCCCTGGCGGCAGGGCATAGGCTCTCAGGCTTCAGCCTCATGCATTGGGGCTTCAGCTTTCTGCCCTGGGACACAGCAAGTTTAATGCCAGCCCTGCTTGGTGGACCCCCTGAAACCTGCTTGTGGCCCTCCAGGGGGCCCCAGACCGCTGGTTGATGTCAGGGACTTTAACCCAGACGGCAAAGTTTGTTGTCTGACCGCAAGAGAGACAGGTCAGGTTGGCATACCTGGTTTTGTTTGCTATATCTTTATTCAGGCCTAAC